>NW_020528772.1:0-360000 GCF_003368295.1 Carassius auratus
TTTCATTTCAACACCATTTGACCAATATTTTCCATTAGTTTTTCCAATTTACAAGTTTTTCATGAATGTCCGAATATGGAGTGTGTGTATATAATGAGACTAAATTATTACAATGGTATTACAAACATATGCTAAAGAACACTAATGTAAAGCATGGCTTTACCAAGGTATATGCCTAAAAATAAATTTGGTCTTGCTATGGTACATACCCAAAAACAATGCTTTACAATGGTTTATGCCCATAAAACATGCTGCTATTACCAAAGTACATGGCAAAAACAACAACAACAACAACATGGTATTACCAGGACACATGCCCAAGTACATGATATCACCAAACTACATGCCAGATAAACATGGTATTACCATGGCCATGCCCAAAATGTGGTTTTACCAAAGTATGTGCCCCAAAAACATGGCATTGCCAGGCTACAAGCCAGAAAAACATGGTATTACCGAGCTACATGCCAGAAAAACATGGTATTAACATAGTGCATGCCCAAAATATGTGGTTTTACCAAGATGCCCAAACAAGACTGGTACAAACCATGATTTCACCATGCTACCCGTCAAGATTCAGTTTCTTATTCGCCATTCCTACAGGCGAAATAGTGTATAATAGAGTTTATTTTTTTAATTGTTTACATCTCAGCTCTTCAAACCAAGCCTGTTATTGGCGGAAATACACCCCTAACGTCACTCAATGGCACTGCAGTGGGTGAAATAACATCTTTGTGTTGACGACTTTAAACCAACAACAGGAAGCTGGAATGAGTCTTGACCTTCAGAAATGAGTCTACTTGAGGTTTATTGGTAGGAATCAGTCACTTCAAACGGGAATGATTTAATTAAAGGTTGTGCGCTGGTCATGACGTGGGTGGTCTTGAATCAAAAACTCTTAAAATTACAAATATAAACTACGACAAATTGAAGACGAGTGGAAATACTAATAATTTATTATTTTAAATTACATATAATGAGTTTAAGTAGCACAGACCCATTCAGAATTCCTACTTCAGGGTATTTGTCCAATATAAATACATTCAAAAGACAAAGACAGAAAGTCAAATACAGGAACGTGTAAAAAGCACTAAATATTATATAAATATTACACTTTAAATTATATAAATATTAACATGCACACGATAAATATACAAGTTTATTAATATTTATACAGTAAAATAAGGCGCGTTCGCACGGTTTCATAAACAATAACTTTAAATAAAAACCGAAACTGGATCTTTACCTGTAAACTTCCTCTTGGGAACAGAAGACGTGATTTTAATTCAATCAAAGTGCTAAAAGTGTAAAAACGTTGCACTTTTGTTACAGTTCAACCCCGCAGAGAAACACACTAAACCTAGGGCTCGAATCAATAAAAGTGTGTTCAACAACGTGTTCCCCTCCCGCCGCGGGCACGGCGCGCCGCTGATTGGAGGATCGGAGTTCCGAGCCGCTCGCTGATTGGTCGGGGCGCGCGTCACTTACGCGCGTTGCCGGAGTTTAGGCTCAGCGCGCGAAACCCTGCTCTCGTTGTTGCACATGCTCGCTCCGCTGTAATCTCGCGAAATCTGGAGGGAAATTAAATAATAAAAGCACACGCTAAAAGAATCACTTATTTTTAATAAATATATATATAATTAACATGTGTTTACTAAATGTAAGTAAAATAAAAATATTTAAATATATATTGAAACATCAAGTGATCAACACGTAAACAATTTAGAATTATCTTAGAATTAATAATTATATTATATATATTGGCCATTTAAATCACATGTGGAAAAGCCACGGTTATTTTTTAATTTTTATTATTATTGTTTATTCGTGATTACAATGCTCGTTTTTTATTTGAAAGTTTGGTAATGTGATAAATAAATAGCCTAAATAATTAAAAACATTCCTACTGCCATCCTCTGGTCAAATTGAGCCCTACAGAAGTCCACAAAATATAACTTCTTCCGCATTTACAAGAGAACGCGAAATGTAACCATTCAGTCTTTGGAAAACACCCATGTGTCACTTAATGTTTGAGATACAAAACAACCCCAAAACAGCGTCTTTATGTCGGACAATCGGTCTTTTGCTTATAATTTACCGTGTGTGCTGTGAAGCTCTCAACGTATGTTTCTGTTTCTCAGTTCCTGCTTTTGGATGAATGCAGAACTATAACAAAGGTAAGACACACGTTTTTTATGCTTCTTTGTAATGTTTATAAGATACATTATGAATGACGTAGTACATATTTATATGTTATTTGGTCAAACGTGACGTATGACGGTCATTTTAGACTTCGCTCTTTAAAGAAAAGAGTCGATGAATACATCAGAAATCCATTTGATTATTTATACACCATTTATGATCTAGTCAGCGATCCCAGATAACAGGGGAACGTTTTCAGAACGTAAATTGTAACGTTGTGGCAAGGTTCTCTCGAAGTTATGAACAAAGTTAATATATAACGCTCGTTCAAGGTTCTGCTAATAATGTTCGCAAAAACGTTAGCACAAAAACATTAAAGAATATTTTTTTTATAAAACATATTGGTCTGATGTTTTTAAATATTGCCACTTGCTTCAAAGAACGTTCAAAAGTAACGTTCCGTAATGTTCGCAAAATTCTAAAACCAAACGTTCCCTTAACGTTTGCATAAAACGTTTTTAAAACATTGAAATAACGGGACGTTTTGAACGTTTAGAGAACATCTGAAATTACAAAATGATAAAACGGTTCTCTTAATGTTAACATAACCAAGAACTTTTAAAAAACGTTTAAAACTAAATTATATTTTGAACGTTTAGAAAACATCCAATAGTAATGTTTTCCGTAATGTTCACAAGTTGATAATATGAAATGTTTCCTTAACGTCTGCTTATAACATTTAAAAATAAACTTTCAGAGAACATACAGAAATAACGTTTTAAGAAGAGTTTGAACCTGTGATATATTCTTCGGGGGATTAAAGGAAAATACAATTAAAAAGTGTTTTTTTTGCATATGAAATCTTCATATTTTTGTTAGCTGGGGGAATATTAATATTTAAAAATTGTAATCGTCTCATAACTTTCACTTTTTCTTTCAGCATTCAGAAGCTCAAGCTCATCTAAGTGACTTCACATTGATTGGAATGGCTTGAACATGTAATATTAGCGCACATATTCATGTATGATCATCTGAATCTGCATAAACAATGGCAGATGGTGGAGTAGAGCTTATGAATCAAGGATTTGCAAATCTGGCCAAGGCATTTGAGATCCTTTCCCAGGCTGGGCCGGAACGATGGCTCAGTCTGACGTTAAAAATGGAGCGCAGTCGGGCCGAGGAATTGGTGAATGCCATGTGCTTGATTCTCCTTAAGAGGATTGGAGATGCGCACACTAAGCTAACGGCTAACAGCGACAGCAGCATTGGAAAATACTTGGCCGAAATGGTCAAATTGCATGGAGAACGTGTCAACAGTAGCCACATTGGTGGCTTTAAGTCAACAGACGCCAATACATTATTGGATATCGCCAGAATTTTTGCCATTTTGGTGCAGGAGAGATTGTGTGACAAATCGTTACGAGATCAAGCATACTGCGAGGCTCTTGCGTCGAGCAGAGCGGCTGGTTTGCCATCTTTATACCTCGAGGAGGAAGTAAAGCAAGTCTGCGGGCCTGACATTATCAACGAATCCAACACCGAACTTCCTACTGAAACGTACAATTTGACGTCTCTAGAGCGACACGAAAGCCATCCATCATCTCAGCAATTAAGTTCATGCTATAGTCTCGAAATTAGCTTGCCAGGAGCTAAAGAATCCAGTATGGACCAATCAAAGCCGATGAGTCTACGGACGCCAACAGATAGCGAAACTACAGCAAGCCAAGACCAACTACGACATCATGATAATAGATCAACTAATATTTGTACAAAGGACCAGCTACCAACAGAGGAAGTCAATTGCACGACAAAGTCGAAGCAGTCTTTAGACGACAAATCAAGCTCCCAACTTGTGACATCCAAAAACACGAATCTCGATTTTTCGTCCACCCCAAATGATGGTGGCAAACTTCGAGCTCAGCCACTAAACGCTACAGATCACAAACCGTCATCTCAACTTGACAGTTTTCGCTCTCTAGAACCGAGCCAAAGCGACGTGGAAGAAATGTTTTACGACTTTGTGATCCTACACGAACCTGAAGATGCAGACGAGGCGGAAAGACTCAGAAATAAACTTGAGAGTATCATCCGTGGAGTCGGCGCAACATTTTCCGATGAATTCGCGCAACCTGGGAAGTCAACGTTGCGATGTATGGAGGACGCCATTGAGAATTCGGCATACACGCTGCTGCTGCTAACCCAGAACTTCAACTCCAACCTCAGCGCAACCCAGCGCAGATTCGGCGATCGTGAATTCGCTGGAAAACCACCACAAAATGAACTCTGTAATTCCGCTGTTACCTCGCAATAACTGTTTGTCGCGCAAAAGTTTTCCGTTGGTGCTTAAGACGAAGGTTCCTCTCGATGAAAGCAGCAGAATGTTCGAACGCAACGCCCAAAAGGCCATCGCACGAGAAAAAGTGGCATTACAAAAAAAGGTTTGGAAGAGTAAACAGCACTGTAAGAAACTAGTCGAAGAACAGAAGAGACAACAAGAGGAGAACGCCATAAAAGCGGAGCTTCGGAAACACGAGGAACGATTAGCACGGATGAAACTAGAAAGCAAAATGCAGCAAAATAACATGTTTTATCCGACATCTGCACCGATGCATTCACCTCCGCCTCACGGGACGATGCACCATGGCGCATGCCAGCAGCAGCAGCAGCAGCAGCAACCGTCGTGCATCCACATCGAGAACGCTCAAAACGTTATGATCGGAAATCACTCAACCATGAATATCGACCATGCTAAAAACTCGCCCAATGAGTTTGATTCTTTAACCTGATGTTTAAAGTGTTTTATCACTAAAACAAGTGTTGTGAGAAATCACATGTGTTTCTGAAAAGAAAACTTGATTAAGCAAATCCGGTTTGCTTACATCTGGTTGCCTGATGTGTTTTTAGGGGGCGGGGTTTGGAGAATGCCTGATGATTGACTACAACTACCAAAAAGTACAAGAAATAGTGTTCCATATCATTGTATTAATTCAACATTAGGGCTGTCGGTATGTTTTATGGTGGATTATTGGTCTTTTTTTTTTTTGAGTCTAAGCTTAATTTCCATGTTCAACATAATTCATATGGTTATTACAGTACATTTTTGCTTTAAAGATTATAAAGTTGATAAAGAAAGACACGTCAACTAAGAGCAAAACGGTGTTACTGTGAGGTAAAAGGTTGTTTTTTTTAGTAAAATAAATCAAATCATATGCCAGCATGGAAAATGTTTACATTTTTTTGTGTGATTTATGGTAATGTTCTCTCGTGACAAACTATGCTAAATTATTCTGTAATTACTGTGGGGAATTTCTTAAGTTCTGAATAAACAATAAGCTTGTATAAAAATAAATTATGTGTTTAGTGGATTTTTATATGAACATTTAAAATTTGTATTTGTGGAATGACAACCTATTTCGGTCATAATAATAAATTAACTTTGACAAAACTTTTTTTTAAGAAATAAGAATTAGAAATATTAAGAAATATATCTTCATATAAAATATAACGATTAAGAAAACGAATTGTTTAAATAAACGATTTATGAAAACAAACCAGCATATAAAATGTCAAAGGCCAAAACATACTTCGTGTGACGTCGGAGAGCAGGCGTCTGTTCATTGGCTGCTACCTGCGGCTGCTCCTCCCCCTGAAATGCGTCACAAGGTCACCAGCCAAACAGGTCACTTGCAGCGTTTCCAAGATGGCAGCCTCCTTGTGTCAGTGTTACCAAGTGAGTTTCTCATTTTAAGCGTGTTTTAAGCGTTTGTCAACAGTGCTATTAATATGTGCATCCTAAACACAGTGTTCACGATTACAGCAGCACGAGCACGCGGTTGGTTCACCAGAACCGTGCATGTTTAAATGCAGAAATGTGATTAGATTGATTAGTCATGCCTATGAAACATGATTCTAGCCTTTATGGAACATTAAATAATGTAATAACAAAACAGGCAAAGCTCTTAAATCACATTACTTGAGTACAAATCATAAAATAAATACTGAGCAGAAATTGGTTGTATGTATGTGTTATATTTTGTTTGTAAGTGACATCAGAGCATGTTTATCTTATACTACCATTCATAATTATGGAAATACTGTATTATTATGAATGTTTTTGTCCTCAGGTGTGTGTCAGGAAAAGTTCTGCACTTTTATTCGCTCGTCAGTATGCATCATTATACGACAGAGCTCATGTGTACAGGATCGCTATGGCACAGGTGAGTGTTTTCCATTCATTTTTAGTGAAAAGTGTGATTTTACAGGTTTTTTTAACATGCATGTGATGTGCAGGCGAGGTTTATGTCCTCCAGCGGTGGTCGGAAGGGCTTTCTGGGAGAGTTTATGGACAATCTCAAGCAGGAGCTGAGCAAGAACAAGGAGATGAAGGAGAACTTTAAGAAGTTTCGCGAGGAGGCCAGAAAACTAGAGGAATCGGAAGCCCTCAAGCAAGCCAGGAGGAAATATGTACTACTTTTATGTCTAATGTATTTCTAAAACAGCCAAACAATTCATTTCTTGATTTTTGAAATTGTGTTTTGTTGTTGGTGTCTTCCAGAAAACCATCGAGTCCGAAACAGTTAAAACTTCTGAAGTGTTGAAGAAAACACTCGGGACGATATCGGAGACGGTGAAGGAGGTACGTGGAATTAACGCTGATTTTCATGTGCAAAATAGTAGTCACATAGTTGATTCTTAATGTTATCAATCAACTGGGAAAGTATGGTGATATCTCCTAAATTTTAACCTAAATTTGTACCCTATTCATCTGGGGTGTCTTGTCTTAAACTGCAGTGATTTTCAAAACTGATCAATGTTGTTGTCTTTCAATGTGTTATTAGGTTATTGTATCATTCTGCAAAGCATTATATTTATAATACATTTATAAATTAGGGTTTGGGAGAAGTCGGCCGTTCGGACATCGGAAAGAAAATCAAAGAAGGCATGGAGGAAGCAACTAAAACAGCCAAACATTCGGCAGAGACGGTGTCTAAAGGTGGAGAAAAACTGGGAAAGTCCGGAGCCTTTCGGGCGATATCGCAGGTCCATATCATGACAATGACAAAGAAATGCTGTTTATTTGATAAGTGATGGATTATATGCTGTGAAATTGTAATATAAATGAACAGAATGGATCAATAGTTTCAGCTCTTGTTGTTTTAGGGCGTAGAGAGTGTCAAGAAAGAGATCGGTGACCTCGGACAGATCGGCCCGTACCGGCCGCCCTCCAGACTCAGGAAGAGGAGCGATTTCTCCTCTAAGACAGGAAGCACAGAAGCCCAAGTGTTCGAGGCCAACGAGTAGGTCTCCTCTCAAGGACTAATGTTATGATGAGATATATATGTGTGTGTTTGATATCTATCAAGATGGAACTATAGAGCATCTAAATAATTTTCAAACATTTACTCATTAATGTTGTTTTCTTTGTCTTTAAAGGGAGGCGATGGGTGTCGTGCTCCACAAGGACTCTAAATGGTATCAGCAGTGGAAGGACTTCAAGGACAACAATGCTGTTTTTAACAGTGAGTTTAACTGTGTGACCAGTAGATGGCGCTGTGCTGCACATATTCACAGCTGCTCAGTGGCTGCTGATGTTAGTTGCTTTGAAGAGTTCAGTGCATCAGTTAGAGGCTTGTTAAGCGCAGTGATAATGAGGCTCAGTAACGAGCCTCCACAGCCCGGTGGATCAGAGATGAAGACGTGTTTTGCCCGAAGTGTGATGTGACATGTTTGTTTCAGTGCTGGATTGTTGTACTGAGAGACTGACTCACAGTATGTGCTGTGTTATTATCCCGAGTCATTGCATGTGCTTTCCTCCTCCCAGGGATCTTTGAGATGAAGATGAAGTATGATGAGAGCGACAACGCCTTGATCAGAGCGTCCCGCGCCGTCACTGACAAGATGACTGACATCATCGGTAACAACACCACTGCATCTCTGCTTAACCTTACTGATAGATGGATGGATGGATGGATGGATGGATGGACGGACGGACGGATGGATGGATGGACGGACGGATGGATGGACGGACGGATGGATGGACGGACGGA
The DNA here is from genome assembly GCF_003368295.1 of Carassius auratus. Classification (NCBI taxonomy): domain Eukaryota; kingdom Metazoa; phylum Chordata; class Actinopteri; order Cypriniformes; family Cyprinidae; genus Carassius; species Carassius auratus. The sequence continues at coordinate 8,190 of NW_020528772.1, forward strand.
TGGATGGATGGATAGATAGATAGATGGAATGATGGATGGATGGACTGATGGGTGGATGGATGGATGGATGGATGGACGAACGGATGGATGGACGAACGGATGGATGGATGGATAGATAGATGGATGGACTGATGGATGGATGGATGGATAGATAGATGGATGGACTGATGGATGGATGGATAGATAGATAGATGGATGGACTGATGGATAGATGGAATGATGGATGGACGGATGGATGGATAGACTGTTGGATGGACTGATGGACGGATAGATGGATGGACAGACAGATAGATAGATAGATACTAGATAGATAGATAGATAGATAGATAGATAGATAGATAGATAGATAGATAGATGGATGGATGGATGGACGGATGGATGGACGGATAGATAGATAGATAGATAGATAGATAGATAGATAGATAGATAGATAGACGGTTGGATGGATGGATGGATGGATGGACGGACGGACAGATGGATAGATGGATAGTTGGATGGACTGATGGACGGACGGATGGACGGGTGGATGGATGGATAGATAGATGGATGGACTGAAGGGTGGGTGGATGGATGGATGGATGGATGGATGGTTGGACGGACGGACGGATGGATGGATGGATGGAATGATGGATGGATGGGTAGATGGATAGACTGATGGATGGACTGATGGACAGATAGATAGATAGATACTAGATAGATAGATAGATAGATAGATAGATAGATAGATAGATAGATAGATAGATGGACGGACAGATGGATGGTTGGATGGATAGATGGACGGACAGACGGACAGACAGATGGATGGATGGACGGATAGATGGATGGATAGATTGATGAACTAATGGACTGATGGACGGATGGATGGATGGATGAATGGACGGATGGATGGATGGATGGATGGATAGAAGGAGGGATGGATGATATATGGATGGACAGGTGGATAGATGGACGGATGGATGGACTGATGGATGGATGGAAGGACGGATGGATGAATAGATGGATAGATAGATAGACGGACGGAGAGATGGATGGAAATGGATGGATGGATAGATAGATGGATAGATAGACAGACGGACGGATGGATGGAGATGGATAGATAGATAGATAGATAGATAGATAGATAGATAGATAGATAGATCATCATTGTGTTTTCTGCTCTTCTCAGGGGGCTTGTTCTCCAAAACTGAGATGTCTGAGGTTCTGACCGAGATCCTGAAGGTGGATCCGAACTTCGACAAAGACTCCTTCCTGAAACAGTGCGAGCGGGACATCATTCCCAACATCCTGGAGGTCAGACACCAAACTCCCAGCATGCTTTGCTCTAAACGCCAAAAAAGCTGAACATTGGCTCTGTTTGCAGGCCATGATCCAGGGAGAGCTGGACGTCCTGAAGGACTGGTGCTACGAGGCGGTGAGTGTCTGCTGCTACAGGACTCTGGTGGTAAATTCGATGGTGTAACGCTGGTTTTCACTGGTTCTGCTTGCAGACGTACAGTCAGCTGGCTCACCCCATCCAGCAGGCCAAAGCCATGGGTCTCCAGTTTCACTCCAAGATCCTGGACATTGATAACATTGACGTAAGAACCATCTGCTGCTTCCTAATGACCAGTAACTCCATCAGAGGGTCCTTAATGCAGAATAATGGGATCTCTGAACATCTGAATTTCATTATGCATCATCATCGTCGTCTTCTCCAGATTAACTCGTTTCGGTTGTTTCTTTGCTGTAGTTGGCGATGGGGAAGATGATGGAACAAGGTCCCGTTCTCATCATCACCTTCCAGGCTCAGCTGGTGATGGTCATCTGTAATGTGAAGGGTGAAGTGATGGAGGGAGACCCGGTGAGTGAGCGCTCGCATTAGTGAATGTGAATCAGTCACGTGCTTCACCTCATATAAATCTGTTAAAAGGCCAAACGTAACGGCACACCAGGGATGTTTCTGTGTTAAGAGTTTGGAGTTAATTATCGTTGCCCGCCGCCCTCGAGTCGCTGGATATTAGAAACGCTGTTTTATTGCAGACGGCTGAAGGAGCTGTCTTGTATTTGATTAAAGCTGAACGGCTAAAAGCTCGTTTTCAGTTTATGCACAAAGATTATTCTGCAAAATGTCATTTTTAACCCTAAACTCCAAAGAAAACATACCATATATATATTTTTCTAAAATAAAACAAAACCTAAGTTGTTTTTACATTTTCTTTTTTAATTAAGTACATTTCCAAATTTTAAAAAAATATTTAATATCTATATATATTATAAAACAACTATATATTTAAATCAAAATGCATTATTAATTATGATTGTATTTAAAAATATATATATAAATGACTTTACAAATATAATATTTAAATATAGAAGCAAATGATTAAACAATTATTTTATATAATTTATATTTTTATTATGTATATATATGATTTAGCAACTTCCTCATAATTTTAATTCAACACAACGACTATGAATTACACTTTTAAAATGAAGTGTATTTTTTAAAATTATATTTAATATATAATAAATATTATTTAATAATAATTTTATGTACACAATCATAATAAAGGAAATTTTTATTTTTATTGTAATGTAATAATAACAAAGGGGGAAAAAGTACTTTTTATAAATGTATAAAATATTTTAGATTACCTTTATTACAAACTTAATAAATATTGTTTATACATTGAATCATTAGAACTTTTAAATGAAAAATAATAATATGTTAATAAAATAAAAATGATAATTGAATAGTTAACATTTTTAAATAAATAATTAATGGTACGACAGTCATTTATGAAAACAAAAATAAAAGTAATAAAGTAAAGTAATAAGCACAGAAAAAGTACTTAAATCTTAATGAAAAAAAAAACATATATATATATATATATATATATATATATATATATATATATATATATATATATATATATATAAATGTTTTTCATTTTGTAATGAAACGTACATTTTCACGAAATTCACACATTGGTTGCATTGGTTCATTCCACAGGAAAAGGTCCTCAGGATGATGTATGTTTGGGCGTTGTGTCGAGACCAGGATGAGTTGAACCCTTACGCCGCTTGGAGACTCTTGGACATCTCCGCATCCAGCACTGAGCAGATCCTGTAAACAACAGCTTCCTCAGCAGGGACACAAGGAGAGGGATCGGGGGCGTGGCTCAATCAGGGGCGGGGCCACACACATCAACTTGTTTTACATAATCCCGCCCCTGGTGTTTTCTCCCAGAACTTTTCCACAAACCGCAGGGTTGTTCGTGCTGAGCCAAAATGGCCGATGGTTGGACTCACACCATTGGAGCGAAACCCCATCAGTCTGAAAGACTGAGAGACTCAGTTTTGTTCATGCGTATTGTCTTTTTAACTGTTCTCAAAGGAGTATGTAAAGTCAAGTACTTATCAAGTGCATTTCTACAAAACTATCTGTGTAAATGTTTAATAATAATTATAATAAATAATTCCCATTGGATTGAATCTGGAGATAACTAGACCTCTGCAGGCGACTTAAATCAAGATACAGTCTGGAATTGGTGTGACAATGGTAGATGTCTCTATTTATTAAATATTTGATGCAGATTATGTCGTTTTATCAATTACAGATTGTTTATTAAGCCATCAGTTAGTTTTTTTATATTCATTTCGGCCTCAGTTATGTGGGGCTAAAATACAACGAGACAATAGAAAATGGTTCAATTTTCCTTCTGTATTGCTGGTTGAACTTTATAATAAACATATGTATATTAAAATTATTCCATGCTTCACCTCGAAACGTGTTGATGTGTTGAATTTTTCAACTAATTTTATGGTGGGACGATATGAAATGCCCATAGAATTTGAAATGCTGTTTTAATTATTAGAATTTTTTTTTTTTAAGTTGACAATGTACATACAGTATATAAAAAATTAGCTAGTTAGCAGCTTTAGCTGGATAAATCTGTTTCTTATAGCAATGCACAAAATTTTATGTTGTTAAATATTAGTAGCCGTGTGCCACTGATTGTCATTGTTTTGGCGTTATAAAGAGTTTTTTTTTTTTTTTTACTTTTCTTTGTAGTATTTAGTTTAAATTATTAGTTTAGGTATAATGTTGTCACCCTTATTAGCACCTGAGGCTATAGTGCTCTGATTGAATATAAAACTGTAAAACACAAACTATACATTTTAAAATAGTTTAAATATTAAATTCAGTTAAACTAAGCTACTAGTTAACTGCAATGACTGTAAGTATGGTAGCAGCTAACAAGTTCATTAGCTAATTGCAATGAAATTGCTACAAACAAAAACTAGCTTACTGCATTGAAACGACATAGCTAATATTAAAGTAGATTAAATTAAGATTCTCTTTTTAAAAAGCAGTTAGTTACACTATAAGCTACTTGCAAGAAATAGCTAACTACAATGAAGATATGTAACTACTCAAAGTAGTTTAAAGTTAAGTTAATCTTTTAAAAAACCAGTTCGCCACATTACAGGCTACTTGCTTACTGCAATGAAGGTACATACTAGCAACTAACAAAAACTAGCTTAATGCAATAAAATACCTACGTAAACTAGCTAACCACATTTAAGTAACGTAGCTACTTAAAGTAGTTTTAAAAGTAGCTAAGCAACCTATTTGTAAAAAGCAGATCACAAGCTACTAGAAAAACTAGCTAGCTTTAATAAATATGCATAGCTAATGCTAACACAAACTAGCTAGGATTTGTTTTTGCACTTAGCTAGTTTTTGCTGATCATTTAACTGTTAAAAGTAGCTTGTAGTTTAGTTTTAATTAGAATTTTTTAAGACTTAAACCGAATGTCTCTGCCAAGGTACATCTACTTGCCTCATGTGTAGCCTAAAGATACATTATAAAACTGCTGATTCAGTTTAGCAGCTAATTTAGCAAGACTGCTGGCAGTGTTTGGCAATTCACCTACACAGTGAGCGAGACAATGCTGTTATGTAATGTGTTTCAGGGAATTGTTCTCTTCAGGTTTCTGTGGGCCATGAACGTGGGCGCTCCTTTTTGGCACGGTCAGATTTATTGCCTGGGCTCTGGAAACGTGGAGGAAGCCTGATAAACATGACTTCCTATTTGTTCATCCATTCATATGTCCCCATGACAAGCGCGTATGTTTGGTGATGGATCTCTTCGGCTTGAGGAGACCGCTGAGGTGTACTCTTCTGCGTCCTGAAGTTTCCCTTCATCTGCAGATGAATGGTCTGGATGTGCATTTATGACCCGTCACAATGAGGAGGCCTACAGAAAATACACGAAACCCACCTCAGAACGAGATGATATCCTAAAATATAAGACTAGCATACCGTAAACATTTTTTTTTAAAGGAATGCAATATGCAACACTGTTGTCACATGAACTCATCACCATGCACTTTTGTTTGTAAATTAAGCTTTTTAAGCCAATTTTGTTTTAAAATGTCTTGACTGTTGCACTGTAAAACCGAACAGTGAAATTAATCAATGAAATTAGTTAATTGCACTCAAATTATAATGAAAATTCACTGGACTTAATTTAAATAAGTTCTGTAAACTCAATTTTGTTGTAGTAAGGTGAACTTAAAATGATTGCGTTTTCAAGTTCCCAGCATGCTTTGCATCAGAAAACAAGGAAAATAAATGTAGAAATTAAGTGTTATTTTGTGTGTTTTTAAACCAGATTAACATAGAGGGACTTAAAGCTGCAGTAGGGAACTTTTGACGCTCTCTAGCGGTTATTAAACAGAACTGCTTGCGTCTTGCAGAAGAACATTGTAGCCGGAACTACTTCTCTCTGTTTATGTCTATGAAGAATCACAAAGGTACTGGGTTACTCCGCCGCGGTACCCCCGAAGCAATCTAAAATAGTCCGAATATAAACACTTATTATAGGTGCACCCTAGTGATTCAGGACAAGCTAAAAACACGGTTTGGAAAATGGATTCATGGTGTACTCGCTTATTATGTTCATTTTTCTACTTTTTGAACACAAACAAAGTTACGGACCGCAGCTCTGATTGGTTGTTTTTCACCGGGAGCGGATGACTTTCTGCAAATGGCAATAGGAGCACTGGGAGGAGCCAGAGGAGCTTGATGTTTTTCACAGATTATATGTCTCATATTCTACTGTCAGGACATAATGACAGGTTTAACAAATATGTAAAAAATATATTTTTTTACAAAAGTTCCCTACTACAGCTTTAAGTTAGTTCTTAAATGTTGTGTTATGTCAGAACTTACAAAGGTTTCTATTATGTTTTTTTTTTTTGTAGGGTTACCATTGTGGTGAAGAGTAGAGCCTGTGGTAAGGTTGAGGACTTAATTTGAGTGTATTTCCCACATTATATGAGTTGAAAAATAGAGAACATTTTGAGTGAAGTACTCTCTAATTATAAGTTGAGAAATATCAATATTTATAAGATAACTGAGATCATTAAAAGCAACTGGAAATGTAATTTCTAATTTCATTGTTAACTTAAGAGTTCTGAGAACTTATTAGGGTTTACAGTGTATGGTAACAGATACTTAAAAATATATATTTTACTGAACTAAAAAATATTAAGTTAATTTCGATGTAATCTGTTTCAACTATTTTTTTGAGTTAAGTGAACTTGTCAGGTTTTGCAGAGTGGCTATATGTTTAAATACTGGTATATTAAATTATGGTTAAGCTTACTTTTATCATACTGTGACTACATACTCTTCTTGCAGTATATATAGTATGTATATAGCAATTTTTAAACAACTTTTGTTTGAAAATGTGTCGACTAGTGGCTTAAATACCAGTTTAGAATAGCATACTACCTATTAGGACTACATAATATTTCTGGAGTGTGTAGTATGTATCCTACGACCTGCCATTGTTAATTTTAATTTAACTAAACGTTATCATAAATACACAGTGGAAAGCCGTATGCTCTGATTCACAAAAGAACCGAGCCATTAGAGTCCTTTTTTCAGGGATTTGAACTACACTGGCTGTGCTATACAAGAAAAACGTCTATACATCGTTTATTTTCTTTAGAATGGGCATTTATGAATAATTAAGTCCTTAATGATCATCTTATCATGATGAATGATTCTCCTCCGGGCGTATGTTTTGGTCATTTGTTCTGTATGAATATATATTAATTCACTGGTTATTTATACCGTTGTCTGTAATGGTGCATAGATGATTTCTTTACTGACTTTGATATTGTTTTAATGCAAAAATGCAAAAATGAGGAAGCAGCTTTCAAAAGAACGGCATTCACTGAACTGTAATTACCAATGATATACTCCAAACATCCAGATCATCCCGATGATAATATCTTAATGCTCTCTTCATCTTCATAGAGTTCCTGTACATGTCGATAAACACTTGCACGTCTAGTGCATCGATGGACCTTGCGATGCATAAGTCAGTTATTATAAGAGACTCTTCTCTTTTCTCAACCTCCTGTCGTCTGATTTACGCCCATAGATTAGCTGTCACTTCCACAGAGCAAACAAACAGGAGATGGCATATGTAACTGCCCTGGGGATAAATGGGAAGATACATAAAGAGGGCCGAACTGGGCATGCTCACATCTACACCCACTTCCCATAAGGCTTGCCACCCAATTAGACTCAATTTCCAGACACTCAAGCCTAATTTCCTGCTTCATGTTGGTTTCTTGGATCAGACTGTGCCAGTTCGGAGTTGTCTAATCCGATTTTGGGATTCCTGAGGGATTTTCCTGAATAAGATATGCAACACAAAAATGTCTATACATCACTTATAGTTGCTAACTTTAATTTTAATCTTCTTTGAATTGAGTAGTATTTCCTTTGCAGTTATGCACTTTTTACTAGAAGCTTTAATAGCAGCTAACTATAAATCAATAGCGACTTTCTAGAGCTAACACACAATTTTGCTTGTTTAAAGAGTGTGAAGTTCAAGGGTTAGTTCACCCAAAAATGAAGATTAGGCTGTGTTTTACTCACCCCTGAGGCATCCTTGGTGTATATGACCTTCTTCTTTCAGACGCATCTGGATCCGAATCCGGAGTTATATTAAAACTTGTCTTGGATCTGTTGCATTGCTTCAGTCCAAAAGAAGTGAAATAAAAAGCGCCCTTCCATAAAAATGGAAGTAGTGAATCGATTAATTTTTGTAAGATTCAAGCTAAATTCAAATGATGTTTTTTAATTTTGAAGACTATTATTGCCTTGTAAAATGTACCCAAATAATAATTTAAAAAAATAAATACAATTATGAAATTTGGCTTGCAAATGCTTTTGGAATAAAAAAAAAATTTAAGAATTTAAAAAAGTCAGAAATGTAATATATACATTTATTTCTCGGTGTAGAATTTAGTTTGGACATGCGACATGTCCCTATCAATATCCAGCGACTACTAAATTGTCCCCAACGATAATTTGGATCAAACTATTAAAATCATTTGTCCTCTGTTATGTCTAGACTTTTTTCTCTTAATTCTGAGTTTACTTTATCTTGCAGTTCTTCTTTTGTCTGTTTCAGCCAGGAAATAACAATTAATAAAAGGTAACTGCAACATTTTATTTTAGAGAAGAAAAGTCGGAATTGTGAGGAAAAATGTTGGAAGCATCCAGAAAGATTTCCTGAAATACTAAAGAATAGGTAATGCAATCGTTGAAGAACTTGAATCTATCTAATACATTTATTTGTGATCATCTTGAGTAGCTGTTCCCAAAAAGCCAAGCCCTGACAGAAACTACTGGTCCTCGGCATTAAACCCGTGACGAATTGCCATCCTGAAAGCCACTAACAGGAGAACCGCAGGCAGAGGACTTACTGATCAATAGAAACCAGATTTGCCATTGTTTTCTTCCTCCAAAGCTCAGCCATAGATCCTCATAAAGAATCTGCCGTTGGGATGAGGCGATGGCCGTGTCTGCGGCGATCATTCATTTAATTTCAGGCGAGGTTACGCCAACACAGACTCATGAGGAGATTATATGTGGCTCCACGGTGGAGAATGTTTAAATACCCGTCGATTTGCAGCTAATTTGCTGTCGTTGAGGAATCGCACGTATCCTTGACCTTTGACCTAACAGCACACCTGTCCTCGACAAGACACGTGATCTAATTATTTGCTCTCTGCAATATGCGAAAATCGGCCTGAATGTCTAATAAATCAGCACTGGAGGGGTCTCATTAGCAAGCCGCTAACTGAGTACCACCGCGGAGGCTCATTTGCATATGTAAATGAGCGTTCCTGTGCATGCAAGCGTATGTTCCTGACAGGTCTGTGAAGAGACATTGGGTTCGTTTGGAACAGTGCGCAGTACACAAACAACCTTGACCTTCTGTTTCTAGCACAACAAAAGCAAAGGATATTGTTATTTGGCCTTTTTAATTCAGTTATGTATAAAATGATAACTTTTGCAAATACTGAGTGAAAAAAATGAGTGTTTGAGTGTTTTGATGAAGCTTTGTTTCATATCAAAAGTAACAAAGCAGAAATCTTATTGTGATTTATTGGATGGGAGGCTTGCTTCAGTGTTCCCTTCATTAGCTATAAACAGGCTAGGCTAATCGATTCTTGGCATTTAAAGGGACAGTTCACCAACAAATGAATATTACACCATGGTTTACTCACCCTCAAGCAATTTCAGATACAATTGCAGCTATATTAAAAATGTCCTGGCTCTTCCATGCTTTATAATGGCAGTGAACAGGTGCTGAGATTTTGAAGCCCAAAAAAGTGCATCCATCCATCATGAAAAGTGCTCCACATGGCTCCGGGAATGAATAAAGGCCTTCTGAAACAAATCAATGCATAAAAAAAGAGTGGCTCATAAATGCCTCGATATTATTTATGTTCAAAGTCTTGGTCTGCACTATATAGTGCTTTGTGCTCTGTCACCCTAATTGTCGATTACACTTGAGGCATGAATGTCAACAGGACTAGTATTAATGTTAACTGAGTTTGCTTGTGTCTTTAAATGTAGAGGGTGACGGATTTCACAATGGCGCCTCTGTTGGGATAAATAGTCACATTAGAGTCGCTGCACCCCGAGATGAGCTTCACTTACTGGCCTATGAAATCTACAAGGTCCTGCTGTACATGATAAATGAGCTATAATCTGGCCTAAAGCATATTAAAGTCATATTGCATGATAGATAACAAGACAGAGAAGAGGAATGGGGGGAGACCGGGATATTTAGGAAGCCAGGATGAAATATGAAAAGAGAGGAAATTTAAAACCTAGACAAAAATATCAAAATCAAGCCCCTGTTCTTTCTCTCTCTTTAAATTACTGATGAAATGTGCAGATCTAATTTAAATTTTTAATGCCTCACGTCCAGGTTTGTGCTAATTAAAGATCTGCTTTGCAATCATAAAATAGCTCTGGTCTTTTATTTCGGGCGATCCTTTCCCGTCACCCTCAAGAACGAAAGTCAGCTTTCACATGTTATTAAATTAGGCCTGATCAATAATATCCATAGCTTTGTTCGTGCGAAATGCACGTGCAACTCGTGAGCAACACACTTGTACATTATTTATAGCCTCAAAATACGGTAATTATGAAGTAAATGTAATTTAGTTATTTCACTGGACTGTGTACAGCTAATGCAATAAATCACCTTCTGATGGTTTTGATATTTAGGGACTCAAAATTTGACGTATGTGAATTTTGACGGATGTAAACAGAGATTATGCATACAGCACGTGACAGTCTATTCTTACCTAATTTACTTTTACACACCTCATACTAAGCAAATTATTGTTAATGCGGGTATGAAATGTTTGCGTCCATTATGTATTCATGCAATATTAATAATCTTATGCATATCTGATAAAGCTGGGCTCAAAACAAGTGCCTTGTTTTTGTTCCACGGCTAAAGAAAACGCATAAATCCTCCAAACTCAATTCCCAAGGTCATTGAGAGACATAATGTATTTATCGCCTGGCTGTTTCGCTCATAATAAAACCATTCCCATTGTAATATTGGGATTGATGGTTGTCTATGGGATATTGATCGATACCTGCTGGCCTTCTAGAAACGGGGAAATGAGTGACCATTAGTCCAACTCAATTCTGTGAGCTGTTTCACAGCAGGGCATGACACAACTCAGAGACGCCGCAGGACGCTGGTGGAAATGTTTCTGAATCAAGCCCTTTGGCTGGTTGTTATGAAACCCCTGCGTTAGAAGAACGGTTAAAGATGTTCGGATGCTCTGCAGGTGCCCTCAGGAGCGAATTTGCAAAAACAAAGATTGGATTTTCCCTGCAACATCTCGGTTGGTTGTATTTTCACTTAAGAAACTGAACACAAACTATACATTATTTTTGCATTTAACGCATGCAAATCTTTGCACCATTCCAAATTTACGTTTTTAAAACTTGATTTAAAGGTTACTAAAAGGTTTCTCAAAAGGTTCTACAATTTCAAATTTATACACAAATTAGAACATTATTTGAACATTTATTTGTAACATTCTAAGAGCGTTGTTGTGATTAGAATGTTATTTAAATGTTACAAAAACGTTTCAACATTCTGGTAACTTTACATTTTACCCAAAATATAATGTGATTTGAATGCTTTAACAACGTTTTACTAAATTAAGTTATATCCTTATTTTTATTATTTATTTTTAATATACTAAGAACATTAAAATGTCCAAAATGGTTTCATTTTTTAAATATTATTTAATGATTGCAAAAGTGTTTTTACAATGTTCTAATAGCTTTACTTTTTCGCAAAATGTAACTGTTTTTGATTATTTTTAGAACATTAAAATGTCCAGATTTCTTGTCATGATTAAAACATTATTTAAAGGATACAGAAAATTTTTACAACATTATACTAACTTTACTTAAAACATAGATATAACTACATAAATATATTTGAAAATTGTAGCAGCATTAAACTGTCCAGTTTTCTCGTTGCAATCAGAATGTCATTTAAAAGTTACAAAAAGTTCCGGCGTTCTGCAAAGTTTATAATATACCCGAAATATAACGTTATTTTAAAATATATTTTTAATATTCTGAGAATGTTATATTGTCCAGTTTTCTTCTTGTGATTATTTAAATGTTACAAAAAAAACTTTCTTTAAATGTTTATCAAGTACAAAGAGGTTTGTCATAGGAACATTCTAAGAATGTCCATCTCAGAACGTTTTCTCTCAACGTTACGAAAACATATTTTAAGTTATAAGAGCGTTACTTTAAGATCATTTTGTCCTAACCTTTATATAACTTTTAAAAAACAATGAGAACATTTCCTGTTAGCTGGGTAAGTGTTAGCAGTCTAGACAGTCAGCAGCCAAACTACTGCAAAAGCTTCTGATACACTTGTCAACACATTTTGAAAGGGTGAGGTTGTCAAATGTCTGAATAAAATAGCCAAGAGCAAAAGAGGTGATTGAGTTGTTTATAGTTCACAGCTTGCAGAGGAAGTGACCCAGAGGCGCCTTCCTTTTTCCTGTCAACTTGGTTCAGCCCTTATCATCTGAACATGTAATTCACATTCAGTGATATGGCTGACAGTCTTGCTAAATAACGGCACTATGAATTTTCATTTAAGGTTTGTGTATTCTGTAATGCGTAAAGATTTTACTCTCTTTCCATTTAACCTTTTAAAAACATGCACCTTCATTTAAACTGCACATACATATCTTGAGGAAAAGGAGAGTGCTCTGAGAACTGTAAAGGTTAATGAGGTGCGTTTTGTGCTCGACAGAGACAGCGTTCGTCACGGAAGAAGGCGCATGTGAGGCCGGAGGGGGTGACGGTAATGACGCCCCATGGATCTCATTATCAGGGTTATTGATTTGGTCGGCCCACCTGCTTTTGGCCCGAAACTCCAACCGCTTTCTCTTTTTAACGGGCAACAAGCTGCGAGAGTTTCCTCTGAGGAACCGTCCGGCCCATCACTGGCTCTTTTCTCACACACAAGGTCTGTTCTGAAACCTAATGAGGCGTTATTTAAGGCATCATGTAGGCCATCATTTGACAAGGTGAACTGGGTGAAATAATTCATATAAAATTGTCGAACCAAGAGGAATTATTGAAAGAATTAAATACAACTATAACTACAATTAAAATACAATTTTACAAAATATTCGCGAAAACAATATACATTTTATGCTTTCATTAGCTAAGCAATATGCCATCATTAGCTAAGCAACATGCTAATGTAAAACTGTTACAGTGTGTAAAAATTATAATAATATATTTGCATCTCGTTGATCGTTCTAGATTACTCACAAGGTGGTTTTGCGTCACTCGCACAAATATAAACATCGTGTGATGAGGAGTGTTTTCACACACAACAGCAACAACAACAAAAACTGGACGTGTCAATAAGGTCTTCGCTGATTCGCTTGCGCAACAACGCGCCATGCAGATTTCCCGCTCAAGTTTAAATTATATAACTTGCGTGGAGGCTAGACACCATTAAGGCAAATAGTATCACCCAATTTGCGATACAAAGTCTATCCGTCTCTGCATTGACTTTGTATGTAATCTACTGTTTTAAATAATCAAATATTCTTTACGTTGTCTGTGTGTCATTCAAGGAGTTTCCATGATGTGAGTGCGACGGAAGTGATATAAACGCCCTTTTCTAGCGAGACTCAGGAATTAATTTGTGGTAGTGTTTGCTATATTTATATATATATATATATATATATATATATATATATATATATATATATATATATATATATATATATATATATATAAATGCTTTAGCAGCTGTTTCTATGGGCCACTAAATGTAAGCTGAACAGAACAGAATGCACGTTCAAGTTATCTAGTCTTTAATAATGTTCTCAAAATGTTTATAATATGATATTCCTGGAATGTTTTATTTCTGAAACGTTTTAGTTGGACGTTGGACGTTTTTTAAATGTTACTACTTGTTTCAAATAGTCCAGAGAACATTTAAAAAAACATTCCCATGATGTTTGCATGTTCCCTTAATGTTCGTGTAACCACAGAAAACTTGATTTTAAAACGTTTCAGAAACTGGACGTTTTAGATGTAGCATTCCCATGAGGTTTACAAAATTATGAAATGGAATGTTCTCTTAAAGTTTGCATTAAAATTTTTTAGAACATTTAAATAAACTGGACATTTTAAATGTTCAGGGAACATGATTCAGAAGTAACATTTTCATAACTTAATGGGAACATAAGCACAACGTTCTTGTAACATATTTTTGTTAGCTCTGCTTGTGATTTTACAATATCAATACCGTGATACTTCAAGGGTTTTAATGTCATACAAATGCAAAACACCATTGAGAAGTCTGAGAAGTTGTCGTAGTTGGGATTTGACCCAGCAGAAATTACATTTTGAATCATGTACCTGATGAATCAGTTCCCAGTTGGCTTGTCAGTGGCTTTGGCCGAAGCGTTCAGTGAAGAACATTCTGATCTCTCCTCTGAAAAGCATACATCATCTTATAAGACAGCTTTGGAAGATATATGCGAAAACATTAATTAGTGCTTGAGTAATTTGTGTATTTAAGGGTAGCAGAGAAAAATTAATGACAAGACAAACTGACGAGTTAATTTAAGGAGATTAGTTGCAAGCTTGCCAGTACACCTTCTTAATGAATGTTTCCATGAGGGTTCACAGAGACAAATCTCACAGTCTGACCTCGCTGGTGTCCGCACGCTTGGCACAGACGAGGACTGGCAGAATGCGGAGTAGATGGCAGCATGTGGAGCAGATGGACGAGTCGCCACCTTCGGTTGGATGGTTTACGTTATTTGGGAATAAGTTCTGGAGGGTTATGGACTCAAAAGCGTGTTTGGTCAAACTGGGAACCTCAGTGAAACTCAATGTAACTTGATGATTTTTCCATAGATAGTGCATTTAATTGTGTGAAATTAAAGTTATATTTTGGACATTAATATCCCAGCTAACAGTTTTGGTTCCCAGAACTTTCTGATAATGTCACTTACTTCCTTTTTCTATAACCTAAAAATAGTCAATAGGGAACGTTGTGTGTAAAACCCTTTAAGAATTTTCTTCCATCTTGTGATTTGATCACATTATGTTATGTATACATCTATATTAAGTTTAAATGTAGTGATTTGGGAAAGATCCATGTGATGTAATTGGGTTGATGTGGTTTCTTGTTGGCAGCAGATGGCTGGTGCTGTCATGAACAGATGGGGGGCCACACGGATCACAGAGGGACATGTTGTGTTTTTATTTCTGAACAGTCAAAACATAATTTTTATGACACTTCACAAACCCCTGATGCTGGCGACTATAAATAAAAACAAAACAAAAAAATAATAAAAACATTATATATGATTATAACATGTCAAAATACAAGAAAAGCTCAAGTTCTGTCTTTAAAGGGGTCAAATGTCGTTCCTGAAAAGGACATTATTTTATGTATTTGGTGTAAATGCAATGTGTTTTTGTGGTTTAAGGTTCAAAAAACAACTTTTCCACATACTGTACATTATTGTTGCTCCTCTATGCCACACCTTTTTGAAACATGTTGATTTTTACAAAGCTCATCAGTCTGAAAAGCGAGGTGTGCTGTGATTGGCCAGCTATCCAGTGCGTTGTGATTGGATGAATACCTCAAGTGTGTGACGAATTGTTACGTCCCTTTACATATTCTGATGCCATTTCCCAGCACGACCAGACAAAACCAATAAAACCCATTACAAACGAAGTATTAGTTGCATCAAGTGGGGGCATAATTACTGATTTTAATGACTTATACTGTCTTTTGACGCGATGAATTGCATATCGCGCTGCATAAACATGAAACAATGTCTGCATTTGTGATCGGAGAGGCGACAAACAACAAGTGCTACTCTACACTGCTCAAAACTTGTGTATGAATCATCAGTGGCCAATCCTTTAAATATGAAAACGTACTTACAGACTGTGAGTCAGAGGCACCAGACTGTCCATGCAAAGCTGGAACTACCCCACTTTATAGAAACAGTCGTTGTGTGTAGACGGCATTGTAGGCTACTTTGCCAGGTTCAGGAAATGGTGCTTGTCCTCCAAAAAATGCACTGCACACATCTAATTATTTGGGTTGGACTGTTCTGGAACAGTGTTGAAATACAACTTAACCACTGATTTCTATTTGTGTCCTCTTTTGGAAGGCCAAACAAAGTAGTTTTGCTTTCACAATGAAACACACTGCGACGACACAACATCAGCAGAGGCAACAACAATACTACAGCGAGAATAAAGGAAATAAAAGGAAAGCCTTCTTTCTTTGCGTGAACATTTGGGTGGTGTTATGCACATCTTCTCACACTGTGAGGTAGACATGTGGGGGTGTGTTTGAATGAGGTATTTTAGTGGGGTGTGGACGAGTCTAAACCTTTATAAAGCATATCTCTTTGGGTTTGAGACTTTAGTCTTTGCAACTTTACAGATATCATCTATACACAAACAGCTTGTAAACACTCAAAAGAGAAAGGAAATTTTGAAAATTGCATCATATGATCCCTTTACATAAACCATTTATTAAATATTAGCTGTATTAAAATCAGTTATGTGTTATATTTATGTTAAATTAATATATTTGATCAATATATTTAATAAAAATTTGATAACTTAGTTACATTCTATTTTAACGCTACCATCGTATTCACAATGCAATCTCCAGGACAAACCAATCTCGAAGTACTGATGAAAGAAATCGTGCTTCTCTGCTGGTGATTGGTCTCGGTAGCGCGCGCGGGCTCTTTAAGAGCAGGTCGTGCGCGTGCCCGCTCGCCCGCTCACTCTCTGTAGGAGCTGCAGCGGGAGCGCGCAGCTGTTAAACGCGCCCAAGTTTCTCGTCAGACGCAGCAGAACCGACTCTCCGCGCAGATTAGACTTAAGAGCAAACAGGTAAGTCTTTACTTTATTTAATGTTTCATTGTGTTCATATTTAATGCATATCTGATGGCAGTTTGGAGATGTGAAGCATTTTGAACGGCTTGTGCTTGAACTCAATAACGTAGATGTCATCAAGGAAAAACTTACATTTATTCGCTCATATAGAATAAAAAAAATCGATTTCTATTTGTTTAAAGCTTGCCAATATACGTTTTGACAGAAACGTACGAAAAAGTACCATGTTTCTTGGACATTTATTGTGGTAACATTTTATTCGTTGAAGTACCTGAATTACTCAATAATTAAGTACTTTATCAAATACCTTAGTAAAACCATGTTTATAAAAATCATTCAGTTACATAGTAATATTTTAGCATTAATACTAATATTATGTAATTTTCGATTCACTGATATTAGTCTATCATTTTGAGTTATTTCATCATTTTGCATTTTGAATGCATGTAAGTGCAGTCCATTAAGCATTTACATCTTTTCTCACATCATGAATTTATACTGTATTAAAAACCTTGAGATTTAATCCATATTTTATGAAAGTCTGTTGCTGTATATCAAAACTAATGAACTGAATTGATATTAATCATGGATTGATGATGGTTGATGTAATGCAGATCATATCTAATCCAGGATTTTTTTTTCATTGTTAAACTTTTACCGATCTAGTTAGATTCAATTAGATTGCTCTCCCATCTCTATACAGCATTAATGCTGTAAAGATCAGCGTTATTAATCCCAGTCAGCATGTCCACGACAGGTTCAGTCAAAATTAATTACAGCGTCAGGCAATTACGCTTGAAAATGTACTCGAAGTGAGGGATGTTTTAGTCTTGGGCGTTTGCATGACGTTTTTTGAATTTAACTTGTTTCAGAACATTCAGAGAACATTCAGCAGTAACGTTCTAAAAGTGTTTTAAAAACTTTTTTCTCTGTCATGCATACATTTACGTAATATTTAGGTTTGAGCGTTCAGAGAACATTCAGGAACATTCAATGGTATTGTTTCCATAATATTCCATATTAAAATGATTTATTTTCCTTTAATGATTGGATGTTTTCAATGTTGAGAACATTCCGAAAATATAGTTTTCATAACATTGAACATTGACAACTTTCAGAAAATAACATTTTGATTATATATATTTTAAAAACATTAAAAAAAAAAAAAAACAGAATGTTTTGAACACTGAATTGTAACATTTTCAAATGTTTGCAAAGTTATAAAATGGAAAGCTCCGTTAAAACCTAACTATGAGAAGAAAATAACGTTTTTTATATATTGAAAAAAAAAACTGGACATTTTGAACATTCAGAAAATAAAATTTTTATAACTTATATTTTAAAAACAGTTATAAAAAAACTACTGAATTCCTATGATGCTTTTAAAATCATGAGTGTTCCCTTAATGTTTGAACATGTAAAAAAAAAGAAGCTTTCCACTTGTAATGTTCCTGTATAAATTTGCAAAATGAAAACGGAATAAAATGTAACGTTCCTTTTAACGTTTGCATAACCAGGAAAAAAGTTTTTAAAATGTAAAAAAAAAAATGCTCTGTGAGAACGCTCCAAAAAAAATGTCATAACTTATATTTTAAAACATTCAAAAACGCTATGTTTTCATAAATTGCGTTTTTAAAAAAAGTGACGTTTTGAACATTCAGAGAACTTTCAATAGTAGCATTCCCATAATATTTGCAAAATTATAACTATAATAAGGGATTCACCCCAAAATTTAAAGTTTATGTTTATCTGCTTACCCCCAGGGCATCTGAGATGTAGGTGACTTTGTTCTTCAGTAGAACACAAACTGAGACTTTTAACTCAAACCGTTGCAGTTTGTCAGTCTTATAATGTAAGTGGATGGCTAAAAATGACAATAAAAACAACGACAAAAAACATACTCAAACAAAACCAAATCACATAACTCTCAAGTAGATCATTGACACTCCTAATTGAGTTGTAGATAGTGTCAACTGTCCACTTGAGGGATAGGTGTCGGTAATGCACTTATAAGTCTGCGATCCACCATAAAGCAAGAAGAAGAAGAAGACGCCTCACTCGCCTGCTGCTAAGAATGCGCACAGGATAGATCTAACAGTTCAGACATTGAGGTGAAAAACTATATAAATACTGTTCAGTTTCTTGCACAGACTGATTTGTTTCTTTAAACATCAGTGTATAATCATGAGCTGCAGGGTTTAATCTGGATTTGTTTGTGTATATATATTTTATTTATTTGTATTTTTTTATTGTATGTTTTAGCCGTGATTCCCATTCACTTACATTATAAGACTGACAGACTGCATTGGTTTGACTTAAAAATCTCTGTTTGTTAAATGGAAAATTAACATTTGCATTTTTTTACATTGATGTTTTGAAGAATGTTCAGGGTTTCTTGTAACGTAATGGTAAAGTAAGCAAAACGTTCCCATAAAATATATTTTTGTTGGGTGTACTTTGCACTCCAGTGTTGCTGCCTCGTTCTAATGCCTTTTTTTGACGCTGTCAAAGATGAAATTGAGGTTGAAAAAGTGATTGTTGCGTTTACCTGGAATCAGCATTTACATTTCCATCTGTGGTGATTTAGTGATCCATTCTTAATACATCTGCGCTGGGATCTCCCACTGTCACGATTTGGCTGGAGTGATTTTATATCCTCGCACACTTTTCATCTCATATTTGCTGAGGTTTGACATGACACAGCGTCTCTTTCTCTCCCTGGGGAGCGAGAGCTCTTCAGTATTCAGTTGCGTGTGTGTGTTTGTAAGCTTGCCTTAGGCAGCGATCGGTGTTGTCCTTTTGAATTTGGGCCCGCTGACCTTCCCACAATCAGCACGTGACCTCCGACCTCGCTGAAAACAACTAGACAAGCCTGGCTGGATTCACAACCTTTTTCATTTGAGCATTTACTCGACTTGTATGTCTACTTTGCATTCATATGAAGAAATACTCTTAGCTAATTCTGTCTCTTTTGGACTTACATTACAAAAATATTAATTTTAAATAATTTCCAATAGGGCCCAAATTATGAAGTTCCATCACTATTTATTTAACCGATTTAAGAATCACAACCAAAACTGCTCTTAAAAATAAATAAATATATAAATAAATAATAATAAAAAACGTTATAAAAATAAACTTTAAACCACTTTTTGTTTTATATATATATATATATATATATATATATATATATATATATATATATATATATATATAAAACAGTAGCTTTGTGAACAGTGTGTATGTGATTTATTTTTTATGTTTTGATGATTCATTAGAAGTGGTAACTAAAAAAATTTTTTTTTGTACAAGTTTTTAATGTGCTTCACTAAAAAGAATCGGTTTAAATGACTCCTTTGTTGTGAATCGTACTACATGGATTGCAGTGTTTTTGTTTCACTTAAAAGAACCAGTTTAAATGACTAATTTTTCTTTGGTGAATCATAGTACTTTGATTGCTCTGTATGTTTTTCGTTTACTTCATTAAAAAGAACCACTTTAAATAACTCATATTTTTAGAAATCTCAGCACACTGTTTATGCTGTATATTTAGATTTTTATTTGTTCATCAGTCAGACTACAGAGGTTTAACAATGTTTTTGACTCTGGTAAAAAGAATCGGTTTAAACTACAAATTTTTGACACTGTACATTTGGATTCACTAAAAAGAACTGGTTTAAAAGATTCATTTGTTTGTGAATCAGACTATTGCGCATTATGTATTTAATTCGGAACTGGTTCAAATGACTCTGATTTTTTTTTTGTTAAAAAAATCAGACTGATTCACCAAATGAATCAATTTAGTTTTTTTTTTTTTTTTTGTGAATTACAGTGTATGTTTTTGATTCGCTATAAAGAACCCGTTTAAAAGAGTATGTATTCATGAAACAAAGAGACTTGCGTTGTTGCTGTTATTTTTCAATGCATTGTCTTTTTAATGAAAATATTTACTTTTAGATTCAGTGTTGCTCAATGTCTTTAACCCAGTTATGTAAAATAAGGTGTCAAGTTTTACTGTAGTTTTTACTTAACTAGTTAACTTTACTGTAAAGTAAAGTCTGTACTCCAAACATTTTTTCCGTCACGCTCACTTCCTGTCCTTACTGACACCAGGTGAATGTGTCCGTTTGCTGAGCTGTGTAATTGAGGCTGTCCTGTTAAGACCAGCACTGTCCAAACCGCTCACTCACTGCCATCTCTTCTGTCCATCACACGCTCATGCGGCTTAATAATTCATGCCTTGATTTGGGATGTGAATTAAAGACGTCAGGAGTGCTGACAGATCACTTCCTCTCGGTCTCCGCGGGTCAGGTCCAGGTTAACACCAACCCACTTAGACGTCCTTACAAACTATGGTGATATTGTAAGTCACAATACTCCATATGCAATATTTTTATTTAACATTTTATTTTTATTTATATATATATATATTTATTTTTATAAATAGTAATTTTTATTTATTTTATTATATTTTACAGTAAAATATTCAGTAGTTTTATGTTTTTATTTTTGAAAGTATACGACTCAATGACTTGCTCAGTTTGTTTTTTCTTCTGAGAAACTGATTTGCTGAAGAAGAGAAAAAAAAGATTCACTTACTTTTTATGAAGGCAGGCACTTCAACAAATCATTGCTTTCAAACAAATCAGTTGGAATGATTCACTGAATCTCTCATAAAGACTCCCTCGTTTCATTTCTGAACGAATCAGTTGACTGAATGAATCAGTGACTCTCTCATAAAGACTCCCTCGTTTCATTTCTGAACGAATCGGTTGACTGAGTGATTCAGTGACTCTCTCATAAAGACTCCCTCGTTTCATTCTGAATGAATCGGTTGACTGAATGAATCAGTGACTCTCTCATAAAGACTCCCTTGTTTCATTTCTGAATGAATCGGTTGACTGAATGATTCAGTGACTCTCTCATATAGACTCCCTCGTTTCATTCTGAATGAATCAGTTGACTGAATGAATCAGTGACTCTCTCATAAAGACTCCCTCGTTTCATTTCTGAATGAATCGGTTGACTGAATGAATCAGTGACTCTCTCATAAAGACTCCCATGTTCATTTCTGAATGAATCAGTTGGCTGAATGATTCAGTGACTCTCTCATAAAGACTCAGTTTAATTTTTAAACGAATCGGTTGACTGAATGATTCAGTGACTCTCTCATAAAAACTCCCTCGTTTCATTTTTAAACGAATCGGTTGACTGAATGATTCAGTGACTCTCTCATAAAGACTCCCTCGTTTCATTTTTAAATGAATGGATTGACTGAATGATTCAGTGACTCTCTCATAAAGACTCCCATGTTCATTTCTGAATGAATCGGTTGACTGAATGATTCAGTGACTCTCTCATAAAGACTCCCTCGTTTCATTTTTAAATGAATCGATTGACTGAATGATTCAGTGACTCTCTCATAAAGACTCCCATGTTCATTTCTGAATGAATCGGTTGACTGAATGATTCAGTGACTCTCTCATAAAGACTCAGTTTAATTTTTAAACGAATCGGTTGACTGAATGATTCAGTGACTCTCTCATAAAGACTCCCTCGTTTCATTTTTAAATGAATCGATTGACTGAATGATTCAGTGACTCTCTCATAAAGACTCCCATGTTCATTTCTGAATGAATCGGTTGACTGAATGATTCAGTGACTCTCTCATAAAGACTCCCTCGTTTAATTTATAAACGAATCGGTTGACTGAATGATTCAGAGACTCTCTCATAAAGACTCCCTCGTTTCGTTATTTAACATTTTATTGTAGATTTAGTTCTGTTTTATATGCATTTTTATTATTTAGCATTTTTATTTTACTTTTTTGTTATTATATATTTTATTCTGTTTTATATGCATTTTTACAATTTAGCATTTTTACTTTTACTTTATTTTATTATAGAATTTGTTTCATGTCCATTTTTCTTTATTATTTCTATTTTACTATTTTTTCACTTTATTATAGATTTTATGCTCCGTTTTAAATGCATTAAATATTTATCATTTTAATTTACTTTTATTATTATTTTTACTTTTTTACTTTTTAGATTTATATTCTGTTTAACATAAATTTTTTAATTTATTGTATTATTTGAAATAATAATAATTATTATTATTATTTTATTTGTACAGGTTTTTTCAACATTTAAAATTTCTCGTTGAATCGGAGATCCAAAGTCTCCAGTCAGAAATCTGAAATCTCAACCTGATCTCAAGTTTCTCATCGAATCCTCAGAGCTGCTGTCTGCATTCATTTTACATGCATACACTCATCTGTCAGCTATTGTGATTACTTGTGTTGTACTCTAGGAGAAATATCTTGATCTGAACGCTAGAGTTCTCCATCATCCAGGTGATGTTTTAGTTTTGTCCCGAGCTCAAGGTGACCGGGACGTTTCCCACAGACCTGCCGCCGGTGACAGTGATCTGTTATTGATGAATGAACACGGACGAACCCAAATATAAAGCGAAAAATCGAAGAGTGTCAGCAGTAACGGCTGTGATGGATGGCGTCATCTCTCGGCCGTTTCGAGACACTTTTCTGCCTCTTTCTTCCCAGAGCCGTTTTATCTTAATAAACACCCAGCTGGAGGGAGAATTGAACTGAATTCGCTCAGATAGCGTCCGCTTTAATGCTAACACCCTTCGTTTGTCATTTGATATTGGTCTCTAATTAGTTTTGGAGAGGGCTCTGCGACAAATAATGACAAATTTGGCCGTTTGGCTCGTCTGGTTTCCCGCGCCTCAGTGAATAATGAGATCTGCTTTAGTGGTTTTCCTCACGAACCGAGCCGGAGAACACCCCCCCCCCCCGAGGAGCTGCTTAATGAAATGCAGTTTGTTTGCTCTGACGGCGTGAATGAGCGTCGCAATCTATTGAGAATCATCATGAAAGAGACGAGGAGTGAACCAATGAACAGAGGAGGAGGAGCTGAGGAGAGGATCAGCACACACACACACACACACACCCACACGCACTCACACACACTCTCACTCAGACATGCACATACACACCAGTGGTGGACGAAGTACACAAATCAAGTACTTGAGTAAAAGTACAGATACGAATAATAAAATATTACTCCAGTAAAAGTAAAAGTACTCCTTTTTCAATTTTACTCAAGTGAAAGTACAAAAGTACTCAATTTAGTATGTACTTAAGTAAAAAAGTACTGAAAGATAGATGTTTGCAATTTTATATAGGCTAATTTAATTTTATATTAGCACTTTTTTTTTTTTATAATCCTACTGCTCAAAATACCTTTTTCCAAAATAACCACTATATGGAGTCAAGATATATTTTTGTTGTTGATATGGACTACGCTTACGAGAGTAATGTTCACTGTGAAGCTTACACTGTGATGTACCTGAGAGAAAACAGAGATGATAATCTGATCTTCACCAGTAAGAAAAAAGTATTTTAAAGTTTGTTGTTTTACAGAACACCACAGTTATATATGACATGAAAATAAGGCCTGAAGATAGGAAGAACATCTTAAGGAAAATATAATATAAATATAATTATATTCTGCGGTGTAAAAACACCCCTGGCCAAACGGGGTGCATCTCTTCCCCTCTTTGATAATTACTGTAGTTACCATGTTCTGAACATCACATCCTTTCTTTTCTCCCCAGATGTAATCTATATATCTATATATATATATCTAGCTATCTATCTATCTATCTATCTATCTATCTATATATATATATATATATATATATATATATATATATATATATATATATATATATATATAGGTGGTTGAATAAAAATATTTGGACATTATTTATAAAAATTACCTCAAGTTAGCACCAGCAAGCCTGCTAGACATTTAGCATCAGCTACAATATTTACTTTCAGTACCGTTCTGAATAAACATTCATGTCTGCCTAACGTTACTCGTCTAAAAAAAAAAGCCTCAAGTCCAAATATTCATTTATCACCAATTAACTGTTTGACAAACACTTCCTGCTTCGAGATCTGAATTTAAAAAAAAATATCAAACATGCTCCGAAGTCCCAATCTGAATCAACCGAGTCGCCAACAGGCTCCGAAGTGCCGATCTGAATCAACGGAGTCGCGAACAGGCTCCGAAGTGCCGATCTGAATCAACCGAGTCGCGAAAAGGCTCCGAAGTCCCGATCTGAATCAACCGAGTCGCGAACAGGCTCCGAAGTGCCGATCTGAATCAACCGAGTCGCGAACAGGCTCCGAAGTGCCGATCTGAATCAACCGAGTCGCGAACATGCTCCGAAGTGCCGATCTGAATCAACGGAGTCGCGAACAGGCTCCGAAGTGCCGATCTGAATCAACCGAGTCGCGAAAAGGCTCCGAAGTCCCGATCTGAATCAACCGAGTCGCGAACATGCTCCGAAGTGCCGATCTGAATCAACCGAGTCGCGAACAGGCTCCGAAGTGCCGATCTGAATCAACCGAGTCGCGAACATGCTCCGAAGTGCCGATCTGAATCAACCGAGCCGCGAACAGGCTCCGAAGTGCCGATCTGAATCAACCGAGTCACGAACATGCTCCGAAGTGCCGATCTGAATCAACGGAGTCGCGAACAGGCTCCGAATTGCCGATCTGAAAACTTCGACCAAAGAATGTAAAAAATAATTATATTTCTCTAATAACTCTAACTCTAAAACTCTATAAAAGACTCAGATCACGTATCTAAAAATAAATCGCTATAGTAAAAGAGAAATAATAAGAGGAGTGAAGTTTCCTACCGCTCTGCTGTGTTTGGTCCTCAAGCGCCTCTGACGCTCCATGGCGCGTCTCCGCCCCTCACACGTGCGTTTACAGCGCTAAATTAATCATCTTTGCTAATTATTATACATTTACTTCATTGTCAGCTTCAGGTACTTCATTTATTATTGTTCAATGAACTGTTTGAAACAAAAAAAGGTTGTATTTCAGTAATAATTCTAAATTATCAAAATAAAATATATAAAATAAATAATAAAAAATATGATTTTCAGTTACAATAGTTAATCCTAAATTCCGACATTAATAACTTACTTTTAGCAACATCAGACGCACGCGCTCACAAGATCTCACGGTTCTTACTTCTGTAGACTCACACTAAACGGTTCATTTGAATCAGTGAGTGGTCGACTCCAGAACAGCTGCAATCGGATCATTCTAATTCGTAAACGAATCGTTTGGTGCGATTCGCGATCCAATTTAAAGGTTTATTTTGAAAAGACTCACGTTCATGATGAATCAGACACCGCTTCTGCGTCTCGGAGCACGTGATATATTATAGGGAGTAACGATATGTTTTATGAAATGTAGTGAAGTTAAAAGTACGATCTTATGCTTTGGAATGTAGTGATATGTTAATGCATATTATAATTTATAACATATGTTTAATATTAATATACATGTATTAATTTAATAGTATTTATTATTATTATTATTATTATTATTGGGTATATTTATAAATAAAAACAAAAAATAATTGTATTTATTTTTAGTATTTTAGTATGATAATAATAAAATTGTGAATGTAGAAAAAATAACAAATTAATAATTATTAATATAATTTATAGTGTGCATGTGTATATATTTGTAATATTACCTTTTTTATTTATTATTATATTATGATGACATTGGTTATTATCACTATCATTAAATATATACTAAAATTGTGCTAATAATAACAATAAAATTATAGCATTCTTAATTAGTGGTAATTATTAATTATATAGTCTCTAATAGTAGTTTCTCTGTGATGTGGGCTCTTGTAAAGCGGCGTCTCAGGGAAGATTAAGTAATTAAGTGGTGTTGATGAAGGGACGCAGAGAGGAAGAGTGTGATAGTTTGTCAGCGTCTCCTGCGGTGCCTCACAGATCTCCACATCGTCCCGTCATCCATCATGATGCTCAGGCCCGTCCATTCAGCACCACTGATTTCTGCGCCTGTCATCCATCTCTCCCCTCGTCTCTGTCTGGTGCTTTAATCGCTGTTCACAAGTTTAAGATAATCGTCTGCTGACATTTAGCATCCTGTGATCCCAGACTAGTGACACTGGAGAGAATGAGACTCGTATTATGTGCTCTCCTCCAGCAGTCAGCTAATGATTCGTTAAAACGCCCCGCTGATGGATAAAGACAACATTTAAAACAGCTGCTATTGCTGGTTTGTAATCAGCTTCACCATTACAGTGAATGTCAGGGTAATTATGGCTTGGATTAGTCGAAACATTTATTTGATACATGATTTTATAAGGCCTCCACATCATTAAACATAATCAACATCTAATGATAAACCTGATGTATATGATCCATATTTCTTCTGCCCTCTGGTGGTTTGGTTTCTTCACGAAGAAGAAGGACCTTTTATTTCATGTTTTTTGTTAAATTTACATTTATATTGCTACATTTTAAATATATTTAACAATTGTTTTAGACTTATATTGACATTTAAAAAATGAATAATTACTGCAGTGTATGCTTTAATATTTTGTGATATTTAA
This sequence comes from Carassius auratus, assembly GCF_003368295.1. Classification (NCBI taxonomy): domain Eukaryota; kingdom Metazoa; phylum Chordata; class Actinopteri; order Cypriniformes; family Cyprinidae; genus Carassius; species Carassius auratus. Next base: position 35,501 of record NW_020528772.1, read on the forward strand.
AAAATATTTGTCTGAAAAATATTGAAAAAAGCAGGTTTATTTTTTATTTATTTAAAAGTATTTATTTCAGTCATTTAAATGCATTTCATGTATTACATTTTATGTATATATATATATATATATATATATATATATATATATATATATATATATATATATATATATATAAATACACACCTTATTATATAAATTATAAAATTAAATATAAATTAAAATTGTTTTATAAAATATAAAGTGTTTAATTATATGTGAAAAAGTGAAAAATGTTGTTTGATTTAATAGAACATTTTTGAAAATATTGAGAAAAGCGTGTGCGTTTTTTTCAAAGTACTTCTTTCAGCCATTATTGTAATGCATTTATTATTCTTATTCATTTAATAGACACATTTAGTTTTAGAATTTTCTTATTTATTTATTTTTAAATAGAAATGCTTAAAAGATTGTAAATACTATGAAAAATACATTAATACAAAATTATGTATACATATTACATATTTTGTGTTAACATTCAGTAGACAGTTCAATAAAGTAATCCATTTATGAAAATAATATGATATCTCTCTATTGTGAGGTTTTTAGGTAGGAACATTTAATGGTCATGACACTAAACTGACTAAATGCTGAATATGTGTATCTTGTGTGTTTACAGGGTGAAGTACATCGGACCAGAGGCCGAACACACTACAGTACAGTCTCTGTGACTCTGTGCTGTCCGCCTACATCTGATCCTGGCCCTGAAATCCACACTTTACCAGACATTAGCCCCTCTCGATCAATAGTACCAACCTTACAAGCAGTTCTGTGTGAGAAAACACAAGCACGTCATCCCTGACTCATCCACCTACTGGAGCCCACTAATCAAACTCTCTTGAGCTTTCTCGGCTTTCCCAGATTCGCATATTGATCTGATTAGATTAGCCGTCCAATCTTTGCTGTCTGACTTTTTCAGCATCAACCAGAAATGGGATACTTGCTGTGGGGCGATCCGTAAACTGGCATCCAACGTGGGGACAACACCTGCAAACCGTGTCCCATCTGGAGCCAATTAGCCTCATCCCTGGGGACAAAAGAAACAAGCGTGTGACTCGAGTCCTTGCTGTTTTTATCCGTTGTGGCAGCCCGCTGTGTCATGTCCCATCGGCTTGCACCGTGCCACTCGCGGGTCAGATCCGATTTGACAGGTCTGGAATAAAAAGGTCATCTTGACCCCGGATTGCTCCACTTGTGTCACTTTGCGTGTCCATCACGCAGTCAAAAGTGTTGACTTTGGCCTCGTTTGTCCACATCGAAGTCGCCACACCAATCTGGCCAATCTCTCCGTCCAATCCACCCTTACGACAGCTTGCAAGTTCTGTCGTGGCCCTCCCTGGAGGATGAGCGATGTGTCCACATTGGACTATGAGCTGCTCTCGCCGGGGCCGTCGTTCGCCGGGGTCCCCAGCAGCCCACCTCTTGGCGGGGACGCCGAGCAAAGGACGGCCTTCGTGTTCGTGGGTCTCCTGATGCTGTTTTTGATTTTTCTGTTGGTGCGTTGCTTCCGGATCTTGCTGGACCCCTACAGCCAAATGCCGGCTTCGGTGTGGACCGATCATAAGGACGGCTTCGAGCGGGGCCAGTTTGACTATGCCCTGGTGTAGTCACATGACTGAAAGACGCCAACTGCCTTAGCCCAGCCTGTGGCCCGACTCCAACCCTTTAGCTAATTTCGCTAACACTGTCATGGGTTCGATTCCCAGGGAACGCACCTGCCATGTATACCTTGAAATGTGCTTTGGGTGTAAACACAAAGAACACTTTTTTCCGTATTAACAGGGTCGTCCGATTCTTCTGCTGTAGCTACATCCTCAGGACGGTCTACAATGAATACACATTAATTGTAAAAGACATAATCAGAAATGAAAAGTTCATAATAAAACTTGACATTTAATTTAACGCAGCTGAAAATGAGGCTGTAATGGAATCGGTCACTGCTATAAATTGATGTTCAACTAATGAAATATTGGAAATATGGCTGTACGTAAACTTTGCAGTGGGCAAAAAAGAAAAATCGCTGAATGTGTTAATTTACGTTAACAAAACTAGACGATGACCTAGAACTTGAAACATATTGGACCTTAAATTTTTATGTAAATCATCAATTGGGTTTAACGAACAATTTACACTGTAAAAATCGATAAACTGGCACAAAATTTTCTGTTAATTGTTTTAACAATTTACACCATAAAAATCACTAAATTTTTACTTTATGTGCATTGTTGCATTGAATGCAACAAATGATCTAAACAAACATTTCATAGTTTTTTCTATACTTCTGCTAAACTGAAAAGCATGAAAGTTAATTGTTGCAATTAAAATCTTTTTTTTGTTGTTGTATTCAACAAACATTTTATGTCTTAAAAAAATAACAAAACTTTTGCTAAATTGTCGGTTTACTTTAATTGTTGCAAAGAATGCAACAGATGGTTTTAACGACATAAAATCCATTAAACTGTCGTTAAATTGTTGCTTTACATTAATTGTTGCATTGAATACAACAAATGGTTTTAACAATAAAAGTACACCATAAAAATCCCGTAGCTGTCCCTAAATTATCGATTAATGCTAACTGTTGCACCTTTATGCGACAAATGGTTTTCACAAAAAATTTACACCATAAAAATAACTAAAATGTTGCTAAATTTTCGCTTTCCGTTAATTGATGCATTGAATGTAACAATTGGTTTTAACTAAATTTACACCATAAAAATCACCAAAAAAAAAACTTTAATAATAATAATTCCTTACATTTTATATAGCACTTTTCTGGGCACTCAAAGTGCTTTACATAGAAGAGGGTAATCTCCTCAACCTTTAAATTGTTGCTATGTTAATTGTTCTGTTGAATTCAAACAAATGGTTTAAAGTTTACACGTTAAAAAGCACTAAACTGTTGCTAAATTATCACTTGATTGTTGCATTGAATGCAACAAATAGTTTTAACAAATTATTTACACATTAAAAATCACAAACTGATGCTAAATTGTCATTTTGTTAATTGTTGCGTTGAATTCAATAAATGGTTTTACGAACAGTTGACACCATAAAAATCACTTGACTGTCCCTAAATTGTCACTTTGTTTGTTGCACTGAATGCAGTAAATGTTTTTCACAAAATGTGCACTCTAAAAATGACTGAACTGTCGTTAAAATTGTTGCTTTACGTTAACTGTTCAAATGCATTGAATTAGACAAATTACATAAGAAAATGTACACCTTGTTCTGTTTAGTAATTAATGCTCTTGCAGCCTTGTTTTCATTTGCGTAAAATTAAATAAGCTGCCTACCCTGATTATGGCTTATTCATCATGATTTTTGTCTATAAAGCATGGTAATTTTCATCAAAATACATCTTCAGCATACACACTTCAGCATTGTTGGAAAGTCCTAGGATGTCTGACATACCTGCTGCCTTTGACAGACCTATTCTAAACTCTGTGCTTTATATATTTCTGACGATATTCTGGATTTGGAGCAAACATCCCTTTAAGACTTCAGAACTGAGTGTCAGTCGTTGTATTATTGCTGTTTGACTCTTTCCTGTCCTTTGACTATGTGTGTGTGTATAAGCCATATGTTTTCATATCTCAAAAGTGTTCATGTCATTGGTTGTCTGTTTGCTAATCTGCTGAGCTCTCTGAAACTGTTGTGATCTAAGAGAGGTTTAGAAACAACTGAAAGCTTTATTTTTATATCCCGACTCCGATTTGGAGTTCCCTTTTTGCTAATGTGTCATCTTAAATTTGTAGCTCTCATTTGGACCCATGTGTAAAATGTGTTGATGTGCCAAGAAACAGAGGAGCTTGCATTGCTTTGTGAGTTTTGTAAGTAGATTGGATATTTTCCTAATTCCCTTTTGTTTGAAATAAAACTGGGCTTATTCACTTAAAGCTTCCAATATCTTCAGGACGAAGTCTACTGAAGTGGCCACCCTTTTGAGATCAATAAGCCATTTCCACTTGGATACGCTCGCTAAATCTCTTTAACGTGGCTAAAAATGGCCTTCGCACACCGAGTACAGAAAAACAAAGGTTTAAAAATATAACCAATGTTGTTTTATTGCCATTCGTTGTTTCATAGAGATGTTCACAAACATTGTGCGGATCACTTGGATCTGACAGATGGATTGAAAATGGTAAAAAAAAAATGCATTTGGTATTACTCATTAGTCATGTACTGGGTGCTCAGGTTTCTTCATCATGGATCTCTATGGCTCACAAAAATTCATACTTGCACCGTGATCAATGCCCCCCAAAGATTTAGGGGAATTGACATCATCCTGAGCAACCCGGTCCACTTTCTTTGGTCTGAAGATCGTAACTCAACAATAGCTTGATGACTATTTCAAGTTTGCTGTTGATTTTTGGACATACATTACAGTCACGCACATTCACACTTTTACATGTAGTGGCATCAACAAAAACAAGAGATATGAAAGTATACAAAGGTCCAATGTTAGACAAATGGTTATACATAAATATAGCTCAGGCTGTCGTACAGTGCAGTTACTGTGATGTTCAAGAAACGGTTTTGCCATTCTAGCACCAAAATTACTTTGTTTACAGCCTTTGAAAACAGTCCAATGTTGCTGGTCATGGCAAATAAACTACAGTATTATGATGATCAATGGACAAGCTCATGTAAACAGTGATGTCTGTCACATAGTGCTCCGTGACAGTAAATTAAGGATGCTGTGATCATTAATTGTCCATATTAAATGGAAAAACAAAGTCAACAGCCCTTAAAAGCTATTTATCAAATGTTTACAAGTAAATATTTGGTTTGGTAGTCTTGATGCTCCAGAATACAAAAGAAGTAATACAAACAAAATCTACATTTCACTTTAAAATATACAATTAAAATTTTCATCAAGATTTGATAGTATAGATTTTTCAGCATTGAGACAGTACAAAAGACAATCACACATAAAATCAAAATCAAAATAACTTTGAAAATGTTACGTTTGCGATCCAGAAATCAGTTTGTGGTACAGCGTAAGTTGGAAACTTAGCACCTTGTTTGCTCGAGATTACTGAGAAACTAAGAAACGATCGTTGGTTTGTCCCCACACTTGAAAGTTGAAAATGTGTGTTTGCATGTCCATATCTGGAGTGTTTTGGAGGATGGCTTGCCAAACAAACCTTATGTACCATTGAGACTGCACGTCTCCAGCTGCATCAAAAATGGCCTCTGGTTGATTTACCCAGCAGGCTTCCAGTTCTCCATTCATATGTGCTCTGTTTGCGAAGTACGTCTTTGTCAAATACACCGACAAGAGCACACAAGTATGGAGAAGAGAATGGTTCAAATGTGAATGCCAAGTTTGTGCAACATCACATGCATATTTGAAAACCCTTTGGACAGTTGCTGCCATTTTTGGAATGAAATTTCCCTGATTAAATACGCAGAGGAGGCCCAGTGCAAATTTTGAGTGTTTAGCACCACTCCTGTCTCAACTGCCACACAGATGTGTGTGTGTTCTTGTCTATGTGTGTAAAATGAGGTAACGCAATGTGGCAGCCCAAGCAAACACTCCAGGATATCCAAGAAATCTTATGTAAAAAGATGTGTTTCAGTCTCGAGAACCTTAAGCTGTTTTGAACCCTCGACTGTTAAAACTTGAACAATTATCAAGTAAAATACTTGACAAATGACTCTAAATACTGAATGGAATAAACGTTGACCCCAGTTTGCAGTGAGTTACCAAGGTGAGTGAACGGTCATTATATTTTTCATCTATAATGCATCGTTTTTATGTGCACTTAAGACTGAAATGTGATTTCATGATAATTTTGACAGTTTACAACTGTAAAAGCCATACTAAAATTAAATAGATTGTCTGATTGGGCGCTAATGCTAGTGCGAATGCATCCTGCTAATTTAAGATTGTATATGTACATATTCCACCCAACCTGGTGGAATCTGTGGGGGCTGACATGAAAACAAACCCAAAACATTGCAATAAATGGACACAGTCTTTCAGAGCCAATGCCCTGCAGTGAAGGGCACAGGGTCAAGGGTCAGTCTCAGTGCAGGTGGATGTGCAGCTTGATGCGCAGTGCATCGCCGATTTCACCTAGCAAATAGTCGCTGTCGTGCTGGTCCTCTATTTGCTGAAGTTTGTGAGGACCGAAAATACGCAAGCTAGCGATCTCCAGATGGTACAAACCTGGAGGGGGTGGCTTTCGGCCAAGCCGCAGAACACTCTTCCCATCGCGACGCTCCAGAATGCGGAAGTGTTCTCCTTGGTTTCCGTGCGTTATGACGTAGCGCACGTGGTGCTCAAGCGGCTCCAGGGCTGGAAGCAATTCAAGTAGGGGTTCCTTGTTTTGCAGTTGCGCCAGACTCAGGTTCATTGGGATTGAAGTCTGAACATCCAAGCTGGCCATACTCACCGTCTCCTAAGGTCAGGACAGAACAGTTGGAAACATAAGAAGAAGCTTCAGACAGATTTTGACCTAAGTCTTATATACTCTTTATAGAGTAAGGAATTGAGGTCAGGGCTAGCACTGTGACCATATTAAAAACATGATGGCTACAGAGAGAGGGACAGTACTCAAAATGTACCTTGAGATCATTATCGCCAGCATTACGCCTATGGCGACCTTTCTTCCCAAGGTCACCATTGATCTTGCATTCATAGCAGGCCTCCGGTGACAGTGACTCTTCGTCATCCACTCCCTCCGAGCCAAACTGACCCTGGAAGCCCACTCCTGTGATGCAGTGCCTAGAAACGAAAAGGTTGAAACATTATTTTTCTTTAACTTCTGTAATTATTCAGCTTAGGCCAGGAATGTCCAAATCCGAACCCTGAAGGGCCAACAACCTTTACTGCAAGGATCTCCAACCCTGCTCCTGGAGAGATACCATCATGCAGACTTCAAGTTCCAACCCTGCTCCTGGTCTGTAATTATCAAGGAACCATGAAGACCTTGATTAGCTGCTTCAGGTGTGGTTGATTAGGGATGTGGCTGAACTCTGCAGGATGGTTGCTCTCCAGGAGCAAGGTTGGAGACCCCTGCCCCTGCCCCTTCCTTGAAGTTTTTGTTATCCTGAATACCTTTATAACCTTGGTTCACAATACTTGGGGTTGGACATAAACTCTGAAGGACAGTGGCCCTTGAGGTCCATGGAGTCCACAAGACTGTAGTATATCCCATGTTAGGATTCAGAAGGGTTCTTGTACCATTGTTAAGCCCATGATGGTGGGACTCCACGGTAGACTGCTTGACAATCTATATAAGAGTGTTTCACCAAAACGTGAACTCGAACGAGGGATATGAGTAGAATCTAGGACAGGGCCTTGAAGTTTCAGGCAAGTATATGCTTCTTCACTACATGGCAAAAGTATGAAGACATCCCTTTCCGATATCTAAGGAAATACCTGAACCCTTTTGAACACTTCAGAAAGTAAACTACAAGCCAATCCTCTCTGACTGGAAGTAAATCCCGTGGTTGTGCTTGCCAGTGACTTTGCTTAGCTTGGATGTACTTTGGCTTTATAGAAGGGATTGCCAACTTCATGCCACTGTCTGATAGAACCTAGCTCCAATCCAAATAAAAAAACCTGTAATTTATGTATTCCTAAAGACTTCGGTTAGATTGTTTTAGGTACATTTAATAAGGGATGGAGCTAAACTCTGCAGGTCAGTGGCTTTCCAAGATTAGGGTTGCCCTCCCTGCTATATACAGTATGTTCAAACTATTTGTGTGACCAATGCTTCTTAGACTTTAGCTCTTAAACTAGCTAGTGAAGAATACATCCAAGTGGGTACGTTGGAGAAAGCTGGAGCTGAACTTTTGAAGAAAGTGCTTAGTTTTTGCTTGAAGTTTATCGGGGTCTTAAATACTCACCCTTGTCCTGCTCGGTAGAAGCCTCCAGGACATCCGCACAAGTATCCACCATCAGTGTTGGAGCAGCCATAGCTGCAGGGGTTATTGTTCAAGCCACATTCATTAACATCCTGGCAACCACCAGCAGAGGGCTCAAAATCGAAACCTGACGGGCACACGCATTTATAGCTGCCCAGAGTATTATAGCAAGACGCAGATCCACAGGCTTGATTTCCGGAGCATTCGTTCTCGTCTAGGGGGAAGGAAGATGGAGAAATTAGAACGGCACAACAACAAACAAACAAAAAAAAATCACACTTTATCGTTGTAGAAATGCTTACCCACACACTGGTTCCACTGGTAGTGCTGAACGTAACCCTGCGGGCATCCACAGCGATATCCTCCCATCATGTTCTGGCAGCCGTGCTGGCACCGGTGGTTTCCACCACATTCATCAACGTCTGTAAGAAAGAAAGAAAGAAAACAAAACCAGGTTAGCATGTGTTTCTAATACATGGTGGCGTAGGGTGGCCGACCACCTTTTCAGCAATTTTGGATCCGGAAGTATTTTTTACATTCATTCTTCCAATTGGGATTTTGAAAAATGCTTCGTTAAAGTGTTATAAGCCATCAAACAAAACAAACAATTCCATGAAGCATAAAATAATAATTCGGCCAATAATTCGCGGACTTGTCCTTTGATACAATGCTCATCATTGGAAGGTGCAGCCCAATTTTTGTGTCCACACAAATAACAGAGCAAAGGAGGCACTGTGGTTGTCGAATATGCTTTAAAAGCTGTGCGCGAGACGGAGTGGAACACAGAAATAGTAGTAAAGTAAAGAAGAAAAAAGAAGAAGGGGAAAGTCTCTGGGGTATATTTGTAGCAATAGCTATTGTATGGGTCAAAATTATTTTTCTTTTATGCCAAAAATCATTAGGATATTAAGTAAAGATTTTGTTTCATGAGGATATTATGTTGATTTACTACCGTAAATATATCAAAACTAATTTTTGATTAGTAATATACATTACTAAGAACTTCATTTTGGACAACTTTAAAGGTGATTTTCGCAATATTTAGATTTTTTTGCACCCTCAGATTCCAGATTTCCAAATACCGTATTTTTCGGACTATAAGTTGCACCTAAGTATAAGTCGCATCAGTCCAAAAATACGTCATGATGAGGAAAAAAACATATATAAGTCGCACTGGACTATAAGTCGCATTTATTTAGAACCAAGAGAAAACATTACCGTCTACAGCCACGAGAGGGCGCTCTATGTTTTCAGTGTAGACTACAGGAGCACTGAGCAACATAGAGCGCCCTCTCGCGGCTGTAGACGGCAATGTTTTCTCTTGGTTCATTTCTCCTAGTTCATGTCAAATTAATTTTGATAAATAAGTCGCACCTGACTATAAGTCGCAGGACCAGCTAAACTATGAAAAAAAGTGCGACTTATAGTCCGGAAAATACGGTAGTCGTATCTCAACCAGATAACAAACCACACATCATGGATAGTAGTTTTCCCAACACGAATTGTGTTGTTAAACACAATTATAAACTAGTGTGAACTGATGGATTCAACAAAAGCATATACAAGCGATCAACAACCTTGGAGCTCACGATTTTGCTGTTTAATGCAAAATAATTTCACATGGGCCCAAAATGGGAAGCCTACCGTCGCAGTTGATTCCCGTGGTGTCCAGAGAGAAGCCCTTCTGACACTCGCAGTTGAAGCTGCCCGGGGTGTTGAGGCAGGAGGCGCGGGAGCCACAAACGTTTGGCTGATTGCTGCATTCATTGTTGTCTAAGAGATGAAGCATAAAGGCAGTTTTATCTCCAGAATGACCCGTTCCGTTATTTAGCAGGCTTGAGTTCATATCACTCACCTATGCATGCCGTCTGGTGCTGCATGAAGCCTGAGGGGCATTTACAGGTGAAGCCACCGATCGTGTTGACACATAGGAACTGACAGTTGTGTTGCTTGGTTGAGCACTCGTCCAAGTCTGGGATCAAAAAAGCATTTTTATTGGTTTTTAATTAGCAGACATTGGGTTGATCATTGGCACGGATTATGACTACAACCAGATTTATAAGCAGATCTTATCCCAACATGGAAAAAAGTAACCATTAATTGTGAACTAACCTTTGCAGGTCTTTCCATCTGGTTGTAGGATGTATCCTCTGGGACACGAGCACAGGTAACTGCCTTCGGTGTTTTTGCACAGGAAGTTACATGGTTTGGGCGACTGAGAGCACTCATCCATATCTAATTGAAAAGCATCAAGTATTGCATCAAACATAGTCTTTTAGAACAGTGTAGCACTTAAATACGGTGAGCGAGGAGAACGTACCAACACAGGAAGTGCCAGTGAAGTCATTGGTGTAACCCACGTTGCAATGGCAGCGGAAGGAGCCGACGCTGTTGATGCACTGGCCGTTCTTACACAGGTTAGGCATCACCTCACACTCATTAATGTCTGCAAAAATACAGTAGATATGGTATCCATATATGCTTTCCTAAATCTAAAAGAAATGCCTAAATTTCAGTACTTAACTAAACACCTGTAGCATTTTGTTTAAGAACAGTACTCATATTAATATTGTATTATTATTATTATTATTAATAATAAATTAATGTGTGTGTGTGTGTGTGTTTACAGTATATATATATTAGTACTGTATTAGTAAAATATGAACATTCATATTAAATATATTTCTAATATTTCTAATTTGTATAATTGGTCCAAGATGATTAATATTATGATAAAAAATTCTAAATAATATAAAAAAAATATATATTTTCTGTATTTATATAAAAGCATGAAATAATATTTAAATGCATAAATAAATACCCATAAATTAATTTGAAATATGAATAAAAACATGATTATAAATATATATTCCATATCTTTCGAAATATATTTGATACTTAATGTATAATTTGTCAAAAAATATATTATTATGATAAATTATTTACTATAATATATTTATTCAAAAATATTATTAATGCAATTATTTATAATTATAAACAAACATGGAAAGTAACACATTTGCTAAATAGATATTTAACAAATGCATTTATAAAAGTGTCAAATAAATAGTCCAAAGTAATTTTAAATCAATATTTAAATGTATGAGTTTCCACATCATTGCATTGGTCTAAAAGAAGCAGAGCAGTGATTTTCTTATAAAGACTGGTCATCTGTTTTTATTTTCCCAACTGTCGCTCAGTGAAATCTCTGTAAAGGCGTTCAGGAGTAACCTCGGCCGTCAGTGGTGTATCCGGGTCCGAGGGGACACATCTTCTTGTACTGGATGGTTCCAGGCAGAGGACAGAGTTCACACATTGAGCCCCAGCCGCGGGCACCGTTACAGCAGCACTCCGACTTGGTGACGGTGTTTCGGTTGGTGGACGACTGCTGGCACATCGTCTGCAGGACCTCCGTGAAACAGAAGCCCTTCCTGTTATCTGACAACCACAACAGGCCAGTTAGACAGAAAGAGCAATCTCAGTCTAATGCAGTTTAATGTGATTTGTACTCTTACCGATGCACTCGGTGCCCGTGGAGCTCGGCTCGAAGCCATCATTGCATTCGCAGCGGTAGCTTCCCACCGTGTTGATGCAGCGGCCGTTCTTGCAGATTCCCGGCTTGCTGCGGCACTCGTTCAGGTCTGCCAGAGTCACACACGAGACAGAGCACCATCAGCACACCAAGTCACTGTCAAATTTTTATTATATCCAGCATACATTACAGATAACGGTTTAGGTAAAATCTAACAAAAATGCATAATTGCATAATATTGGACACAATATTACTTATGCATTAAACATTATTAGTATTAATAATTTATTTATATTGCATACAATATATTATTACTATATACATATTATATGCAGTTATTATTTTGTTAATTTTGCATGTAATTTTAAAAGTTATTATTAATACTATTACTGTTATTTAAATGTTATTAAAATGCACGGTAAACAAATATATAAATGATACATAAATTACAAAAAAAAAGTATGGATATTACAAAAACTATTAAATAAAAACAAAAATAATTACAATAATGTTATAAAAATCCTATAAAAATTTACCCTATTAAACTGTTTGACAAAATACAATACTTCAGTCACCCAAGTTTATTTTAATATTGCATAGTAGTATTATTACTATATAAAAATTTATATTTCGTAATATATATTTAGTAACTATTGTTTTTTGTCTATTTACTAGGGTACATTTTTTACATGCATAATAGTTATATAATAATAATTTAATATTTCATTCAAAATTCATTTTAAATAATTTGACAAAATATTTATTTGTCAAAATGACAAAATAATTTATTTGTTAGAAAAATTACCCTACCAAATATACTTTGACAAAACACAATATTTACTACATTCAGTGTGACGCCAATAAAAACAAACCATATTCTTTGAAGAAAGTGTGCGATTCCTCATCTCCGCCTATATCATTATAATTATTTTTTTTTGTTCAGTCCAACAGTCCACACACACACACACACACACTTTCTCACCCATGCATCCATCTCCGTCGGGGCGGCGTGTCATGCCTGGAGGACAGATGCACATGAAGGTGCCGATCTGGTTTTTGCAGGCCATTCCTCTGGAGGCGCAGTCGTCCAGCCCTTCAGCGCACTCGTCCTGGTCTGCAGAGAGAGAGAGACTGAGCGATGATGGCCTGTGTGTGTGTGTGTGTGTGTGTGGTGAATCAGTCGCACTGACCTCGACACATCCGGTTGTCGTCTCGCAGCACGTATCCCGTCGGACACATGCACTCGTACGAGCCGAAGGTGTTGACGCAGCGGAAAGCGCAGAGCAGTGGGTTCACCGCACACTCATTGATGTCTGACACACGGAATAAAGAGAATGTAAGAGAAATGTGTCAACTATATAAAAAAAAATCACCTTAAAACAAAGATAATTTTCTTAAGAAGAATAAGAATTAAGTGTCATTTTATAGATAGAATGTTTTCAATTTACATTACATACATTATAGTTTTAAATTTTACATCATAATTTACTATATGATTTAATATATAAAAATATATTTATCATTTATGATAGACTTTCAAAATGTTGCATTTGAACTACTTTTTCCCCCCATAAAAACATGTATACATTCTTAGAGCAAAATTTATTAACTTAAGAAGCGTGATTGTGTAATATATCAATACTTTTATTAAAATGCATATTTAAAAATAAATGCACATAAAACCTTTAAATTATGTATAGCTTAAAAATTATGCTTCTTAGGTAAATTAATCTGGTATTATATATATAAATATTATTCTTATAAATATATTTCTTATAAAATTTTCCTCATAGAATGTATAAAACTTTGTATAAAATTATTTGGTATTATATTATATATTATATATATTAAATTGCTGGATTTTATTGTAAACTTGTGAACAATTATTAAATTAAACACATTTTATTAAATGATTAAAAAAATATATGTATGCCTGTAAAAATTATTTTTTTAATGATTGTGGAATACAGTGCAGCTTATATCCTAACCGTACCTTCACAGGTCATCATGGGTCCGGGTTCGAAGCCCTCCTGACAGGAACATTCAAAGCCACCAGGAACGTTTGAGCATGTACCGTTTCCACAGGGGTTTCCGATCGAGCACTCGTCCGTATCTGTCCAATTAACCATCACACCATTAATAACCCTCCTGCCAAACTCTTTTATTATCAGCTTAATAGTTTTAGTTTCTGAGGGATTTGATCCCACAAACTTCTGATCAAGTGTTCGTCTGTATCTGTCTAATCAACCACCAGATTGTTAATAACCCTCCTGTCAAACTTGTTTATCATTGGCTTAATACATTTAGTTTCTGAGGGATTTGAACCCACATCCTTCTGATCGAGCGCTTGTCCGTATCTCTCTAATCAACCACCAGACCGTTAATAACCCTCCTGTCAAACTTGTTTATCATTGGCTTAATACTTTTAGTTTCTGAGGGATTTGAACCCACAACATTCCGATTGGGCGCTCGTTTGTATCTGTCTAATCAACCACCAGACCGTTAATAACCCTCCTGTCAAACTTGTTTATCATTGGCTTAATACATTTAGTTTCTGAGGGATTTGAACCCACATCCTTCTGATCGAGCGCTTGTCCGTATCTCTCTTATCAACCACCAGACCGTTAATAACCCTCCTGTCAAACTTGTTTATCATTGGCTTAATACATTTAGTTTCTGAGGGATTTGAACCCACAACCTTCCGATCGAGCGCTCGTCCGTATCTGTCTAATCAACCACCAGATTGTTAATAACCTTCCTGTCAAACTTGTTTATCATTGGCTTAATACATTTAGTTTCTGAGGGATTTGAACCCACAACCTTCCGATCGAGCACTCGTCCGTATCTGTCTAATCAACCACCAGACTGTTAATAACCCTCCTGTCAAACTTGTTTATTATTGGCTTAATACTTTTAGTTTCTGAGGGATTTGAACCCACAACATTCCGATCGGGCGCTCGTTTGTATCGGTCTAATCAACCCCCAGACCGTTAATAACCCTCCTGCCAAACTTGTTTATCATTGGCTTAATACTTTTAGTTTCTGAGGGATTTGAACCCAAAACCTTCCGATTGAGCACTCGTCCATATCTGTCCAATCTACCATCAGACTGTTAATAACCCTCCTGCCAAACTCTTTTATTATCAGCTTAATACTTTTAGTTTCTGAGGGATTTGAACCCACAACTTTCCGATCGAGAGCTCGTCTGTATCTGTCTAATCAACCAGGGATTTGAACTCACAACCTTCCCGCAATCATCAAGAAGAGCCAAAATAAAGTGAACTGAGGTTAACTGGGAATTGAGAAATGGCTAGTGACTCTGATCTGGAATGAGTTTATTGTGAACTCACCCACGCATTTGACGCCGGTGAAGTCGAGGTTGTAACCGAAGGGACACTCGCAGCGGAACGAGCCATCCGTGTTGATGCACAGGCCATTGCTGCAGATGCCCGGGTTTTCCACACACTCGTTCATGTCTGTGGAGCCATACGAGACATTAGTACCGGAGATTGTGGGAAGGTGAAGTGCTTTAGTTGACAGAATTTAACAGGTTTTCTCACCTTCTCGTCCTTCTGGTCTCAGGATGGCCTCGTGACCGTAGGGACACAACGTGTGGAATGCAGCTGCGGGAGAAAAACACTCAAAAATGACTGGGAGACAAGAGTCTGATTTCTAAAAAATTATTAAAAAGTAAGTTTGACATCCTTAAATATTAATCTAAATTATATAAAACATTATTAAATGATTCAGTTTTTATTAGAATATATTATGAATAATAAAATAGAAATAATAAAAGATAGAAAGGATTTATTAATTAAATCAACTTTCTGCTAAATTCAATAATCAAAATTAATCCTACAAAATGTTGTTCTCACATCCTGAATGATTTAATAATTAAATATCTAAAAAATATATATATCATTTGAATTTAAATTAAATGGTTAAAATAACCAAATAACTATTTATGATTTATTTTATAAAAAAATGTAATTAACTTTTTTTTCTCCATGATACGATCAGCATTAAAATACTATTTATTTAATAAAAACTATAATAATCTAAATTATGTAAAACATTTTTATGAAATTATTATTTTTTATTAAAATATATTATGAAAAATAAATGTAATATTTAATTTAGTATTTAAACTAAATTAGAAATTATAATGACAACAAATCAAAATTCGAAAATGAGATTTATATATCATCCGAAAGCTGAATAAATAATATTTCCCTTGATATATGGTTTATTAGGATCAGACAATATTTGGCCGAGATACAACTATTTGAAAATCTGGAATCTGAGGGTGCAAAAAAAAAAATTAAGAAATTAACCTTTAAAGTTGTCCAAATGAAATCTTAGCAATGCATATTACAAAACAAAAATGAAGTTTTGATATATTTACGGTAGGAAATTTACTAAATATCCTCATGGAACATGATCTTTACTTAACATCCTAATGATTTTTGGCATAAAAGAAAAATCAATAATTTTGACCCATACAATTTTTTCTTTTTTTACTATTGCTACAAAAATACAATATAATAAAATATATATATATATATATATATATATATATATATATATATATATATATATATATATATATATATATATATATATATATAATTAAATCAACTAATTTGTTCTTACAACATTTATGTTTATCCATATATCTTTTAAATAAAATACATAATAAAAAAACAAATCTGAATACATCTTAGAAGTGGAAATATGTGTTCAGATCCTTCAATAGCATTAAATAATTAATTACAGACAGTTCATGTTTACTTTCTATAATACTAACTCATACGTTTATTCCCATTTAAATGTATCTAACGTTTCCTTCTAGAGAAACTGACTGTATTTGGCTGCTGTTGGACACAAGTGCTGATGTGTGGAGCTGTATATTGATGAGCGACTGACCCTCGGTCTCTCGTGGACACAGTTCGCAGGGGTCGCCCCATCCCTCGCCCGGCAGCAGACTGCAGCAGCACTTGGCTTTGGTGGTGTTCAGAGGTTTGGGGATGGAGCATTTACCCGCCTCGAAGCGTGTGAAGCAGAAGCTCTCGCGTGTGTCTGACCACAAAAACACGTGAGCAGAAAACACTCAGACACTGCACTTCACTGAACGCCCATGTGAGAAATCATGAAAGTTTATATTGCTTTTCTACCGCTTTACATACATAAAATATTAGTTATAAATTACAACACTGTAAAAAAGTATTTTATGTAACATAAATTCATGCTTAATACAACTAATGAAACACTGTATATAATCTAATGCAATTGCAAAATATCGGTATTTAGACTAATTTATATTTAAGAATTCATTTATACATTTGCACAAAACATTGACAACATGTTATATAAAATATATGAAAGATTATTACTCTATAAAAAATATGCATACATATACTTTTGTTTGACATACTAAAGATATTATATACTTAAGATATTCAAATCTTAATTGTATAAAACATTTCATTAAATAAAATGGTCAAAATTAAATTATTAAATGTTTATTAAATTCAGTGGTCAAAATTAAAATGACTAGTAACATGAAACACTTTTAAACGACAAATTGAACGATACATAAAAATTACTAGGTTTTTAAATAAAAATTGGAATGAGTTATTAATTGTATAAAACAATTTTTATTAAATAATTATATTTTTTTGTTTAATTAAACTATGTAAATTACAATGGCTAAATTGATATACAAATTAAAACAGTTTACTGTTAACTCCATTGTTATATAACATTATTTATTAATTAACTGATCAAAATTAAAACTAATAAATGTAATGTAAATTATTTATTCATGAAAAGTTTATTAAATGTATGAAACTGTAATCCTGTTTATAAATATTTAATCTTTTAATAAATTTAATTAAATTTAGTTTAATATAAAAACATGCTAAATATATAATAAAAAAAAACAATTATGTCTGATTCCATTAAAAATATAAATATAAAAATATAAATATAAATATTTAAACAAATGGATAATTATAAACATATTTTATTTATAAATGTAATACAACTAATTATACACGACTTTACTAACAAACAAAAGTTAGAAATGGCAAACATAAAAACAGAATTTAGAGCGATTTATTAATCACATGAAACAGATTTTATTTAATTATTAATTTGTTTGTTGAATTTAAATGAACAAAAATAAAATTACAAAATGTTTTCATAAAAGTTAGAATTTTTTATAAAATAAAAATATATCAATATTTAATAACAAATTAATATATATATATATATATATATATATATATATATATATATATATATATATATATATATATATATATATATATATATATATATATATAAATGCACAACAACATTACAATGATTCAATACACAGATTAATGCAGTAAAAATCTGCTGTTGCACACAGATCTACTTCATAAAGTGGTTCACCTAAAATAATAAATCAAATAAGATTAATATTCACCGAAGCAGCGGCGGCCGTTGTCTGAAAGCACGAAGCCAGGCGGACAGAGACACTGGAAGCTGCCCGGGGTGTTTTTACACAAGCCGAACTGACAGATGTTGGGCTCCACGCTGCACTCGTTGATATCTGTCAGGGTCACACAGGTCAGAGCGTGTGGAAGTACACAGGGATTCAAGTTTAACGGCGCTATGAAGGATTTCCATCAGTTTATAAAGACTTTTGTGAATTCTGCTGTTTGACGAATCAATTGAATGAATGATTCAGTGATAAAATAAGTGACTTGCCGCCATCTGCTGGTGGATTTAGTTAAATTATTAACACATTATTTCAGTCAGGAGTGCTTGTTCTGCTAACTTAAAAAGTCACTGATTTTATCTCTGAATCATTCATTCAATTGATTCATTCGAACGACTGAATCATTCAGGAATGAAGCATGTGACTCTCTTTATGAACTGACGGAAATCCTTCATAACGACTAAACATTTCTATCCCTGTGTTTGGGATCAGAACGATATTTTTTATAATTTTACAGGAGTTTCTTATGATAACCAAGGCTGCATTTATTCGATCAAGAATACATGAAAAAATATTGTGAAATATTATTATGATGTAAAATAAAAAGACTATCAACTTGCTTCATTCCTGAATTATTCATTCAATTGATTCATTTGAATTGTTGAATCAATTCGGAATCATTTGTTCAAACGAATCAATTGAATGAATGATTCAGTGATAAAATCAATGACTTGCTGCCACCTGCTGGTGGATTTAGTTTCATTTTTAGCACATAATTTCAGTCAGAAGCACTTGTTCTCCTAATTTAGAAATGTAGGCGCACTTTCTCATCTATAATAAAAAATTCTGTTAAAAAATGATCCTTCCTAATACGAGGTGACATTTGAGTCGTTAAAGTGACTTACAGGAGTGTTTATTTTTTACATTTATAATGGCATGTTAAATAAAAAAAATGCTTTTAAAAATAAGAAAAAACAACAATAAAACAACAATAAGAAGTAGAATAAGACAAAAAAGTTACCAGTTGAATTTAGTATTAATACATTTATTTATACTACAGAGGTGGCGCAGAAGAACATAAAAGTTGCGTCTAGGTGCATTTCCAGACGTTTAATGAGGCTCCGAGGTGGCAATTCATTAATTCTTGTGGAGATTAATGTTTTAAAAATAAAATTTTGAATACAGAAATATTAAATAACTGAAATGATGTGTTAAAAATTAAACTAAATCCACCAGCAGGTGGCGGCAAGTCACTGATTTTATCACTGAATCATTCATTCAATTGATTCATTCGAACGGCTGAATCATTCAGGAATGAAGCAAGTGACTTTTTATGAACTGATGGAAATCCTTCATCACGACAAAATGCTCAAACTTGCTCAAAAGTGTGCGATCAGAACGATTATTTCTTAATTTCTTATGCTAATCAAGGCTGCATTTATTCGATCAAAAATACGGGGAACAAATAATATTGTGAAATATTATGATGATATAAAATAACACTTTATTCTGTGACACAAAGCTTCATTTTATTTTTTTATTATTTGATAAATGTAATGTTTATAAAGCTATTTGTTATTATTATTATTATTATTCATCAAATGATTCTGAAAAAAGTATTGCGACATTGATAATTCTAAAGGGTCACATAACACTTTACACTGGAGAAATTCGGCATTGCATCACAGAAATAAATTAAGTTTTAAAGGATATTAAAATATAAACCAGTATTTTATATTGTAATAACATTTAGCAAGATTAATTTATTTTTACTGTATTTTTAATCAAATAAATGCACCCTTGATGAGCAGAAGAGACTTCTTTAATCTGCTGATGCCAGACTTGCACTGAACTCTTACCCACACACTTGTCGTTCTGCACCTCGTATCCGGGCGGACAGATGCAGCGGAACGAGCCGTCCAGGTTCTGACAGGTCCCCGGATGACAGGCTCCCGGCAGCGTCACACACTCGTTTATATCTGACACAACGACACACACCTCACATTATACTGTCTACACCACATCACACTGACACTGCAGCTGACACACTACATAGCACACTACACTACAGACAACACAGCAATCGGAAAAATGTTGTTTAACCTGTTAACTGACACTCACATTGATGTGATGCAATGTCTGAATTTTTGAGATTTTATGTTTTCAAGGCATATATAATTTCTGATGATTTCTAAAGGCAACAAAAGAAGACTTTTTTTTTGACAAAGGTCAGAACTCCTGTCGTTTTCCTACAGCATTTTTAACAAATAAGATTGGTACAATATCTATTTAGGAGTCTTAGACCTTTCCAATGATATATAGTTTGTCATGATTAGATTAGGATTTAATTGTAATATAGTAAACGTAGAGGGCCCACCGAGGGGCCAAGTGGCAGTTAACAGGTTAAATTATGAAAAACGGCAGCTTTTATAACAGGATATGTTTTTAAAAAAATCTAAGCAGTGTTTGGCACACAAATGTATCTAAAAAATAGTGTTTAACTTAATGTTTATCCATTATATAAAATAAATAATATGTATATATTATATAAAATATATAATAAAATATAATGGTTGAATTATATTTACACATTCTTTAAAATACATTAAAAACTATTAATATAAAATCTATTCTATGTAAAATATGTATACATTTCATTTGTAAAACATAAATTCATGCTAAATATGACTAATAAAACACCCTGCGATCTAATTCTGTTTGCAAAATATTGATACATTTAATCTTTATAAAGCTATTTTTAATTCATATTTTATATTTAATTAATATTTATACATACCTATTTTTTTTTGTATTATTTACACTAGATGCAAATAATAAAACGCCCTACATTATCCAATTATCACACACACACACACACACACACACACACACACACATATATATATATATATATATATATATATATATATACACAAATATATTTATACATTATCAATGTTTAAGCAAATTAATATGTTTTATTTAAAAATTTATACTAGGTATAAAATAGAATAATATTTATTAATGGCTATATAAGATATATTAAATATAATAAGATATATTAAAACTATTTGCAGTATTTATAAGTTAGCAATTACATTTGTACAATATTTTCTGCAAGTACAACTATAAAAACATGCTACAGGTATCAAATGTACATAATAAATATGTGTATTGCTAACAAACAAAAAAATCATGGGGACTGTTATTTTATGAGTGTGATTACTCTTATCTTTGCTATCGTATCGTATCGTATCGTATATTTGCTAATTCAGTGTCTGATGTGTTTCTGAACTAGTTCTGAGTTTTCTCTGGAGATCTGCACTCTCTGAATCAATCGTATGGATGTTGAGGTGTTTAATTATCTCTCTGGATGCACCGGAAAGCCATGTTGATCAATAGAGAGGTTTCAGGGATCTCCAGTGAGGATTGTAAAGGGTTAACACACTACAGGAGTGGACTGATGATCTATACAGAAACAGACAGCGGGTTGATGAGCCGGTTTACGATCAGCGAGTCTCACCAACACAGTTCTTGCCGTCCGGAGTCAGGTTATACCCGTCCAGACACAGACACCTGAAGGAGCCCATGCTGTTGATGCACTGGCCGTTCCTGCACACCTGACTGGCGTGAACGCTGCACTCGTCGATATCTGAACACGAACACATCACACTATTAACCCCAAACAACCATAAACCTCCTCTGCTTTCACTGTGACAACAAAAAGTCTGACATTCAACCTACAGAATCAGTAAGATTTTCAAAAAACATCCAAAATAATAAGCCAGGAGTATTAGCGTACATTTCATTTTCATTACTGCGTTATCTTTGCACGTACATTTTTGCTCTCATTTAGCATAACATTTCATTTCAAAAGATTAATACCCTACATTTTGCTGATGCAAAAACATTTACTTTGTAGCACTTTAAAGGACATTTTATATTAAAAAGGCAAAATGCATTTCTTTAATTAAATAACAAACTGTAAAACAGACTTTAATTATGAAATTGCATAAAATTAACACTTTGAAAACCACATTAAAACAAGAATATAAGCATCTTCTGTGGGATTTATATTATTGCTGACATGCAAATCTATTCATATATTCAAGATATTTGAATGTTAGATATTAAATAATGCATATTATCAGCAGTAAAGGCAAACATGTTTCCTTTTATTAAATCAGAATACAATTTTACAATTTTAATGTATTTTAAACTTTTTGTGTCCTGATTTTTAACTATTTAAACTCCTTTAAATGCATAATTAACTACTTTATATAATAAAAAATAGTTTATTATCATCAACGTTTCCTTTCATTTCTTTAGAACGAAACTTGATGCATTTAAAATTTTTCGTATTGTGACTTTAACCATTTAAACCTTTGAAATGTATAATTAACCATTTAATGGTGTAAATAAATTTGCATATGCTCAGCAATAAAGACTGAGATGTTGAATTGTCTGAAATTTAGAATGAAACTTTACCATTTAACTTGTATTTTAGGCTTTTTATATCGTGTTTAAAATAATAATTAACCATTTAAATTGTTAATTATGTATTTAAAGAGTTTACATAGTAAATGTCACTATTCAAAATAAATGTATTTTATGTGCATTTTAAAATGTAAAATGTCAGTATGCTTATTTACTAATAAATTAATATTAATACTAATATTAATATTAATTTGTTAGTTAAAATCTAAATGGTTAAAATCACAAAACAAAATGTAAAACAAATTCCCTTTCCTTTAATCTAATTGAAACTTTAAAATGCAAAGAAATTATTTAAAACTTTTTAATATGTGATTTTTAACCATTTCAACTCTTTAAATGCATAATTAACCATGTAATATTGTAAATAAATTTACATATTATCAGCATTAAAGATTAAAGTCTTTCCTTTCCTTTAATAAAAATCAAGCTTTACAATTTTACTATTTATTTGAAACCTTTTTGTTATGTGATTTTAACCATTTAAACTCATAAATTTATAGTTAATTTAATATCATAAAGAAATGTGTAATCACAAGGAAACTTTATAATTAGACAACTTATTTTAAACTATTTCAAACTCATACAACAATACGCAATTAATGCTGATAATAAACACATATTAAATGGTTAAATATTTATTTAAAGAGTTGAATGGTTAAAATCACATTAAAAAAAGTTTTAAATCAAATTTTAAAACTGTAAAGTTTCACCCTGATTAACTGAAAAGGGAATAATTTAACACATAATCAGATTTCTTTGCGATATTAAAGGGTTAATTATTTATTTAAAGGGATACATAGTTAAAAACCCTAGAAAAAGATTAAAATACATTTTAAAATGAATCTTTTATTCTGATTAAAGGAAAAAAAGGAATAATTTAACATGTAATCAGATTTTTCGCGATATTAAATGGTTAATTATGTATTTAAAGAGTAAAATGGTTAAAATCACACTAGAAAAAGTTTTATATCAATTTTATTATTAAAGTTTTATTCTGATTAAATTAAAAAAGAATAATTTAACACAATCAGATTTCTTTGCGATATTAAATGGTTAATTATTCATTTAAAGAGTTAAATGGTTAAAATCTCACTATAAAAGTTTTTAATCAATTTTAAAATTAATGTTTTATTCTGATTAAAGGAAAAAAGGAATAATATAACACGTAATCAGATTATGGAAACATATTATCTCTGTATAAATCCAACAGGCTCTTTTTTGTCAATCGATAATTTTTCCACGATATTAAATGGTTAATTATGTATTTAAAGAGTAAAATGCTTAAAATAATACTAGAAAAGTTTCAAATCAATTTTAAAATATTTATGTTTTATTCTGATTAAAGGAAAAATTAATAATTTAACATAATCAGATTTCTTTGTGATATTAAATGGTTAATTATTTATTTAAAAATTTAAATGGTTAAAATCACACTAGAAAAAGTTTTATATCAATTTTAAAACTGTAAAGTTTTATTATGATTAAAAGAAAAAGGAATAAATTAACACGTAATCAGATTATGGAAACATATTATCTCTGTATAAATCCAACAGGCTCTTTTTTGTCAATCTAAAAAGCGTCCAGAAGCTGTAGTAGTTGAACTGAATCTGTCTTACCCATGCAGTCGTTGTTGTGCGTCAGCTCGAAGCCGGGGAAGCACAGGCAGTTGTAGGAGCCCACAGTGTTTTTACAGGTACCATTTCCACACGGCTGTCTGTCGCACTCGTCGATATCTGCCAGACACAACGAGAGACAGCCGATCACACGCCAGACTCGCCTCAGAGCGTCTGACACCACAGAAACCACACAGACACTCACCCATGCACATGGTCAGGTCCGGCGTGGTCTTGAAGCCGTTGTGGCACAGACAGCGGAAACTGCCCTGAGTGTCGATGCACTCGCCGTGACTGCAGACGTTCGGGATCTCCTGACACTCGTTACGGTCTGACACAACACCAGAACAACGACAAGATCCCATCAAACTCACAGCTCTTTAATGGAGAACAGTCTGTGCTTCGTAACAAATCTGATGAAGATGTGGATAAACATCTCTGACAGCAAGAAGTTAGGACAGTTTTGCAGAAACGAATGCACAAAAAAAGTGTGTTCTTTGGAAGCATATGGGTAGCAATATTCAATTTGGGATGTAATATGCAAAATGGCAATGCATTTCTGTATTCACATTTACATTTTCCAATACATTTGTGCAACGTTTGGTGCAAAATGAAAATGAAATTACATAATTTTTATTTGCCATTTCATACACTAGTTTTAATATGTCAAATTAATACTAATTTTAATGCTTTATAAGTTGCAAAATTAAAATTAAAATGTATTACAGAAATGATTAGATATGTCTAACATGTTCAAGCAAAAACTGTGGCAAAATTATCATTTAAATGCTATTTTTCTTAATTGCATGAACCCTCAATCACTGCGTGAACAAGGCGGGGCTTGCAGAAGGTCAGAGTACCGTATAAAAAGTACCGTATAAAAAGTACCGTATTTTCCGGACTGTAAGTCGCACTTTTTTCATAGTTTGGCTGGTCCTACGACTTATAGTCAGGTGCGACTTATTTATCAAAATTAATTTGACATGAACCGAGAGAAATTAACCAATATAAAACATTACCGTCTACAGCCGCTAGAGGGCGCTCTATGCCTCTCTATGCTGCTCTGTGCTACTGTAGTTTACACTGAAGACATAGAGCGCTCTCTCGTGGCTGTAGACGGTAATGTTTTCTCTTGGTTCTTGGTTCTAAATAAATGCGACTTATAGTCCAGTGTGACTTATTTTTTTATTTAGTTTTTTTCTTCGTCATGACATATTTTTGGACTGATGCGACTTATACTCAGGTGCAACTTATAGTCCGAAAAATACGGTAAGTGTGTTTGCATTGAAAATATTGACAGTTGCATTATTTGTTTCGCTTTCAAAACCAATAACTTCATACCAGCACATTCTGCGCCTGCTGAAGTTGCGGAAGTGGTTTTGAGCAGAAAATTGCGCTAATTTTGTGTGCAATTAATTGTATTTTATTTAATGCATTTAATGCAAATGCAGTTTGAGTTTGAATGCCACAACTTCAAAAACTCAAAAACACATCTTTTCTCATTGGTGGACTCACCGAGGCAGGCTCCGCTGGGCGACAGCTTGAAGCCGGCCGAACACTCGCATCGGTAGCTGCCGGGGATGTTGATGCAGTTTGCGTTGCGCTGGCACAGGTTGTCGCCGCTGTTGCACTCGTCGATATCTGTGGCGAACAGACGGCGTTAAGTCAAGAAACACGACTGCGGTCTCCAGTGTGGAGGCAGCAGAGTGCCGTACCTTCACAGATGAGCAGGATGTTGTTGTAGCTGAAGCCCATTGGACACTCGCAGCGGAAACTGCCGATCTGGTTGATGCAGACGCCATTCGTGCAGATTCCTGAGATCTCGCGACACTCGTCGATATCTGAGGAGAGCAAACACAACGCTCCTATGAAAGCGATCATGCAAAGCTTTGTGC
The DNA here is from genome assembly GCF_003368295.1 of Carassius auratus. Taxonomy (NCBI): domain Eukaryota; kingdom Metazoa; phylum Chordata; class Actinopteri; order Cypriniformes; family Cyprinidae; genus Carassius; species Carassius auratus. The sequence continues at coordinate 61,433 of NW_020528772.1, forward strand.
TGATGAAGTGAGATGCTCAAGGCGACTCACCGATGGGTTTTCCCGTGTGAATGTCGATGATGAAACCAGGAGACAGGTTTCCACACAACAGCTGGTACTCGGCTGCAGGAGACACAGAGAAACACCAGTCTTAGAAACAAGACCCAAATAAAGACCGCCTAAAATAGTTAGAATTATATATGTATTTTTTTGATAGAGAGAGTTTTTTATGTGATGCAATGCATTTTACATTTTTATGTAACATTTTCATTTTATTTTATTTCATTTTATCAAAAGCTAAGATCCAAATTATTTATTTATTCACACACACACATATATATATATATATATATATATATATATATATATATATATATATATATATATATATATATATATATATATATATATATAACTTTAATACATTAAATATAGTTAATTTAATTACTTTTATTTATTTATTTCTATTTATATGCATTTTTCTTTTATTCAATGCAAATGGAGATAGAATTTTAATTCCCAACCTTCAGAAAACAAGTCTAATGACAGTTTTTTTTTTTTATCTGATTTGCACACCCATTAGAAATCAACATTTAAGTAATGACTGCAAAAATTAAAATAAAAAATTTAAAAGATAATGAATATATATCTTCATTATATATATATATATATATATATATATATATATATTTATATATATATATATATATATTTATATATATATATATATATATATATATATGTATATATATATATATATATATATATATGTGTGTGTATTGCAACTTGTTTTATACTATTTAATTGTATATTATGCAAGACTAAGCAATGCAAAAGTAGGCTGAAACTGAATGCCACACAAACACAGAAAACAATGACTGCTTAAAATAATTATATGTATACATTAGCTTAATTTATTTTTTATGCACTGCAATTTACTTTATACTATTTTATTTAACTGTAAGCAAAAGTAGCCAAAATTTGAATGCCACACCCTCAGAAAGCGTCAGATATATTTATTTATATAGTTGTAATTGTATGCACTGCATTGTATTTATTCAAAGCTCTTTGCTCTTGGCATCAGATGTAAACTAAAGAAGGCTGTTATTCTCCTGCACTACATGACTAGCGCGGCGCTAGAGACACTCACACGTGGCCGGCGTGGGACAGGCCTCGCAGGGTCTGTTCCAGGCTTTGCCCACGTTATAGGAGCAGCAGCACATCTTCTTGGTCATGTTGAAGGACAGCTCGTTCTCGCAGGTGTCGTTGAAGTTGCGATAGCACACGCTCTTTCTCATATCTGTCAAACCAAAGCAGAAAACACCCCGCTGAGCTGCAGAGGCTGTGATTGAGTGGTGACGAACTCGACGAGCGGCTCTTACCCATGCAGTTGTTTCCTCCATTGACCTGCATGTATTCGGGCGGACAGACGCAGGTGTAGTTCCCCAGTGTGTTGTAGCAGGTTCCTGGACCACAGATGCCAATGTGTGCCGTGCATTCATCAATATCTGAGAGAATCCAGCAAAAACATCAGCATTCAGACACTCAGAAACTCTTTCGGACACGCTGAAGTTAACATTTATGCAAGTCTTTATCACAATAATTAAAATGAAATCATGCAAAATAATAAAACAAAAATAGTAAAAAAAAAAAAAAAAAAAAAAAAAAAAAGAATATATATATATATATATATATATATATATATATATATATATATACAAAATTCATAAAATTACACATCATAAACATTCAAATAAAAGTTACAAAAAATTTAAATATTCTAAATATATTAAAATAATATACATTAAAAAAACGAATTACTTAAAATACATAAAAAATAAAGATATTATTTAAAAAGTAATAAAAAATACATTCATAAAATAAATCAAAGTTAATAAACTATCATAAAATATAAACAATCATAAAAATGCATTCATAAAATCAACTAAGGTTACTAAATAATGAAATTAAGTAAATGTAAAATGTATTTAAAAGTAAGTTTTTAATCCTAAAAAGAACATTTAATTCTTAAAATATTTATAGAAATGAAAATATAAATACTACTGTAATATAAATAAATATATATACACACACATGTATATCAAAACATATATTTTTAGTTAAGTGATACGCATTGCTAAGAACTTAATTTGGACAACTTTACAGATGATTTTCTCAATGTTTAGATTTGGGTTTTTTTAAACCCTAAGATTCCAGATTTTCAAATAGTTGTGTCTTGGCCAAATATTGTGCGATTCCAATAAACCATACATCAATGGAAAGCTTATTTATTTAGATTGCAGATGCTGTAACACTTAAAGCTGGTTTTGTGGTTCATGGTCACACATCTAATTAATGGTTACTAAATAATAAAAATGAACCGATCATAAGGTGAACTCAGATGACCTTCGCAGATGCGCGTCTCCTGGCTGAGGTAGTATCCGGCGGGACACTCGCACTGGAAGCTGCCGAAGGTGTTGACGCAGTTTCCCCCCTGACACAGACCGGGCAGCTCCTGGCACTCGTCGATGTCTACGAGCAGGACAGAGAGACAGAGATGCGGGCGTCATTACACACACAGAACACAGGCGCTGTCCAGCATCACGGTATACGCTCTTACCCTCCAGGATGACGGTGATGGGATTGGGCCGGAAGCCCTCTCCGCCGGGACACAGGGTTTTGTACTCGGCTGTGAGGAGACACACAGTTTATCATGAATACAAGCAGTCTGTGTTTATATACAGTATATATATGTGTTTGTGTGTGTGTGTGCACTTGAACCGATATCAGAGTGACCAACTGTCATTATAACCATGAGATATTTGCACAAATCATTACTTAATCACAGTAAATGAGACAAAAAATTTTTTTATGTGGTTTTAGTGTAGGTATTGGCCATTGTTAAATAGCTATTTACCGATATATCTGTATGTTTTTGTTACACTCCACAAGAAACAAAAGTAATTGGGAATAAAAAATTAATCATTATCCAATCTTAATAAGTTATTATATATATATATATATATATATATATATATATATATATATATATATATATATATATATATATATATATTATAATATTATAATATTTATAAAATGTATTTATCACTGTACTGATATTAGAGTGAACGACTGCCATTATAATGAGATATATGTACAAATCATTATTTAATGACAGTAAAGAAGACAAAAAATAGCTGGAATTCAAGTTTTATGTGGTTTTAGTGTAGGTATCAGCTAATGTTAAATAACTATTTACCGATATATCGGTATATTTTTGTTACACTCCACAAGAAATGAAAGTAATTGGGAATAAAAAATGAATCATAATTTTATGCAATCTTAAGAATTTAATTTTGTATATATTATAATATTTATAAAATGTATTTATCACTGTACCGATATTAGAGTGAACGACTGCCGTTATAATGAGATATATGTACAAATCATTATTTAATGACAGTAAATAAGACAAAAAATTGCTGGAATTCAAGTTTTATGTGGTTTTAGTATAGGTATAAGCTAATGTTAAATAACTATTTACTTTATGTAATTCATACATTTTATTTATACATAAAATAACATTAATTTGTATAATTATATATATATATATATATATATATATATATATATATATATATATATATATATATATATATTTATATTATCAGTGGCCCTTTTGTAAATGCTTGCTGAAATCAATGCCTTTTAATAGACTTGATTTACATTATGAACTTATTTTTCCCAAATTAATTATTTTATGTCATTTAACTGTAACAGAAAATCATTAAAATTTGCAATTTGCTTTTAAATAATTGTACATTATTAGTAAATTAACTAATAAATTAATTGTAATATATTTCACAAATTCAAAATTTTGGATCATTGTAACAGAAAATAATTGAAAATTAGCAATTTGCTTTTGAATAATTTTACATTATTTGATTTTAATGTTTATTAACATTGTTTCATTCTATCAATTAATGTTCATAAGCTGTTTTAATGCGTAAAGCTCACTAGAAATAGACACATTAAACATGCTATTAATATTTCACAAATGATCCGAATCAGCTGCTGCTTATTTTAAAATATCTTTAAGTGAAATTGAAGCTAATATCGCATAAATATATTTCAGCAACTGAATAAAATTGTACATACATGTCTATATATAATCATTATATTTGCCACCCTGCTTGACGTCTACTGCGAATGAACGTGTCACTGTGTGAGTGGTGTGTGGTGCTCTGGTGTGTCTGTACTGGAGTTGATGGGCGGGCAGAGTTCGCAGGGGTTCCCCCAGGCTCCGCCCAGCGAGCAGCAGCAGGACGCTCGGGTCACGCCCACCCCGATCTCAGCGCTGCAGGAGATGCCTCCATCACCGCGGTCCAGTGTGTCCAGGAAACAGTTCCCCACACGAGTGTCTGCCAGAGAACAGAGGAGACGTTAGATTCAGTGCCGTCGTGATTCGAGCGAGGTCCTGAGACGGGACGGTTTCAGTACCCACGCAGCCCACGCCCGACGGGTTCAGCTCGAAGTCCGGAGGGCAGTTGCACAGGTAGCTTCCGGGCAGATTCACACACACGCCGTTGATGCAGTTCACAGGGTCGAAACACTCGTTTATATCTGAGACACACAGAGACAAACGGAGAAACCACACGCTCCAAATTAAGACTCAATGGCTCTTTCGTAAGACGCTTGTATATCAAAACGATTCAATTATTTAAGAATAATTAAGTAATTATAGCATTTATTTTATTTATTTAATAAAAAAATACATTCATATAATTAATAAGGGTTACTAAATATTAAATTAAAAGAAGACAAAATATTTGAAATTGTTCAAATGACAAAATAATTCAGTTAAAATAAATTCATGAATCGAGACTTAGCTTAAAACAACTATAAAATAAATAAATTAAAATTAGATTACAAATATATATATATATATATATATATATATATATATATATATATATATATATATATATATATATATATATATATATATATAAATGTTTAATTAACAATAAATATCAAATTATTTGATTAGAAGTTACTCATAAATTACACAAAATAATTAAAATACCATAAATGTCCAATTAATTTAATCATTTAATTTAATTACACAAAATTATCTTAAAATACATTAAATAAAAAATGTATTAAGGAAAGTAACTACATGTAACGATTTAAATATTAACATTAATGTAATAAAAATGTTATTTAAAATAACAATTAAAAGTTAATATATATATTAATATATGTTAGGTTAATATATATAACTTAATTACACACAAAAGTAAAATAAAACAAAAATCACAAAAAATCTGAAACATAAACATTTGTGACTACGCTCACATTTAGTCTGTTTTATGTTGTTTTTCTTTATAAAAATGTATTATTATTATTTTTAAACACACATTATTAAAATAAAATAAATTTCTTATAAATATTTCATTGACATATTAATATCAAATTTTTTTGTGTATATTGCACAAACAGAAAAAAATTCACAATCAAATACTATCTTGTAAAATCTTTCATGATTTGTGAACATGGCTGTGTAGGTTTGTGTGTGTGTGAGTGTGTGTGTATGTATGTGTCACCTGTGCAGGGTGTGTGTGAGTGTGTGTGTGTGTGTGTGTCACCTGTGCAGTTTCCTCCGCTGCGGTCGAGCTCGTATCCGTAGTCACACACACAGCGAAACATTCCCGGCAGGTTCTGACACGATCCGAACACACAGATGTTCTGGAAGTTACACTCGTCGATGTCTGACGGACGACACAGAGCGGACAGAGTGAGTGTGTGTGTGTGTGTTACTGTACCTCTCTGTGTGTGTGTGTGTGTGTGTGTGTGTGTGTGTGTGTGTGTTTACCCTGGCAGGCCTTGCTGTCTTCAGTCGGGGTGAAGCCCATCTCACACTCGCAGCGATATCCTCCCGGCGCGTTCAGACACTGACCGTTCTCACACAGATTCACGTTATCTGCGCACTCGTCCGTGTCTGGACAAACAACAAGCCTCAGTTACCTTCAGTGCTCTAGCAGAAAACATGCTGCATCAACAGACGCAAGACCAGACATCAGAGCAAAGAAGATATTAATATAAACCAGAAGATAAAATAGGAAAAATACTAACATACAGATATAACATAAACATTACAATATCATTACTAAACACGTACACATATACAAAGAAAATATAAAATAAACATGAATTAAATTTATACATAAAGTTGTATATAAATAAATAAATAAATAAAATAAATCCAGGTTACTAAACAATAAAATTATGTATTATCTTTTAAAACTGTTTATGTATTAACAATGTAGTTATAAATTATTATGAACAAAATTATAAATAAAATTCATGTATAAGTTATAAAGTTGATAAATATTAATATTAATAAAAAATGAAACTAAATACATCATACAAAAATATTAATGGATAAGTAAATACATCAGTTAATTCAATTAAAATTATGTAAAATTATATAAATGTTATATATATATATATATATATATATATATATATATATATATATATATATATATATATATATATATATTGACCTATAAATGTGTTCAAATTTGTATATTTAGCAAATAATTAGTCAATTATTTAATAATTTATATTATTAGAAGAAATCATAAAACTAAGCATAATTTATTATTATATTGTAATTTATTTGTTTATTAAATATTAACACATTAATTAATAACGAGTTCTATAAATAATTATTTTGTAATTTAAAGTAAATCACAAAAAAATTAAAAAGGTTCATAAACATTACAATTATGTTTAATTAAATGGAAATTATTTATTTAATTTTTAATTAAATGGAAATTACACACATAAGACAAAGAAATACATAACAAATCAAGATTTCCAAACAATAAAATGAATGCATTAATCACTTAATTAAAATTAAAAGATTACTTATTAGGTTAAGATAACTTTATCTTTTATTATTTAATTTTAAGTTTAAACTAAAAGTCAATTGCACAAATATATTATTGTAATAAAAAATAATTATTAAATAATTTAACATAAATCACACAAAACAAATAAAGGTTAATAAACATTACAATTATGTTTAATTAAATATAAATTATTTATTTAATTTGTAATTAATCGTAAATTACACACGTAAATTACAACATGAATCAAGATTTCCAAACAATTAAATAAATGCATTCATTAATTAATTAAAATTTAAAGATTACTCATAGGTAAAGATAACTTTATTTTTTCGTTATTTAATTTTAAGTTTAAATTAAATGTAAATTACACAAATGTTTATCACAAATCGATTAAAGTAAATATATTAATGCAATAAATAATTAATTATTTGATAGTTTAACGTAAATCACACAAACACACAAAATAAAGGTTCCTAAACATTACAATTATGTTTAATTAAATATAAATTATTTATTTAATTTGTAATTAACCGTAAATTACACACGTAAATTACAACATGAATCAAGATTTCCAAACAATTAAATAAATGCATTCATTACTTAATTAAAATTAAAAGAATAGGTAAAGATAACATGTAAAAGTAAACACACAAGCAACAAATAAAATAACTTAATTAAATTAAAAAGCAAGGAAAAACTCAAAAACGGCGTTGTTTATTACCGGAGCAGGTGAATCCGTCCCCGTTGAATCCCTCTTTGCAGGAGCAGCGGTACGATCCCGGCGTGTTCATGCACTCAGCGTTCGGGTTACAGTTGTGTTCTTCGGTCACACACTCGTCCACATCTGCAGCATCACAAAAACAACCTCAAACCACAGCCAGACTTTACCACTCCGCTGGCGATCCGCGGCTCTCGTCACTCACCTGTGCAGTCGATCCCGTCGCCCTCCCAGCCGTCACGACAGCGGCACTTAAAGCTCCCCGGGACGTTGACGCAGGCGGCGTGCATGTCACAGTTATGAGCCCCGATCTCACACTCATCCACGTCTGCCAACAAACAAACACTTTACACCAGCTAGCATGATCCCGAAGCGGCCTGAAGTCCTCAGGTGTGACTCTGTGGTACCTGTGCATCCCGTGGAGCCCTTCTTGACGAAGTATCCCAGCTGACAGTGACAGATGAAGGAGCCTTTCGTGTTTTCACAGTCGCCGTGAAGGCAGATATTAGGATTCAGATCACATTCGTTGACATCTGGATGAATACATGACAGGAAAGATTACATTAGAATGGAATACAGACGTACTAATAAATTAAACACTACAATATCACAACTAAATATCAGAATGAAATTATACAAAGAAAGAATGCAACTAAATAGATTATTTAAATTTCAAGAAAGATAAAAAGTAAATAATATCAACATATAAAATAAATGAAATGATAACCAACCTGAATTAATAATTTGTATTAAAAAAAATATACAATAAATTAGGGTTACTAAGCATTAAATTGATTTAATTATTTAATTAAAAGTTAATTGTTATTATTTTGTATTTATTTTGATTATTTAAAAATAAATCAAATAAATCAAGATTACTTCACGTTCACATTACATTATATCAAATTAAGTAAAAATTTCTTAATAAATCTGAAAAAAATATTTAAAAATGAAATAATACAAACAATTTTTAGTTTTTATAATATGAAAAACTAATTTTATATTTCATTAAAAATATAGAAAATAAAACAGGGTAAGTAAACATTTAAATTACTTAGAAATAAATAATTGTAAAATAATTTTAAAGTAAAATAATAATAATAATAATAATAATAATAATAATAAAACAAATCACAGTTACCATAAAAGTAGTATAACTTTTATAATGTAAACTTTAATTCAAAGTAAAGCATAACTATTTTTATTATTAAAATAAAAATAAACTAAATGTAAATTAAAATGTTTAATAATTAAGGCCATACAAAAAATGTTTAATAATTAATTAAGGTCATACAATTAAAAACATAATTGTATAAATCAAGGTTACTGTGAATTAATTAAAAATAATGTTAAATAATTTTGTTACAGTATTTTCCGGACTATAACTCGATCTTCTTTTCATAGTTTGGCTGGTCCTGCGACTTATAGGTGCAACTTATTTCTAAAAATGTATTTGAAATGAACCAAGAGAAAACATTACCGTCTACAGCCGCGAGAGGGCGCTGCCTACCCCTAAAAACAGAGAGCGCCCTCTCGCGGCTGTAGACGGTAATGTTTTCTCTTGGTTCTAATTAAATGCCACTTATAGTCCAGTGCGACTTATATAGGTTTTTTCCCTCATCATGACGTATTTTTGGACTGATGCGACTTATACTCAGGTGCGTCTTATAGTCTGAAAAATACGGTAAACTATTTTACTATTTATTTTCATTACTTAAATTAAAATAATTTTTTTATAAATTCATGAAATAAATCAAGGTTACTAACCATTAAATGAAACATAAAATTATTTAAAAGTGAATAATTCAATTATTATTATAATTTTTTTTAAAGGTAATAGAAACCCCAAATTAAGGTTGGTTGAGTTTCTGATGCTCACACACGTATAAACTCACCGATGCAGGTGCGCATGTCCACGGAGGCCATGAAGCCGTCATAGCAGAGGCAGCGATATTCTCCGGGGATGTTCGTACACTGACCGCCGTCACAGATGTCTGGCGTGTCTTCACACTCGTCGATGTCTACGGGAAGAGACGAGGGTCAGTCTGTGTGTGTGTGTGTGTGTTTATAAAAGTGTGTGTTTGTGTGTGTTACCGGCGCAGGTCCTGAGGTCAGGCATGAGTGCATAACCTTCACTGCAGCTGCATTCGTAACTGCCCTCAGAGTTCGTACAGTGAGTATCGCAGCCGCCGTTCATGATGGTGCACTCGTCGATATCTGAAGGAGATGAGAACATGCACATTTACCTTTATGTTGAGTTTTGGATGGAGTGTTTTTCTGAGAGTGAATTGCTTCGTGAATGTTGATGTTGCTGGAGGTTTGCTCACCCACACAGCCCTGTCTGTCGGGTGTCACCTGGTATCCCATGTCGCAGGAGCACTGATAGGTGCCCACCATGTTCACACACTGACCGTTCCTGCACAGGTTATCACTGAGCTGACACTCGTTCACATCTGGGGGGAACAAACAAGCAAACAAACAAACAGAAATCAATTGAAATGTGTGTATTTGTAAAATATAGAAACTTTTATTATATTCAAATCATTCTAATAATAATGATTCAGTAATACTGTTAATGTATTCTCAAATATTATTTTTGTAATAAGATTATAAATAAAATGAATTAATTATTTAAATAAATATTAAATTATATAAATAAGAAAATTATTGCTAAAATGTAAAGTTTAGAATTATTTACATTTTCATTTAAATATTATGTAACTGTAACTGTATATTTATAACTGTATATAACTGTAGAACTAAAGTAAATACTTCTATTTATTATGTATGATATTTATGTATATATTTATTCATGTGTCAGTAATAACCATAACATTTTAAAGCATTGAAAATAAAATAAAATACTAAATAACACTTTAATGAACAAGGCGACTTTAAACGAACAAAAAAAAACAAGTTTGGATCCCACATTAATGGCTAACTTTCAACCTATTTCAAATTTTAAATCAACTTCAGTTATATTTGACTATAAATTCAATCTCTGAAAATGTTTTATTTAGTTTTAAATCCTGTCACAATCCTGTACTAAGTGAGTTCTTTAAAGTATTATACCATGCAAATTACTGGTCAGTCTATGGCTTTGGTTCAGTTAGACCTCAGTTCTGCCTTTGATTTAGTTGATCATAATACACTTAGATCACGTCTTGTAACATGTGTTAGCCTTCGGGGCTTTGTGTTGCAGTGGTTTCGTTCATATCTCACCAATAGGAGGTATGTTGTTAGTATTGGAAACCAATCTTCATCTGAAATATATTTAAAGTCTGGTGTCCCTCAGGGCTCGGTTCTTGGTCCGGTTCTGTTTTCTCTTTATATTCTTCCTCTATGATCTATTTTTAAAAAGAACGGGGTATGCCGTACGCCGATGTCTCACAAATCTATATATCTTTCATCCATGATAACAAACAGACTTTAAAGACTATTTGGATTTGAACTAAAACTTTGGCTTACAAGTAATTTCCTAAGCGTCAATGAAAGCAAAACTGAATTTATTTTGTTTGGCTCAGATGACCACTGTGTACATGATTTTGAATCTGAACTTCTTATTCCATATAGAACTACATGTGCAAGACACTTTGGTTTGATAATAATCTTAAATTTGGTAAACAGATAAGTGCGGTGGTCAAGTCCTGTTTTTATCATCTTCGTCCTCTGACGATATATATATCTATATATATATATATACTAAAGTGATAAAATACTAACTGGTTAAGTTGATAAAATAATATATAAATTAAAATAATTATATAAATAAGTGTTTTATATGATAAACTGAATGTATACACATTTCAGTATAGGTTTGGAGTGTGGCTCTCCTGTACCTTCACAGGCAGAAGCTTCTGGATTCAACTGGTGTCCCGGAGGACAGTCGCACTCATAACTGCCCTCTGTGTTCAGACACGTGCCGCCGCGGCACAGCAGGTGGTCACGCTCGCATTCGTCGATGTCTGCGGGACAGAGATGGAGACACTGTGACACATGCAGGCTTTCAGAATCTGCAGAAAACAGCCAGGGTTCGAGCCTCACCCATGCAGTTCTTCATCATCATGAAGCCGCTCTCATAGCCTTCGAAACACTCGCACTCGAAGCTGCCGGGCGTGTTGACGCAGACACCTTGTCCGCACAGGTCCGGAGAGATGGTGCACTCATCGATATCTGTGGGAACGACGGGAACAGCATGAGTGTTGCGTTCAAACGTGTGTTGTGTTTGATTTAGATGTGGTGACGGGTGAGATGTTGACCTGTGCAGTTCCTCTCTTCCATGGTTAGGGCGAAACCGCTGTCACAGCGGCATCTGAAGCTGCCGATGGTGTTTCGGCACGTCCCGTGAGTGCACAGGCCTTTGAAGACCTTACATTCGTTCACATCTACAGAGAAAAACAGGCTCATAACTTCATTATTCAACACAGAGAAAAAAACCCTGAAGGAAATACCAATAATCTTAATTTCTGTGTATTTGAGAGTTTTTGTAACCTAGTGATACCCTGGAGAGAAAACTGCAGAAACATGTATGGAAAAAACAAACAACAAACAAATTTTAATTAATAAAAATGAACAACAAAGTCTATTTGTATATGAATTCATTAATATTACTTAAATTCACAAAAAAAAAAAAATCTCAAAATTTCAGGTAATAAATAATTAGATTCATAGTTATTAAAAAAAAATATTATAATTTTTGATGTATTTTAAATACATTTTGTCAATTTGTACATTTCAAATAAATTTTTATTTAATTTATTAAAAAGATTACAGTGAAAGTTTTATGTAATAAATAGTTACATTTATAATCATTTTATTTATTTTTAAATAATAACTATAATATATATATATATATATATGTATATATATATATATATATATATATATATATATATATATATATATATATATATATATATATATATATATATATAGAGTCAATTTGTATATAATTTATAATAATTAAATTTATTTGTAATTGATTTAATAAAAACAATAATGTAAAAATTTGTTGATAACAAAATATGTATTTATTTTATTAATAATAATAATAATAATATTTTTTTTTTAAATATATTTTGTCAGTTTGTACAGTTTATCATTTATATTAATAAAAAAAATTGTTACATAAATTGTCAATGTTTTATTTAACAAATACTTATATTTACTTTTACATCATTATAATTATTTGAATTATAACATAATTACAATTTTATATAATATAACATTACTATTAAATATTATACATTCATCAGGTTTTTGTGTGAATTATTCTTGTCAGCCAATATCGGTATCAGATATTAGTCTTTTCTAGTGTTATTGGTTTGATTAAGCTGATGTTGGAAGCCGATTATATCAGCAAAACTTCTGTTTCTAATAATGTTTTCAATTGCTGTAAACACTATGGATGTATAATATCTGTCAATATCGGTTATCTGCCAAAACAACATCATTATCGGTATCATATCGGTCACAATTTTCTATATCCGCTCATCCCTATGAATAAATGACAAACAGCTCGGCTCTCCACCTTTGTAGAAGGGTCGTCCTGTCAGGATGTCTCCTCGGTTGGCAATTCCAGGTCCCCGCGGGCAGATAGTTTTGAATTCGGGCGTGTTTGGTTTGGGACAGGCCTCACAGTCCACACCCCATGCAGCTCCCACAGTACAGCAGCACATATCCACACGATACCGGCCCGGTAATGGCTCCACACACTCATCCTCGTCCCATTTCATATAACACTGCTCACTTCGGATATCTACAGGACACACAAACCACTTTAATTTACCACTGTTTGGTTCGCATGTATTGTTAGTTGCAAAAAACAGGTTTGTTTTAGGTCAGTTGTACATTTTAAGTCATAAATCAAGTTGACAGTTTCTGTTTTTGGTTTAAAAATAGTGATAGTGAGTGATAGTGAAGTGACATTCAGCCAAGTATGGTGACCCATACTCAGAATTTGTGCTCTGCATTTAACCCATCCGAAGTGCACACACACAGAGCAGTGAATACACACACACTCACTGTGAACACACACCCGGAGCAGTGGGCAGCCATTTATGCTGCGGCGCCTGGGGAGCAGTTGTGGGTTCAGTACCTTGCTCAAGGGCACCTAAGTCGTGGTATTGAAGGTGGAGAGAGAACTGTACATGCACTCCCCCCACCTACAATTCCTGCCGGCCTGGGACTCGAACTCACAACCTTTCGATTGGGAGTCCGACTCTCTAACCATTAGGCCACGACTTCCCCTGATATGATATAAAAACATATTCATATTGATGTATTATGCAGTCTGCAACCAATAAATCAGTTAATGAATATTTTTTCATACCAACACATGTTCGTCCGGCTCCATCCAGCGTAAGTCCCTCTTGACACTCGCATTCGAATGAGCCTTGCGTGTTCAAACAGCGTCCGTTTGTGCACACGCCGGGAAACACCTCACACTCGTTAATATCTAAAGACGGAGCAGAAACGTAATGCATCATCATGAAATGCACTAAATAATATGGAAAGTAAATCCAACAAAGAATTGTGGGTAGCACGTACCTTCACACACAAGTCCCTTCATGCGCGCAAAACCTTTTGAACAGGCTGTATCTGTAGAAAATATAGGTTGAAAACTTGTGAGATACTGTTTACTTTATGTTTCTATGATTGCGTCTTTAAAGCAAATATTGGTTCAATGGTTAATTTAGCTAGAAAAAAAAACTATTAATTAATAAATTCAATTTTGGCTGAATTTTCAAATGTATTATTTCAAATAAATTATATATATACAATATTTATTTATTTTAAATTTGTATTTAATCAAATTATCAATGTAAATGTTTTATGTAACCAATCATTTAGCTATATATATATATATATATATATATATATATATATATATATATATATATATATATATATAAATTAGCTTTTTGTATATAAAACTAACCAATTTCGCAACGTTCACATGGGCTACCCCAGGCCGCCCCCAGCGTAGAGCAGCATTCGGATTTCAGTGTGGCCCCATTTATATTCACCTCACATCGGCCATCCTGGATGTTTAGCCAGCAGGTTCCTTTCATGCTGTCTGCATGGAGCAAATACATTAAAGAGAACCAAAAATTTGTGACAATGACAAATGGACATTGTGACATTTGAAGTGGCTCCCCTGTGGAGAGTCATTGCATTTCAGCAGATAAAAACCAACTCAGATATCTAGCGCGATAGAATCGCAGTGGTCTTTCATGCTAAAAGCACAAACGCGTGACCTATTGCCTTCATATTCCATTAATTTCAATCAAACAACATTCAGTTTCAGACAAAGAATGAAAACCGTCTGGCTAGAAATAAATAAAAGTAGCATAATGCCGTCCAGTTACCTCTAAAAACATTATAAACCTTGATATGCACACCACTATGCTGATGTTGCATAATAAAGTCCCTGAAGCAGTATTTCGCTGTGTATTTTGCAAACATTTCAAAACAATTTACATTTTTTTAAACATTTAATAGCAACAACCAATCAGAGAACTTGCTGTTGGAAACACTTTTTTAGCTTAAAACTACTTTTCAGACTTACCTACGCAGATGGTGTTGGTGGAGTCCAGTTTGCTGCCGTGGGAACATTCACAGTTGAAAGAACCGGCTATGTTTCGGCACACGCCGTTGATACAAGGGTTGGAGTCGCATTCGTTAATGTCTGAAAAAGAGGAGGACAGGTTAGAATGAAAGATTCAAAATACACAGTTCTATGTGAAATTTATGAAAAATAATCATAAGGAAACCTTCGCAAGTCTCAGAGTCAGGTTTAAAAGAGAATCCTTTGGGGCAAGAGCAAGTATAACTTCCGGGTGTGTTTCTACACATGCCATTGTCGCACAACAACCGATTCACCAAACATTCGTTGATGTCTGAAAGATATGCAAAAAATTTACAAAATTAATCAATTGTAACTACTACTCATACGTTTCAGAGCAAGTAATCTTTTTTATATAAAACAAAGTAAGATACGTTTTTCTACATAATAAAAAAGTTAGGTAATACAAATTTTAACGCAACTTACCCACGCAATTCTTGCCGCTAGTGTCGGACTCATAGCCGATGTTACAGATGCAACGGTAACTCCCGCGCAAGTTCTCGCAGATCCCATTTTGACAGATGTCTGGATCCAAAGCACATTCGTTGATGTCTACAAAGAAACCGAAAACAGTCTGTTAGCATTTAGCATTCACAAACGCAATTAGCGCATTTCTGAAAATAGATTTACCTCGTCCGTCTGCAGTGATTCCAGGTCCACTGCTGCACACCGCCTGAAACTCAGCTGGAAACAGGCAAACAACTTTAGCCACTAGCTGTCATTCAAATCAAAGATAATATACGTTGTGTTGATATTAAAGTATTGTTCGCGACTGGAAGGTGTATCGTTATAGTTTACCGGAGTTGAATGCAGGGCAGGGTTGGCAGGGTTCTCCGAAGCCGTGTTCTGGATTGGCGCAGCAGCATTCCGACTTGGTCACCGCCCCGGGGAATGGACGCGAACATGTGCCCATCTTTATTGCGCCATAGCAGGTGGTGCGCATGTGGGTGTCCACACAAACGCGGCCATCCACGTCGATGGCCAGTCCTGGCGGGCACTTGCACCGGAATGATCCTTCTGTGTTCACGCAGCGACCGTTCATACAGATGCCCGAGGTCTGGCATTCGTCAATGTCTGTCAGAACAAAATGAAGGCAGAAGCCATTATTAAAACGTTTTAATAAATTTATGCATTTAGCAGATGCTTTTATCCAAAGCGACTTATATTGTATTCAGGCTAAGAATTACTCCTAACATGAGTTCCCTGGGAATCGAACCCCCAACCTTGCATTGCTGACGCAATGCTCTACCACTTGAGCTACAGGAACGCAATAAATGTGTTAATTGTTATGGAACAACAAGTCAATAATGACCAATGACGGCAATGATGGTCAAAAGAGACGACAACTTTTGACATGATGTCATTGACATGAAAGATTTACGTCAAAAGTGAACCAGTGCAATGAGGGAATAATTTTCTGAGAATAACAACTTGAATTTTGGTCATTAAAATCACTGAAGACATCAAATGTGAGAACCAAAGAAATCTCAAGATGTATAGTGCCAGATTTGATGTCAAACTTGAAAAAATTGACAAAAGACTTGGAACATAGTGTATACACTCGTAAAATGTCACAGGTCTGTACGGAAAATAGACGGTCACAAGTTGCGACAACCAAAGACATTGTTACTGTCATGAAAACTACTATAATGTTTTGAGGCAGCAGGATTGAGATCAATGATGTCAAATGTCATTGGTTTTGCTTCCTGCAACTTTAGCCACTGACATCAAAAATAAAATAAAAAACTATTAAAAGATGCAACAACCAAAGACGTTTCTCCTCACTGATATGAAAACTAGCTTGATCTTCCTTGTCAATGGCATCAAATGTCATTGTTTTTTTGTGTATTGTGACATCGAACATGCAGCAATGACAAAATACGCAAATACAAAGGAGTTTGAAGAGTTTTCCGAGAATATCGGCTTAAATTTTTGACATTTTTGATTTGGACAGAATCCATTGACTTGAATGGTCACCAATCCAAGAAAGATATCTCAAGACGTGTTGAACTTGGAAAAATGTGCAAATGGAAATGAGATTTTAGCAATTAAGTGCATAAAACTATTGTATGACTTCTGAAGACTTGGAATATATCGTATTGACTGGAAGTTACTAACTTTTTGTGGTGCTTTCACTCTGTTGGATTTTTTGTCATTAACCAGACAAGAGGATGAGTATACTGTTTTTTGAGTTTAATAATCTTTGAAAGGGAATCCCAGACATGCTCACCAGTGCAGTAGCGTCCACTGGGCGCCAAAGCAAATCCAGGTTTGCAGATACACTTGAAGCTGCCATCTTCGTTTATGCACATGCCATTGAGGCACATGTTGGTGGTGGCACATTCATCATGGTCTACAAGACAAGAAAACACTCTCAATGTTTCTGAAAATACACTAAAAAATATAGTGGATATTCAGTTGTATTCAACAAAATGATTAATTAAAAATGTTTATGTTGTCCTTCTGACACAATCCACCCACCCCAAACTCCTAGAAGAGATTTATTAAGCATTTAAAACAATTGTTTAATATTTTAATGCATGTTTTATAGTGTACAACCAAATAATAAGCAATCAAACTGGTGAAGCATCACATTTTTAGTGAAAGCGTAAAAACTTGAAAAAATACATATAATATGCAGTTCAGAGTTTGCAATCGCAGTTTAAGCGCTTACCAACACAGTTCTTCCCATCAGGACTGATTTCAAA
The DNA here is from genome assembly GCF_003368295.1 of Carassius auratus. Taxonomy (NCBI): domain Eukaryota; kingdom Metazoa; phylum Chordata; class Actinopteri; order Cypriniformes; family Cyprinidae; genus Carassius; species Carassius auratus. The sequence goes on from NW_020528772.1 coordinate 79,388, forward strand.
GCCAGCATTACAGATGCACTGGAAACTTCCATCTGTGTTCACACAGCGTCCGTTACGGCACATAACGCCGTTCACGATACACTCGTCAATGTCTGAAGCAACGGGAACAGATTAGTTACAGGTGTCCACCAGAGGGTTTGACTGAGGGCTGACTTTTACAATGGCATTCATTGTAAATGGATTATTAACAATGAATTGTGCCATTTGAATTCTGTGTGTGCAGGATGCTGAGCACAGTCACATTATTTGGAAGTTTTGCTTCTTTTAAGTGTGTCATGCAAAATAAGCTGAAATTACCTTAAATTAGAAATGTTGACTTGGAAAAAAATATATAAATAAATAAATAAATATATATATATATATGTACATGTTGACTTGGACACTTAATAAATTTAGTTGAAGTTAAGGTTGAAGTATAGATTGAATAAGTTCAAACTGAAGTATTAAAATAACTAAAATTACTAAAATAAAAATGAATTAAAAGTTATATATAAATACTTTAAAAATATATAAATAATATATATAAAAATATATAAGTCGCTGGGGTATATTTTTAGCACTAGCCAAAAAACATTGTATGGGTCAAAATTATCGATTTTTCTTGTATGCCAAAAATCATTTGAATATTAAGTAAAGATCATGTTCCATGAAGATATTTTTTTAAATTTATAAATATATCAAAACTTAATTTTGGATTAGTAATATGCATTGCTAAGAACTTAATTTGGACAACTTTAAAGATGATTTTCTCAGTATTTCGATTTTTTTGCTCCAAATGGAAAAATGATTTTTTTCAGCTTTCAGATGATGTATAAACCCCAACTTCGAAAAATTTACACTTAAGGAAATGGTTTTGTGCTCCAGGATCACATATATATTGTTTTGTGTGTGTGTGTGTGTGTGCGTGTGTATATATATATATATATATACAGTGTTGTGGGTAACGCGTTACAAAGTAACGCGTTAGAGTACTCTAATTACTTTTTTCCTAAAATTTGTAACTTAACGCGTTAGTTTCGTGCGTAAGTAATCAGTAACTTCGTTATTTTTTTAAAAAAAGTAATCCGTTATTTTAAGGAAAGGAAAATCCCGACTGCAGCCTGCTTTTTGTCAGACAGTAGTCCTAGGTCTACTGTGCCACCTGCGGACGTACAGTATCAGCGGAGCCGAAGCTCCGCTGTGTGTGTGGGTTTTTTTTTTTTTTTTTTTTTCGAACTCCCGGCAAGATAGCAGAGAGGACAGCGTTTATGGAAGTACGCACATTATTTTCAATTTGTCAACGAAAAAGAAAAGAACATAACGGTAAAATGCACACTCTGCTTTGGTGAAAAGCTTCTGTCGACCGCCAAAAATTGTACCTCAAATTTAACGCTACGTTTTAATCACTACTTTGAAGAGTAAATGTAAGAGGACTGTGTTAAAGTGAATTTAGGCTTGTGACTGTGAGTGACACTTTAATAATAATTAGTTCGGCTATTAAGCGATTTGTCATTTGCCTGTGTGGCAGTGAAGGATTTAATTCGGTTTGTTATCATTTTTGTTTGACAGGCAGCTGTTAATTTCTGTTAGATCATTGGCTGGCTGGTTGTTCATCATTTCTAAATGGATTTAAATCTGCAAGCCTGTTTAAGGTTGTGTTTACAAGTAAGCATACTTGTACTTTGATAACTGCATTATTTAAAGTTAAAGAAAAATCAGGAGTTATCTTGTGGTGCTCATAATATACAGTAGCCTAGGCTACCCGGGCTGGGTAACGTTAGGTGCGAATTTTGATTAATAATATGTTCTGTGATAATAAATAAATAAAGCGCAATGTGGAATAGCCGATTGCTGACTGTCTTTCCTGTTATTGTTATCCTGCAGTGTTAATTTAGTCGGATGACTGACGTTATTCATTGTCGGGAGTCACGACTTCTAGGTGCATTTAAAGGGGCTGGGGGCTATGTCTGTCGTGTGTGAGCCGCTGCAAACGGCTTTTAATTTTTGGTAACGCATGAGTACTCTAACGCGTTACTTTTATGAATAGGTAACGCTGTATCATAACTGATTACTTTTAATTGATGGTAACGTTGTAACCTAACTAACTACTTTCCAAAGTAACTATACCCAACACTGTATATATATATATATATATATATATATAATGTATATTTAATGTAATTTAATAATCTTGCTTCAATTAAAATGTTACAAATGTAGTTATAATTTAAATATTATCCATTTACTGTCCATTTTCTAAATTGTTTAAAAATATGACAAATTAAGTAATGATAATAAAAATACAAATATTCTGGATATAAGGAGTAAATGATAAATGATGATATTTCCTACTTTAAAGCAGTTTTTTGTAAAAATGTTAGCATTAAACACCCTACAATTAGAAATTAAAGAAATGCTCTTGGCATAAAATATAATAAATCATGCCACACACCAATGCAAGCCTGTTTGGTGGGAGTTCCCTGGTATCCGTCGTGACATTTACAGTGATACGATCCTTGTGTGTTGACACAGTCTCCATTCACACACGGGTTACTGATGCACTCGTCCACATCTGAGGGTAGAAAGCAGGCGTATGAGAGCCCATTAACACAATTAATCAATAATATAATATATTTATAACCCTGAGGCATGTGGAAGTCAAGCAAACGGCCTACAGGTGGCAGCATTTCAGACCATGTCAACATTATGCACAGGTTTACCGATACACTCCCCGCGCACGTCCTGCCTGTATCCCATGTTGCATTCGCAGCGGTAGCTGGTCGGCGTAGGAATACAGCGGCCATTCAGGCACAGGTTGGTGAAATGCTTGCACACGTCGATTGTCGTCTCGTTCAGCTGGCCTGAGCACAAACAATAAAACACCATTGATTTCTTAGCTCCGGATTGTTAGTTGAAGGTAAAAACTGGCAACTTCCACTCACTGATCTGAATCTTCTGGCCGCCGTTGCCACCATTGCCATTTCCGAAGGTGTGCTCGCTGCCATAAATGTAGCCACCGCCGTTTCCGTTCTGCGAGGGACCTTTGCCGTAGCCGCCGATGTTCAGACCGCCATTGCCGTCATGGATGATGCCGCCGTTACCGGTGGTAAACGGAAGCCTCTGGATGCACAGTCGCCTGTATTCATCTACGATTACACAATTGATGCAATATATATATATAATATAATTTTTATTAAATATAGTGCTGTCAAACAATTAATCCAAAATTAAACGTTTTTGTTTACATAATAATTTGTATGTGTACTCTGTATATTTATTATGTATTTATATAAACACACACACATGCATGCTTACATTTCCGAAAAATGTTATGTTTATATATTACAAATATTTGTTTATAATATAAATTATATGAATATAAATATATACATGCAGATACACGTAAATATTTTCAAGGCTGAGGATTTGGCAGCTGCTTCGCTCATGCATTCTTGCTGAAGACACACAATGGTGACAAAGAGGATGGGAGAGCTTAAAACACGCAGGTGTGAAGACGTAGGAATGAGAGAGAGTATTTATTTATCCCGAGGAACGGTTGCTCTGCTGACCTGACATATGTGTAGCGTGATTTTGCAGAGAGGTACAGCACGCCTGGAGTGTCTCTTCAAAGAACACTACATAAAGGTCACCGCTCGACATCTAAAGAAATTCCTCCTTAGGAATTATGTTTTTATTGTAATACAGTATGAAAAGAGTAAACACTCTTTTAAGTGTATCATGACAGGATCATAATGTACTTTAAAGTCAGTTCAGTATTATATTATAACACCACAAAAGACGGCATGAAATTCAGTTTTCTTTCTGTGTTAAAAAATTCCCTGTTGAAAAGGACATTTGGGGATTTTTTGAAGGAGCCAACCATTTTTAGCTTGTATTACAGCCGTGAACTATGCTACTTGCTATTGATAGGCAGAATCAAAAGCTTCAAAAACGTTCTAAAAAGCCATCTTTAAGGAGTATGCTAGCATACTGATGTTAGCATCAATGGTAACAAACATGGACTAAGAACTACAAAAAGTTGAAAAACGTTCTAAAAAGCTAATTTTAAAAGTTTTTATATGTTAATATATTTTAAAGGTATGCTAGCATACTGATGTTAGCCTCAAAGCTAACAGGTGTCGACAAAAAACTTCTAAAAAGTTTTAAAAAGCATATTTAAAATGTGTATTTATGCTAATTCTCCTGTAGGTGTATGCTAGCATACAAACGTTAGCCGCAAAGCTAACATTCATGGATTAAACACTTCTAAAAATTGTAAAACATTAAAAAAAAACTCATTTTGAAAGTGTCTACATGTTAAATATCTTTTAAAGGTATGCTAGCATACAAATGTTAGCCTCAAAGCTAACAGACGTGAACTAAAAACTTTTTTTTTTTAAAGTTGTAAAACGTTCTAAAAAGCAAATATTAAATGTGTCCATATGCTAAATATATTTTAAAGTATGTTAGCATATAGACATTAGTCTCAAAACTGACAGACATGGACTAAAACATTCTTAAAAGTTAAAAGATGCTCATTTTAAATGTTGTAAAGTTGTAAAACATTCTAAAAAGCAAAAATTAAATGTGTCCATATGCTAAGTATCTTTTAAAATATGTTAGCATATAGATGTTAGCCTCAAAGCTTATAGACATGATTTAAAAACTCTAATAAACGTTGACAAAGTTCAAATTTCCAGCATTAGCGATAGTAACAGTGATGCTTGACCTAAAAAAAATGCTAATGATTATCTATAGCCCACTCACCAGAACCTCTGACGGGGCACATCTCTGGGATGTGTCCGAGGGCCCAGCAACGGCCCGTGTCACAGCAGCACTGAATCTTGGTGTACTGACCAGACAGTTCGCTCGCACAGCGGCCATTCGCTAAAGATGCGAAACACGCACCGACCCGATGATCTGTGAGGCAGAAAAAGAGAGATATCAGAAATGCTTGCTACTGTTTTTGCGTAGTTTGCATACTGTAAACAATGTGAATTTCGTAAAAAATTAAGCACTCTAATTGTCAAAAGTGCTGATATTTACACAAATTTTTAACTCTAAACACCACAAATGCTTTTCTCGCAAGTGCAGTCGCACCTCGCAGGAAGTCAAGTCTACGTGTGCCTTGAACACGATCCCCTAACAGGAAGTTGGTTTATGAGGTGAGAAGGTAATGACCAAAAGCATGCGGGGTTAAGACGATACGTTTCGCAAGTCAAGGTCAAATGGGGGGCTGGTTGTGATAGGTTGCGTACACATTAGCATGTGTGAATCATGCGAAAGGAGGGTGAGAGTTGATTAACTCCGCTAATGAACCAGCACTTTGCATTACATCAGGTCCATTTGGAGTAATTTCAGCCATTTATGTCGGATATAAGACATAACCCTTCGTCTGGAGGCTCACACTCCAGAACTGCATTCTCCAAGGATCGACCTGGCCTGAGGGGCGCAGGGTGGATTTCGCAAGCTTGGTGACGGGAACACTGGCTTTAATTGGAAACAGACCTTCTCGATCCTCAAAGTGAGAATTTTTTATGTGTTTTTATGGCTAAATGACTCCCAGTGGCCTGGTTCTGTGAGAAGCATAGTACCAGCCGGGGGAAATGCAAAGATACCACAAAACTTTTTTGCCTTTTTTGGTTTCTGGCCTAAAACAATGTCTGAATAGCTTGTTGTTGGTTACTAATAGCATGCTTGGCCTTTGGAATAACACGCACTGATGAGCTGCGCACAATAATGAAAGTAATAGCAACAGTCAGTTTTGATTTTACATCAACTTTCAAACATTCTCCCATGACGTTGTGCTCCAAAAACCATTTTGGCTTCCTAGAGTCTTTGTTTTGTATGTCAACATGTAGAAAAACCCACAGACTACCCGCATTTTCCACCATGACAGGATCCATATGTAAAGTAAACGTTTGCCATAAATCCACACTGGTTTCTGGGAACAAATGAAGGCCACATCAACGCGTCATCCAGGGACGATATCTCATGGTTCTTTATTCGCATCCGGGGACCCGATGGATCAGGGGGTTACGAGAGACTTACAGGGTGGAGGGAGTGAGAAACTCAAAATGGCATGTATAAAAAAAGACATAGAGAGAGAAGGGAGTGTGAGAGAGATGGACAGTCAAGAGAAAAGACAGAGGCGATGCCAGAGTCAACTGTGCCTCTACATCACTGCACTGGAATGTTAGCAGGAGGAAATAGAATCCACGTGACTCTGTTTTCACCGTTGTCCTCTAGCAAGTGATCCCCCTGAGACCGGATAAGACCATGCGAGACCTGTTCGCCAAAAGAAACCAACAAACTCTCCACATAACCAAAGTCTCAAACTAAAGAAAGACTAGTCTGTCTGGATTGTGAAGGAACGGTTTCCTTTGTTAGTATTTTTAAAGGCAACATGCAACAGTCTGTATTGTATAAAGCACTATTTAAATAAAGGTGGCTTGACATACAGAAATTACACATTTGACCTAACACTTTTGCGAACTCATCTAGGTTTATTTACAACTTTAAAACAACGGTTCTGTCCTGTTTGCAGTGAAAGATACAGGCCTATACACACAAGCCCAGGCTTGAATGCACGCAAGTTCATCCCATGAGTCATTCAAGCACAATGATGCAGCCCAGGATTGCAAGGACACGGGAACACATGTGTTTTTGTGGATGAAAGAGTCTCACCGACACATCTGGAGCCGTCTGTGCTGGTGACGTATCCCCGCGGACAGGTGCACACGTAGCTCCCGGCGGTGTTCGTACATTCCCCACCGTCGCACACTCCAGATATAGTTGTGCATTCATCGATATCTAGAAATTCAACACAATGATGCATATCCTGCATTCGTTAAAAGTCCAAGACCAAGTCTTAACCAGACAGAAACCATGCAGTATTAACCAAATTAGAGAAGACACATTGTTTAGGAGAAACATCTAAGCAGCAACTCTCATTGGATTCTACATTGGGAGCAACAGTTGAGAAAACCAAGAGATCTCATTGGTGGTTTGTGCTTTTAAACTGGCATCGTCCATTTCCTCATGGTAACGTAACGCGACTACGGGCGCGAACTCAAAGTGAAACTCGACAGATGGTAAAGAGTTTTCTTGGTTTTTACTGCGTGCCGTTCTTGTATTTATACACACGTGCAATTAAATTTATTTAGCTGAATTATATGTGGACGTTGTGTGCTGGATTTGTCACATGAGATTGAGGCGGGATGTGGGAAGATCATGAGCGAGTATGTGTTTGATGTGTGCGTGGAAACCGGGACTCACGGTGTGCCACAGCAGCTGAAAACAGCATTACTGAAGTCATAAAAACCTCGTCAAAACTAACCCGCTCGTCAGCGGAGCTCCAAAACTGGACTTGACTTTAGTCAGGGTGGATGTGAAGCTGTATTGAAAGGAACCAAATGCTATCATGACAGATGACTGCTGGAGTGTGTGTTCACATTCTCATATGCTAGGAGAACACTAATTTGGGGGTTTTACATTTCAGATGCTTTTGTTTCTCTGATCAAATGGTTTTGTTTAGTTACACATAAAAAAAGCATTAAAAATGTAATTTTAATGACACTGTACCCCATTATTTGGGTTTAAAAGTGGTTTACAAATGAATGGTTCTAAATAATGGCAACATTCCAGGTTCTTTTATTACGATATAACAACTTTTTTCAACTGTGATTCAACGTTATTCTGTGACAGAATGAAGAATTTTAAAATGTTCTTACAAGTAGAAAGTTTTAAAGTAAGTTCTTAAAATGTAAGAGAAGACACATTAGGTTATAATATAGCCATCAAAAATTCATTTTTTTAATGAAATCACACAAAGGTTTTTTGTATGACAAAAGAACTTAAAACTTAAAAGTTCTTACAATATCATAGATGAAACACTTAAAGTTTATTTATACAGTATATGTCAAATACTCCCATTATAATGCAATTACAGAACTTCTTATGATTTCATTATGTCATTTAAGAACTTTAATAATGAAATTATAAAAAGTTTCTTAGAACTTAATAACTTGAAAAGGTTCTTCTAAGTTCTAACTTCACGGAAAACCCTTTTTTAAGTTCTTTTAACACCATTAAATAACTTTATATTTATACGTTTCATGTTTTAATGATCAAGTTTTAATTGTGTCCTTGAAGAACCTTTTAACATTTTTCTAATTCCATTAAAATGTTAAAGTTCTAATATGATAAAAAGATTCTTTGGTTCTTACAATGACACTAAATTTTTTTAAGTTATTTTAATGCAATTAAACTAAGTTTTATTATATTCTAAAAAAAATGTATGACTTAAGAAGTTTTTGCCGTGTCACAGAAAAACCTTTCTTATGATATCATAAAATGGTTCTTTTATGACTTAAATATAAAAAGGCTTATGTTTTTTATGATGTCAATAAATAACCTTTTTAAGTGCTTATAACTGGCATTAAACATTCAAGTTCTCCTATGAATTAAGAACTTATAAAGGTTCTTCTAAGTTGCTGTGATGTCATAGAAAAGCCTTTTTAAGTTCTTATGATGTCATTAAAAGATTCTTCTATGACTTAAGATCCTAAAAAGATACATCTACTTTCTGTGACATCATATTACCCTAAAAAGCATCTTCTATGATCTAAGGACTCGAACGGTTCTTCTACAGCAACATAAGAACTTAGAAAAGCTTTTCTATGGTATCATAAGAAAGGTTCTTCTGCAATAAGTTCTTATAATGGAACAGATGATGAACTAAAACTATCCTGAGGTGAAGGCCTTTAATGTAACATTAAAAATCTAATCTCAAGAGCTCATTACAAATCACAATATATAACAAGATCTGCTAAAGCTAAAGTATTTATTACTATAAACTTACATTTATAGCTTTCTAGAGCTACTTCCTCTTAAATTAGCTCCTGGCCTCTGCAAGTCTCCTCAGCACGTTTTTAGAGTCAGAAAGTGCCTCCGAGGTGAACCTCATGCCTTAAATCCTGGCCCAGGGCAAGACTTTTTCCACCACACCATTGTCTTTTAATTAAGCGCTCCCCCTCGCCCCACAGAACTACCACCTGGGGTTTTTCTACCCTCCACGTGGCTTAAAAGAAAACAGAGCAGCACTTTTCCAGGCAACTTTAGCCGTTCAGACTCAAAGTTCAGGGTGTTTCAGTTATCACTCGAGTCTCTAATTTCTCTCTGGTTTGCTTGAGAAAAAGTCTGCTTGGGTGAAGCCTGCAGGCAGAGGTCTGCTTCTTCTCCAAACCTTCATTTTATTCACAGCTTTGTCCTTCAGGGTCAAAATGTCATTCAGATATAAACTAATAATCAGTGAGATTAAACTGGTATTAAATGGACACTTCTACTTAAGTTTCCAGTATCTAAGAATATAAATGTGTCTCTCAATTTTGCTAGCACTGTATTATTCCTGTATGTCAACAACAGTGCATTTGTGCCTAATAATATTCCTACTCAGGAATTTCATGACAAACTTCTGAGACAAAGTAGATACTTGAATGAGACATAAATCAAGTCTCCATTAATTTCGCTTAAATTAAATTATAAATATTAGAAAAGACTTAAATAAGAAACGTTGCCTTGTTCTTTAACTGAAATAAAATTATTTAAGGTGCTAATTGAGAAAACTAGTAAATATAATTCAAGTAATATTTAAAATATATAGACTTATAAAGTAAAATATATAGAATAAATATAGAACTAAAGCTAAATAGAAGTAAAAAAGACAAGCACGAAATATTTATAAAAACTTAAATTAAACAGAATATATATATATATATGTAACGATTCAAACTTCCTATACATCGGGAAGAAGGAGGCGGGAACCAGCGCACAATCAAAAACATTTGAATAATTCAAAAATAAACAAAACAGCGCGTCAGCCCCTCACGGCGACTGGACGCGCACAAATAAAAAGCAAAACATAAAATAATGTCCCAGGCCTGGTCCTCTCTCGTCCTTCACGGTCGTCACTCCAGTTTTATATCCTTCCATCTCCTACGTGGGACTCGATACTGGCGGTGGGGCGCAGGTGTAGCTCATCTCCAATCACTACACCTGGCCTCACTCCTCGTTCCCACGCCTCTCGGCCCCGCCCCACTCGCCACAATATATATATATATATATATATATATATATATATATATATATATATATATATATATATATATATATAAGACTGCTTTCAATTCATTATTCGATTCATTTCAATACAATAAAATGTAATACTTTTACTTTTATATAAATAAATACTTTAAAATACTATGTATTTTATTTTCTGTTCAGTTATATTTTCAAGAATATATTTATTCAAAATTCCTATTTTATTTTACACCTATTGTTTTCATTTATTTGTTAATACTGACCCTTTTCTAAATTTGTACCATTTTGCCATTGCCATTTTGGCAATACATTTACATTACATTTACATTTATGCATTTAGAAGACACTTTTATCCAAATCTTCAGGCTATATATTTTATTTAAATTTTTTACCTGGGAATTTTCTTTTCTCTGGGAATCGAGCCCACAACCTTTTGCGCTGCTAACGCAACAACGTATTGTAATGCCAAAACAACACACTAAGTAGAAATAAAATACTGTGGTAGATAAGAAATAACCTCACCCATCTGGTATATAATAGCTGTGATCCACTATCTCTCTTTCTTTGTCTCTCTATTTAGGTTTTATCTTAATAGTCCTAGAGGGCAGGCTTGGATCCAAGAACCGCAGACCCCCCACTTTACAACACGCCTGTTTGTTTTCACTTGGCATTGTTAAAATTCCACCCAAGCACCACTAATGTTAAAGATGGACCCCAAGAGGAAAACTGTCAACCAGCTAAATCAGGAATGTGAACAGCAATATTCCAGGCAATATTCGCTGGATCCTCAGATCTGACGTCAACATTTCATGCGTATCAACAACTTGGAAACCTTGCATACGCCTAGTGTGTGACTCAACTTTTTTCCAATTACGAGTTATGAACTGGACTGAGATCATCATCTTACTGTTCTCTGACAGCTTGCGCGGTTTGGATTTCGTGCAGTAATGACGTACCTTCGCACTTCTGGTTGGTCTCACTTTGCCGGTGACCCGCGGGACATTTACACTCATAGGAGCCCACGGTGTTAATGCAGTTTCCTCCAGCGCATAGTCCCGGGACAGCCTGACACTCGTCCACATCTAACAAAAAGAGAAACAGAGCATAAGAAAACACATTCAGGGCCGTACATGTAGTGTTTGAACACAACTTGACCAGACACAATATCCCAATATAATGCAATGCACTCGACTTGCAACACATACATAAAATAAATACAATTTACAAATAACCCGGAACCGGAAGCATAATAAACCATGTTTTGAGCTTCATAATTTATTATTATCTGCAAAAAAATGCACACAAAAGTAAATGAAAAATTTTAAATAATGGTATTTTTCTTGGCAATAATTGTTGTTTTTAAAATAGCATATCTTTTTGTGTAAATTGTTCATGTACAACCAATTAAATCATTGGTCTTTATTTTAAAAATCACAGATTTTTTTTTTTTCAAGGGCCCATGTAAATCCTGGCACAACCTGAGCTGCCGGCTTTGTTCGAAATGCAGACAGTAATTTTTTACTACAACAGCAGCATCTAAAGCGCTTAAAGTGAGATCCATTATGGGTTTTGGTCACTTTAAGAATCTCTCCTAGGTCACTTTATATCTTTGAGAGGGTAAAACACATGTAACATCTATGTTAGCTCACAGTCTGGACATTTTCTTATGGTCTGAACTCAGACTTCAGACTGAACACAACTACAGATCTTTGGTATTGTCTGGGTTGGATGACGCTTACATATCTGGCTAACATCTGTCTCTTTTTCGATGATACACACATTCACTGCCAAAATGCAGTCTGCAGGCTTTCAACCTGTATCCAATAAGCACCAAATCATTGGTTCTGTCTACTAACGTAGACCTAACATAAGTTCTGCCATTAAATGCCATCAAACACAAACAAACTATGGAAAGCTCACTGTGAGATACGCAAATCCTCCCACCCAATTGTGCACATGTGTGTGCTTTGTGCTTCATCCAGAAAGACTTTTGCAAAAGCACTCCATCTTTGGGCAAATCCAGGCCAGACTTGGAGCTGACTCTTATGTTGTACATTGAGGGGAGGAAAAGAATATCTCAAGTTAAATAGAGATGCTTCTAATCATTGAGAGGGGTTGTTTTTGAGTTTATGTGTGAAATCAGGGTGGCATTTAGCATTTTGTCTCCCAAAATATTTCTGAATATTTATATAAAACACTGTGCAGAATCTACAGCATTGATGAAAAAGAAAGTAGTGTATGGACTGAATCGAATGAATATTCATGACCTAAGCGACTAAGGTTTATAATGTGTAACAGGCCTTGAGAACAGAATTAAATTATGTCCAACTATGTCCCTGAAAATCAAACAAGCAGTCCAAACAATATGGCCCTAATTATAAACAAATGTGACATGCCATTATGTAATCCCATTTAAAACACTCCCGATGGAAGTCATCTAAATATTTGACTCTAATAAGAAACACAGTGGTGAAGTGTCCTCTTGGACACGGACTGGAGTAGTATGGTTTACCCTAAACAGGCCATGACCTCTTTTAATGTCATCTGCCACGTCAGGCTAGTCATTAGCGTAAGAATTCACCAAACATGTGAGCCAGACACTGAGATGGAAAGAACATTTTGTTTATATGCTAGCAGGAATGTTGATGCTCATTCTTACCTTGACAAGCACCAGTGCGGATGTTGGGTATGAAACCTCTTCGGCAAGGCTGGGGTTGTGCAGGGCACATCTCACATGGGTGACCCCATGCTCGCCCGATGGTTGCACAACACAACGTCTTGGTGCACACAATGCCACTCAGCTGACCTTGGCACATTTGGTTGTTGACTTGTGTGAAGCATGGCCCAGTCCGGTAGTCTGATTTTGAGAGGGAAGAAGAGCGTTAGAGAGTTCAATAAGTACATGAAAACAATGTGGGTTTTTATACAGTTTTAAATAAAGTAAAAAAAAAAAACTTTCACAGGCCAATCTCAAAACCATAAAAACTTCTAAAACTGGCCTAGAGTGGTGTACTGGTCTAAGCTGACCTGGTCTGGTTTTGTGGCACTTATCTGACTAGCTGGCCAATTGCTTGACTAGAATAAACCTGCCAAGACCAGCAAGCCATCATAGGCTGACAAAACCTTTCAATAATATGATAAGACAAGTGCTAACAAACATTATGACATGCAACCAAGAAATGAACCCCACCAGAAATCACATTTGTGGATAAAGAAAACAGAAGATTCATATTCTCCATCACGCAGCTGTTTCCCAATCATTGGAGGTCGATCAGGGAATGCCCTGACATGGATTCTCTTTCACGGTCTTATAATAGGATAACCAGATTATAGCTAAGAAAATGCTGGGTTGCATCAATAATGGCAATTTCCATGATAAACCATCTTGTTTTTGGCTGAGGTCAAAATGTGGGATAGTGGGACATTTGGAGATTTGGCCATGAGCTTTGACTTCCTTTGTGCCAGTTGCCAATTGAGTTGACTTAATCACATTAATGATGGTTTGAGCATAAAACAAACCAATTCGACACTGACATAAACTGAGCATTTCAGGATGCAGCCATTTCTGTTCAATAAAACTTAACAAATGCCCTGCTGTACAGTATTGCATCCTCCGAGTCTTTGCTAGTGATGTTTTGAAAATATTATTAAACGAGATCCTGCATTTGTTTGGGGTACAGTGTGAGAGTCAGTTTACTCTAGCGGGATATGAATGACTTTTTGACCATAGTCGTTCCTCAAAGAATTTAACAAATCTTTCCATATCATAATATTTCATGCAAAACAAAAGATCATATATCCATACCCAAGAGGGAGGGAAATGGCACTAAGAAAGTAGGTCATGAGGATAAGACAAAAAAGGAAGAAAGGCCTATGAAGATTTCCCCCTCATGTGTCTTCAAATCCCTTTGCTGTCCCTTTCCCTCGTCCCTCCTGCACTCCCCTGATCTGACCGTTCTTCCTGGACGATTTAGGGCTAGGAATGCAGGTCCTCTCCAAGTTGAGGCAACCCACTGCGATCATCCTATGCACATCTGGGATTGATTAATTATGCCTGGTCAGGACTAGGGTGGGACAACCTAAGGCCTATATGTGTCCATGCGTATCCAATTCTCCAATTCATCAGCCTCTCTATATTGCTTCTTTGACTCTTGCTGCGAGTGATGATATTCATATGGATAAAGCCTTCTGGGGCGTATCTATGAAGTCAGAATTTCTTGATGTACTAATTCCCCATGTTAGGAGCAAACAAATGCAGTGCTTTAAAAATAGCGTCTATAAGCAGAAACAACCTTGGGACTTCTACTCTGAGGTAACTTGCACAACTGATTACTGCCACCATTTTGTCTATTTTGACTCGACTTATGTCTGCCATAAGAACATCCTTAAAGCTGTCCAGGTCTATCTAACAACCCTTTGATCTGCAATGAAACTGGAGCCTGGGAGTCTGAAGACTCTGGCCCACATCATTCGAAATCTGTCTCATTTTTTGAACCAGCCAATTTCATGGCCAGAAGAATCAATTCAGTGAAACTTGGTAGGTCCACGCTGAAGACTGGACTCCTTTGAGCACTTTAATACACAAGATCGCAATCTCGCAACAGATCTGCAAGGCAAAAGGGAAAGCGGTTAACCTCAATGTCATGTTGGCAAACTGGGCAGCAATGCACAGACCTTGGTTCCCAGAAGCAAGCAGACTCATATTCTGGAGAAGGGGGGATGTGTCTGTGATGCAGACAACATTCGGAAGTAATTTCGCCTTGATTACAGTTCGAGTGGCTTGTCAGATCAAAACCATTCACCTACACCCTATCCTGCCAAACGCTCACTCACCTCTACTTTCCGTTTAGTCACCACAGTGTTTCCCTGCCAGCGACTTCTGCCAACTATTCAGCAGCGTATATTATCATGAATCATGGGGCAAGTTGGAGAAAAACAGTGCCTCAGAAGGTGACTGATGTGTGGCATTCACACTTATCCAAAGATTGAGCCGGCAGAATAATTTGGCAGGAGGAATTCCAGCTTTCTTCACACTCCAATGACTTGGCCTGTTTTTAATCATCCTCTGTGCTAATGGAACAAAAGGAAGTAAACTGCCATGAAAGACCTTCTAAAAAATAAAAAAATCAGCCAAAGATAAGAAAATCTAGTCTGGAACATTAAGCCATAGGGACCAACTGCATTTGGAAACTCCAAGCACAGCCAAAAACGTGCTCAAGACTCAATGACTGGGAATAGTTGCTCGCTTTGTTGTCACCTATTTCAGTTTTATCAGAGTACACTCCCAAATAAGAAATGTGTTTTCACTTGGGGAGAAGCAGAAGTTCATTCACATAGGTTTGAAGAAAAAGAGGGGGTAGAAAGGAAACATTAGACGCTCAAGCATTCCTGTGAAAGGCTTTGAAGAATTTCAGACAGATCAACAAACTCTTTTACTGCTCAGTGATTTAGAGTATGGCTAAATAAGACCGGCAATCTCTTCACATCTTATCTCTGTCATACACATCCAGCAAGCCAAGGTTTCAACACTTTAATGACTCCCAAATGAGCCAGTCCACAATGAGTCCAGTGAGCCTCAGTCCTTTCATTCATTCATTCTCTTGTGGTTACAGGAGGATTAGTCACATTTCATTGCTCGGAAAACCCTTTTCTCTAGAATCCATTGCACCACACAAAAAAGCAATGCCATCTGTGCTAAAACCGTGGTAATTGATGCTATTGAACTCAAATTTAATAGTGACCCAAGACCTTGAGGAAAGTCAACCCTCAACTGTGAATGAGTATTACACGTACCTTTTATGGTGTGGGCCATGGTAAAGCGATAACACAGAGTACACGTGGCTAACGGAAAACTAATTAGATTGGGCTAACACCATTCTTACCGTTAACGCACTTAACTCCCCCTATAAACCGTGCCCAACTCTTCTGCAGACAACTATTGCCAACTAGCCAACTATTGTACTTCAGTCTTTTCAGGATCCAATTTCTTTGTTACTACCTCTTTCTTGGAAGACGGTTCTGGCTTTTTTTTGAAGAGGAAGAAGAAGAAGAAGAAGAAGAACCAAATAGAGAGACTGACATCTGCAAAACTGGATCATCTTTTGGAAATTCATCAACTGTGTGAAATCCAGGCACTTGATGATAAACAGGCATGCCTGAGACAGGCTAAATAAAGAGTCTATCTCTACTCTTTAAGTGTGAAATGACTAAATGCTTAGTGTGACATTTTAACAATCTACAAGCAAGGACCTTGAGGGTAAGTCTGGGGAGTTTCGGAGACGAGAGTCTGGACTGAATGGCTCTGGTCGGGTGGCCCAGAATGGAGATACCGGGGGGGGCAGCTGGTGTCCTTTGGATGGTGCTCTCCATGTAAAGAGATTGTTTGTCCTAGTTCAGGCCTGGCTCTGTATACACAGCTGGGGTCTCCATTTCTTGGAGAACACCCTCTATCACCCACCACCACCACCCTTTCCTGTCAGAAAAGTGTACGGCTCCACACAGAATTGTTCTCTTGTCATTTCCACCCTATTTTATCTACTGCCAGATGTCTCCCAAACTTTTACACCTCCCTGCGTTGGGTTTTCAAAGGGAACCGGTCAACGATTGCACAAGGGGGCTTCTTGAAGGGGTGGGGTCACACAGAGAACCAGACGCAGGAGGGTGGGGCACTGAAAAAAGTGTGCTTGGGGCGCTTCTATCTCACAATTCACACGGCCTGATGGGAGATGCCTTTACGGTCCTTTCAGTCTGTCATTTTCTCATAACTCCAGCCAAGTATTTCACCTGTGACAGAACGTCTCGTGCACCCGTGAGGGAGGCTTTCGTCTTTTTTTTTCACCCCAGATAACCTCATTGTTCCTGCTCTGAGAGACGTGGCCACAATGTAAACTGTAGCATTAATTTCACACCAGCTACAGCGAAGGGGGAAGCACACTGCCTCAAATCTAAAGTATGTACATTTCTCTTTGGAGCATTTCTGGGTCACATTGACACAGTGTTACCACATTCTTGAAGCAGGCCTGAGACGGTAAACAAACCGCACATCCTCACAGACGTCAACACAATTAAGACTGGAGGAAATATGAATTTTGGAAGCGTAGCAGTGGCTTACCTCTTTCACACTGCGGTCCAGTAAAACCGTAGACACAGGCACATCTGTTGGGTCCAATACAACGACCACCATTTTGACATCCACTCTCACACACGGCTACAGAAAGATGAGAGTCAATTTCAATGAGAGAATTATTATGTTTTATCCTAGATAATTAAAAAAAAAACATGCAAATAGGGTTTTTGAGTTGCTATATGGTTCTTTGGGATGTTTAGAAAGTTCTCTGTGCTTCATTAAAAGATCAGTGAATTAAAAAAATATGTATATACAAATAAAACTTTAAATATTTAGAGAGATATATAGTTGGATTTAAACACATTCTAAGATCTTTTGTGTCTGTAAGCCAAACTCTTGTAAAATCATCTATTGTTGTGTGTGTCTGGGCAGCTATGTGGAGATGTCTGGACGTTCTGAAAAGAAAAATTCACTTACGCTGTCCACAGTGAGTTCCTGTGTAGCCGTTCTGACAAGAGCAGGCATCTTCATTACAGACCCCTCCATTCATGCATCTGACGCTACAGGACTGGACTGTACAGAGACAAGAGAGGTGATTATAATTCGTCTAGAGCGCTCAATTGTACTCAGTCTAACAATGAACCATGCATGCAGCGAAAAGTAACTCTATTATCTGGGAATAACACTATAAAATTCAGTCAGAAACATTCTTTTATTACAAAAATTAATTGATTAATTTCAAGGAAATAGTTCAAAATGTTTTCTAATAAACTTGGCATTGTACACTATGAATATTGTTGCCTCTGTGATGAATTGCACCAAGAGTGCGGTGGAATTTCCTTTTAAACACTCAGAAATTGCTTAAATAAATATCTAAAAAATAATTACAGAGAAACAGCAAGTAACACACTAATTTAAACGTGAAAATTTAAAGTAGAAAGACTGAAATAGGATCCAATAATCTTCATTTACAACTTTGAAAAATCAAGTAAAAGCAAGTAAAAGTTCCCATGTGGCATTTTTCATGTATTAACATAAGAAATGCAGAAATAATGAAAATTATAATATATATATATAATTTTTTTTTTTTTGCTGTATTACACAGCCTTACATTTTTTATATTGCTATATTATTCATCTTTGCATAGGTAACTGTATGAATGCCTTAACATGGGTATACATTTAAGTTTACTGTATCTCCCTCTCACTATTTATTTTATTTATTCATACTAACAGTATGCATTTGAGAAAGACCTTTAATTTTTATACTTTTTGTGTTTCCAATATAACCAATTGCCAATTCACAATTGTGGTAAGAGCAATTCTACCAGACATTTTTTTTGGACAAGTAGATTAACTTTCCACCAATTTTCACGAAATAGGAATTCTCTTGGCACAGACAAAGTCACTTAGAGAAGAATTTTCAGGAGAGTTTGTATATGAAAACATTGTGATTTAAAATTGCATTTAGCTGACATAAGCACAATGAATCATTTCAGATGGGAGTTTTTCAAAAGATTCATGTTCCCAATCGGTTGCATCAAAACGTTGCTCTCGCCAAACTCTTTGGTACTGTCTAAACAAAGGCATCGTGCCATTACGCTTCAGCCCTAATATAATTCAAGCTACTACTTATCCCAGACAAAAAAAATATGTAACAGTTATTAGTTTATTCCTTTCATCTCTGCCTGCCATAATCTAATCCTTTAAAACAAAACTTTTAAAAGACTAAACTAAACTAAACCTCTTTTTTTGTAAAAAATAAAATAAAATTCAGATTTCTGTCTGATTTCACATGAAAAAGGCTGCTGGATCGAGATCAAACATGAGTGCTTTTTGTTTTTTCACTGATGGCATGCTTTCAACAGCAAGGCCTGTAAATGTTTGAGCATGGGCCGTGTTTTCCTAAAGCACAGGAAATGACTTCATTTCATTGGCTAGACCTGCTGACGGCCCCCTACAGGTGGTTCATTCGCTGATCCATGCTAAGTGAGCTGCACGTGCTGAGACACACGCCAACACACACATGCAAAAGGGGCTCCCCGAGGTCCACCACCCCACAATGCACCTCTGTCTGCAGCAGTCACATCTGTCCGTTTTTTACAAGCTACGTTGACGGCAAGAAACATGAACGAGGCCGAGAAACAGAGGTCCTTTATGGCCGTTTCTTTCTCACGGCTTAGTGTGGATTGGAGATCCGTGGCCTGTCGACGTCAGGTTCACCAACGAGACATGATGGGGTTTAAGATGAAAACGAATCATTTCTTAAATTGTAGCAGGGAGCGCTAGTTCTTGTTCTGCGCTCTATTACAAATCCAGAAATTCCTCTTAAGAACTACTGACCAGGATTATTATGTAACACTAAAATGATTAATAATATTTAATATTTGCAATACAATAAACTAACTGGTTCACATCAGCTCAGTTCCATTAAGTTTTAATTTTGTTATTGTTAGTTCTCGTTGACTAATGTAGTTAACTAGTGTTAACAAGTGTAATGTGTTAGAAAAACCAATAAAAATGATTAAAACACAACAAAATTACTAAAAGTTAAACTAAATTGGATAAGATACAAAAATTTACAAATACTTTAATAGTACATTAATGATTCTAAAATAACACTGCTGATGGCCTAACATAATAAATTTAGGGGCATGGTAATCATACATTAATGATGAAGAAAAGAGGTTAGCGTTACAGTATCTTGAGCACAGCTGCAATGTTTTGGAAGCTAATGGCTATGGCTAGCATCCGTGTTGCGTCTTGTTATTTATGGAGTAATTGCAGATTCATAGCTGACTCATAAATGTGGCCACTCCCAACCACTGTAGACGGTATGCGGTCTGGTAGGCGTAATGACAGCATTACCAATCTCACAAATCTCATTAGGCTGCCAAAACAGAGTACAAGCATATGTTTAGCATTTGTTTTCAAACAGTCAGAGGATTGGCAGCCAAACTAGATGGTCAATTTCTCATTGCCGAATAAATTGACTCTGTTTTTACAGCTTACGAGATCGAACCCTATGGTTTGGTGCATTTGGGTTTATTTGTCTATGACCGCATATTCCGGGCATTTGCTGAATAAAGGCTGGACTATACTGGCAGAGAGCAAGTGCAGTAAGAGAAACCTGTGCTAATGCTAAACACCTCATCCAGGAGTCACCAACATGCAGTCATTAATATTCCCAGCACCATCTAAACTAAATAAATCATGTTTGTCAATTAGTAAAAAAAATAAATAAATGCCCGGTGCAAGGTTTCACCAATGGATGTGCGGTCCCAAATTTAACATATCTCAACAACAACAAAAAAACACTCCTGGCTTCACATTAGCTAATGATTCAATGGATGAAACACTATACATTGTCAGAGCAATTTCACAGTATTTCCAGCTGGGCGTATCTCTGCTCAATTTCAACTCTCAACCAAATAAATCACTGGAAATGTCAAGGAAAAGTTCAAAATGATGACAAGCCCTTCAACCACAAAGCAAGAATGGTAGAGAGAATTATTATGAAAACACACCTACAGTCAAAGCTGTGCCCTAGCGGTTAGCGCACATGCTCCAAACATTGCTAGGAGTCATTTCTTATCCAGTTCCTCCTTTTCTAAACTATGCCTTTGAATGAAAGCACCAAAAAGAAAAAAGAAACTATGAACTAGTCATAATGTGTTTTTCATACAGCCCAGGGAGTTTGCTATTAATATGGGTGACAACTTAATATCGTGATGACTGAACTCACCTGCAGCCGCACCGCAGCTAGGGGCAAGATGACCACTGGAGCAGGTACACATATTAGGCCTCGAGCAAAAGCCATCCCCACACGTGTTCCTACAGATCGCTGGAGAGACGAAATATTCATGAGAAGACATTTTGATCTTTTAGCATATGGACAAGTGGATAGTACTCAAGAATAAATAACTGTATGCAGTTTAGGACCCAATGAAAATCCATGCAATGTAGTGACATCATGTGACAACAGTAGCCTATTTGATTTTGAAAAGTTAGTTGTTGCACACTGCTGTTTGGCATGTGCGTTATTACCCGGTTCTGGGAATTAAGGCCCCGTTTACACTAGTGTGTTTTCGTTTTAAAACACGTAACTTTTGCAGCATTTTCCACATTCAAAAACTTTTGAAAACGCTGCTGTTCCCATTTTAGTTTGAAAACTCTGGGGCTGCATTTAAGTGTAAACAGACCAAAAGTGAGACATTCGCAAACTATGGCATGGCCCATGTAATCTTTGCATATCCTTGATGTGTAACCGTATCAAGTCTCTGTCGAGAATGTCACTGTTTTAGTTTTGGCATGACTCCAATCAACATTTTCGACCACTATGGCCACCTTGTAATAATTAGTTATTTTGAGTAACAATTTCACCTTAACATCTGTCTACACAAAGACGTCTTTGCTTTTCCTTGCCATCATGCTCATTGTTGAACCTGCCAGTAACTAGCAACTGACTTCATCTTTTACACTTTTACATGCATGCCCAGTGTGCATGAATGGTCACGTGACATGCATTTTCGGTTATGTAGTGTAGATGAAGAAAATGTGTTTCTGAAAAACGTAGCTGAAACACCAGTGTAAACGCAGATCGGTTTAATTCTAAAACACCATTTTAAAATGAAAACGCACTAGTGTAAGCGGGGCCTACATTAAGTCTAAAGCCCCTTACACACTGCACGTCGGACCCGGCGTATTGCCGGAACATTGCCGGGTCACCTTCTGTGTGAAAGCAACCACGTCCCGGGATTGATTCCGGCATTGAACCCGGGTCGGGGACGTAGTAACATTGCCGGGTTCAACCCGGGATGATCGCTGTGTGAACAAAAGCCAGATATAATGCCGTGTCGAAGTGATGACGCGCGTTATCGCCCGACTCTTTTTCCGGCTGTTTTGAAGGAAGATCAACGTTTGCGACAAAAAAAATATGTGCAAACTGTAATGATGCAGAGATCAGTTAGTTCCTCCCTTTCCACGCTGATGCTGAGATCGTTCGCTTGCTTCAGTGAAAGTATAAAATGCCTAACGTTTTCGACTCGTACATTACACGTCACGCCCTGGTGTTACGTGTCGTTACGGGATCTTTACGGGTTGTGTATGAAAGCACGCACATATCCCGGGTAATCACTGGCAGTGTGAAAGTGCAAAATCTTGCGACCCGGGAACAATTGCCGGAACACTTTACGCGTGTATTTGCCTGAATGGAAGTGTGAAAGGGGCTTAAGTCTTTGTCTCTTGGGGGTTGTGTTGTGGTTAAAGGTTTCGGGGTCAAACCCCAGAAAGAGCGATTAATGGACTGAGGAGTTGCTGATTTCCCCCGACGTACCCTCGAGTTAGCCTAAGGCTAAATGGTTAACACTTAAGTTTAGGAACCAATTCTCTCTATTAATTAGTTCATTAGCATGCTTATTTTTTACATATTGGCTGTTTATAGTACTTATAAGGCACATATTCTACATGACCATATTCTACATCCGTAATCCTACCCAAAACCAAAAAATAACCTAAATATTAATAAGCAGCAAATTAGGAGTTTATTGAGTGGGTAAGTGGCAACTTCAGCATCCAATTTTAAAAACAAATATTGCAGATACTTACGAACTATACACTGGTTTCCTCCAGGAAGCGTTTTCCATCCTGGACAACAATAGGAGTGGAAGCGGGAACCACATACGTTGGGCCTGAAACAATGGAAACAAGTCCATTAAATTACAGAAACCAAATATTATTCATGAACGTTTCTCAGAAACACACACCGGAATGAAAAATCTAGTCTCAAAGACCTTCTGACTCTTTGTAATAAATATGGCTTAGTGCATACAATCGCCCCAAAGGACTTTCCAGGGAAACAACATGATAAGAGTTTGTTTTGAGTAGGACCATAACTAAACTTCCTGGGACAGAAATATTTACTAAAGCTACTCTTACTTTCCCAAATGCAGTCATACATGAGCTGTTTTTGCCATATTTTTCATTAAGAGTTATTTCCAAAGAAAGGTGTCTGTGTAGTCATGACATATGTGATTAATGACTAGAACAAGCCCAAAGTTCAGTATTTCTCTGCTTAAATGTGAACAAACCCAGCAACATGTTTTGGGACTCTGTGTTGTGTATTTGACTTTATCCAAGAAAACCAACTGTTAACTGACAGCCTGGAGGCGAATCGCCTTAGAACATGTCATTTTGCCAGTTTATTTCCAACAAGCCCTTAGGATCTCCATCAAACCTGGACCCTCACTGCGAAAACGGTTTTATTTCTATCAGCACCAAGTTAAGCCTGTCGTAAATGGACCTTTAAAACATAAGGTACATCTGTCTTTCTATGCACAAACACATACATTCCTTTCCTCTACAAGTCAAGATGTTTACAAATGTCAGTCACCTGGGAACGACCAGCTGTAGTTTGAATCTTTTGATGGATTTTGTGCTGCATTGCCAGATGACACAACTGCTAACAGCTAAAATCAAAAGAGATGTGGAGGACCAGAAAGAGTAGAGGCTAATGGAAGGCTAGATGTTGGAACACGAAAACGGAAAAAGCTGGGGAAAGGGCAAGAATCAGTGGGAGGTAAAGAAAACAAGTGGAAGTGAAAAGTTTGGGGAGTTGAGAGGTGGGCTGCTGAAAACAAAAGCAGCAGCGGAAATTAGGCCAGAAGATGATGAATTATCAGCAGAGTGGGACCAAAGAGTCTTATTTATCAAAAATTAAGTCTGAAACTCGTGCAGATTAATGCCAAGAAGGTTATCCCTAAATGTAAACCAATCTCTTCTTTCTTAAATACTACGCTTTTCAGTGTGTTCACGCTTCTTTAAGCTGGAATACTGCTTTGGGTGGTCATGAAGTATCTTTGGAGAAAGTAGTATTTCAAACACACAATCCATTTGCAGATTAGTAAATGTATTAGTTGCAGTACGGTGTGTTCACCATTACTAAATGAAGAACATTAGCAAAACCCAACATCTCAAATATGAACCCGCACCTCAAAGGAGATATAAATTGGTAACGGGTTATTTGCTACAAGGCAAATACCTGGAACGATCATGTGACTCCTTCAGCTGGATGGACCGATCCATTTCACTTCTCCAGGTCAAATTCTTTTTCATTTACAGGGTCTAGCAGCCCTTGGGTCAGAGATTTGCAAGCAATGCTTTGCCAGAGATCTCCAGATAAAATGGGTCCACTTTACTTATGATGTTTGAGCCCTGAAAACCCATCGCATACTGAATTCCAGTAAAAGGTCAGGACAAGACTGTGATAGGGATGCCTCAGGCCAGTTCTCCGTGAGGTCATAAAAACCTAACAAGAGCTCTCACGAAGGATAGAGGGAGTAGACAAAGATAGCACAACCACTCCTAAAGAGGTTAAAGGTCAATTTAGAGGCATCTGCTCCCACCCCCCAGATTGCTGCTAACTCCAATCCAGAGCCAATGAGCTAATGGCACAGTTGTTTTAACATTAAAAAGATCCCATGTGTAAAGCCTCTGGATCACTCTGGCCTTTTCCTTGTCCAACTGGGCCCGTTTCAAGCCCTTGACCCTAATGAATTCAAATCACGCTGCCGTCTAGACTATACACATACACACTTTTGATGCAACAAAAGAGGTAGGGTACAGTAACTCCAATTATTTCATGCATTTGCACAAGTCCCATGTGTGGATGTTGTCACTTTCTTGTACTAGCTGCTCCACAAGACCCTTCAGAGTTCTGGAGTGATGGATGATATTGGGAATAAACAACAGAAAGCAGTTAATTATGTTTTTTTCTTTTTTTGGCACAATGCAATGAGTGCATTTGATAAGATGATAAGAATTTCTGGGCATGCTATTATGCACACATAAGGACACACTTATCAGATATTTGTCTTCCTTTCCACTGGTTAGATGACAAACCCAAAAGAAATGACAATAAACATACTCCTTTTCTTGGGGTTTTGCTGTTGTTGTTTTTTTTTGTGGAGTCCCTTAAAACTAAGTTGGCCTAGAGGTAAATTTTCTGTTCTTAAACTTAAAAATATATATCCACAAAGAATATTTCCAAAACAAAATGTAATGTAGCAAGCTCTTTAGGGTCCAAGAAGGATTGTTTCCCTTTTGACTGGCATGTACTTTTAGCTGTTAAAAGTCTATAAATCCAAAACTAAGAAATCAGTCTCTCTGGGGATACAAACATCAAGCGTTATGGGAGAACTGGAGCCCATCTTTGGAGTCTTGTTGGGCTGACATTGCCTCTGAGACATGTAAAGCAAATGAAGGAAAACCCTTGCCAAGCTAGTCTACCCCATATTACTGGCTTTGTACTGAGTGAAACTCATCAGGGTTGGCATAGATAACCACATAATCATATTCTCACCCCAAGACCATTGCTTTTACAGCAGTCTCCCAGACTTTACCTTCATTTAAGGGGCCCCCAAATGCAATGTGATCAGACTCCTCCAATCTGACGGCCAAATTATGCTTAGCAAGGAGAGCCAGTCAGCTCCAAATCCTAATGCAGCTCTCTTAAACCATCTGAGCCAGGATAACTTGGCTTGATTGGTCCACAGCAGATCAAATGTGCTTTTTTAAAGGCTGTTCTTACACTGTTTTTGTATGTTAAATATGATTACAAATGGTGCTTGGTGGTGATAAGACCTTTCTTTAAGACTACAACATTTGTGAGAAGGGTCTTTACGTTTACTTCGCCTTTACAAAGGGAACTGTTGGACGGGAAACAATCTGGAAACCGTGCCAGTCCCTACATCCCTTTGGGCTAGTTTGTGTTTAGCATGGGCTCTCAAAAGGGTACTGTGGCACATTTTTCGGTTGACTCGGTGCCACATGGTTCTGCTCCACTGACCGGATCAGGCACTCCCTATTAGTTTACCTGGAAAATTGGCCAAAGTGTTCCGTTAACTAATTTTTGAGGACAGTACAGGTCAACTACTATTGGTCCCACTTCTGGAAATGGGGTACACATACAGAATTGTGCTTTTGTTTCTGAATTTCAAGTTTCAACTGGGCCACATTCCTAATCTAATGGACTCAAAGTGTCTGTTTGACATTGCTAGATTTGTTTCAGACCTTAGCTGAGAAGACCCTTTCCTGATTAAATAAGGATCCAAGAATTACAGGAATTATAAGCAAGTACAGATGAGAGGATACTTGGAATAACTTTTTTGAACATATGAGGACCGCACAACACAAAACAACCATTGTTTTCCCAAATATTTGAAAAATACACAGCTTTGGCTTTGTGGAGAAGAATGCAGATGCTGAGGCACTGGAAGGCTTGGAAAAATATCTATCATGTCATATAATATCAATAACTCCTCTCATTTAAGTGTGTTTACCTCAGTTTCCAACTAGAAACCTAAAACACCATGCATTCGTCTAGAAGATATATAGAATTTATGATAACCAAACAATGATATCTGTCAACGACTTAAATTATCAGCAGGAAATGACATTCCTGTTGTCATGACCAACATACTGAGGCATCTCAGTACTTAAAATTCCTTCACAGTAGATTCACAACACTTCTGCAGCTGGCTCTATCACAAACGGGACCAATAGTGCTTTCAACCCAGTTTGGCTGTAACCCAAACAGGTTGCAACATAAATAATCTACTGCATTTAAAAAAGATGACGCTAGCTTTGAATTCAAGTTTAAAAAAATGAGATATACCAACCCCCAAATGAATATACTGTACTTTGGGTAATAAAAGTTGAGTTAAACCCTCGGCCTCATATGGTTAAATCATTAGAATGTCCACTTCAAGAATGAAACTGACAGAGAACAGGAGCAGGACGTGACTAAAAAAAAAAGTCTTACCCCCTGAGGGACTCCTGGCCTCTCCGACGGACCCTCAGTTGCGCCTCCCCCTCAGGTTTTCCATTGAAACGACTGGCCTGGATGTCTCCGTCTCCTTGCGCCTGCGCCGAATGGACCGTGGCCCACCAAATCGCAGTCCATCCGAGCACCACCTTGGCCAGCTTCCACACTCCCATTGGCCCCTGCTGTGCGACTCCTTAAACGTGCCTCACCCACAATAAAACTCTTCCTTTCCAATGAGCTCTTCAGACGCAAAACTTCAAGCTTGTGATCCAAGAGCACTTCAGGGCTGAAGGCTAAAAAAGAGAAGACGAATGAATACCATTACTTTCATTTACTGCTTAGCCTATTTGGCTTATACAGTGAACATATGAACAAATGTGCCCCCTCATAAATGTAGCCATTAAATCCCCCACGGTCGATGATGGAGTTTTTTTATCAAATATCTTAGTGTGCATTCCCTGTAGAAATAACCAACTCTTGGCCAAGACTGGTCTCCTGGTTTTGTCCTCAACTGGCTCATTAAAAATAAGTTTTTAGGGTAAATAATGGGCCTCAGAAGACTTAAAACCATGGAAGGAATTGGTTTCAACTTCAGGGGGGTGGCAAAACAACAGTTTTCTTTTCAGCATTATATATTTGTGTCAAACCTCTGCAAAGTGGGTATACTGCTTAATAAATACATTCTTTAACAAACATAAACTGGATATGCCTCCACAGACTTTTATTATGCTGATTATAATATATAACTTTATTTTACTGTGAGCTGCTTTTTGATAAAAAACACAAAATGTAATTTCCCAAAATTAACACTGTTAGCTAACATGAAAGGCTTAGTTGGCTTAATGAGAAGACTGTGATAATAAATTACAGTACACCATCTAAGATGACAGGTCTAGTAGGTCTGAGAAGGAAAGTTTGAGGAGTTTTCAAGTGGGCGTGTCTAATTGCGATGAGAACGAAAAAAAAAACATCAATGAGGAACAGCAGTCTAGATACATAGATACATTTATAGAGTTCTATTACACTGCTCATGCATTTTAAGTAGCTTTGAAAAAGGCATTTGCTAATTAAAATGTTATTTAACATCAGAACGGCGTCTGCTTGTCTTCAGTTTAATAAAATGATGATTATGATAATAGATTAATTCATTTAATTCACAGTTCATCTGATTTTAATAGGTCTGGCAAATCAAAGAGGAAAAGTTAGAGGAGTTTTTATGTGGGCGGCGCTAAACGCGGCGCGAACAAAGAAAAAAAGACAACAGTCATCTTTATTATTATTATTATTATTATTATTATTATTAATTACATCGCCCGCTTGACGTCAGACACAGGGACACCGTTTAATATTTTTTATTTATTTTAATTATGACGTTTAAAATTGCAGCATCACGTGAGCGCATCCTTTGTGAAGAAAAGAAAAGAAGAAAACAGTAGGTAGAAAAAAAAAGTAAGCGTTTGTAGCCTACTTTACGAGAGATTTCGCGATTACATTGACTGGCGTCCAATATTCCGCTGATAATCAGTGTATTTGTTGCGTTTAGTCTATTTTAAGGAATACCAAATTGATATTTAAAGAAGTGACACGTAAAGTGTTTTTAACCAACTGTTTAAAGTTACTTTTTCATGTTTCTAAACTTTACAGCGTTTCTCATCTTTAAAATGTATTTCTATGCAGTCATGTACCAGGATAATAGTTTTATTTACGTTTTAAATGAGAGAGCCGGTAAGCAAACTGTAAGGAGAGAAACGCCGGGTTACGTCACGAAGGAATGTTTCCTTCAAATTAAAACTTGCAAAGTAGCCAACTTCAAAATCGCCCTTAAATTCTTTGCTTCCTACATGTAATATTTAAATCGCGTTGCATATTAAATTCGCATCGTTGAAACTGATGCCTATAAACCATGCGTGAATAATAAGGATATAGAAGCAGAAATACCTCAGATGTCTTGGAGTGCCTGGAGGAGTCCGTTATTGTCACGGGATATGTTCCCCTGAATGGAAAACTGCACTGTAGCCCTTGTGAGAAAGAGAAACGTGAGTGAATAACCCAGATAGGTCGAGGGGAGGTGCTTTGGATGGAGAACCATAGAGGAGGGGGTTTTGAACCCACTGACTGTCCCCCTGCAATGCAACCAACTATTATTTCCATAAATTTCCCCACCAGTAGAAACAGTTATTCTTTGTAATCACTGATTGATGATGTTTATGTTCGAAAAGACAAGTAGACCTTCACATGATAGCAATCATAAGGAAAGATTTTACAAACAATAGTATTTGAAAAAGCTATCTGTAGTCAGCATTTACTGAGACTCAACGATTAACTCAAATTGTTGCCAATTATTCTGTTATGTAGCCATTTTTATGAAGAAAATACATTTTCTCACTATATGTTTATGTAATTTTGCATGTTTTTGTGCACAAAAAATTCTCATTGACCATTTGTCAGCCTATTTGAGAGAAACGTTGAACCAAACATTTCAAATTGTCTTGGTGTGATTTATCTTGATCTGTATGATTTATACAGACTTTATATCCATTGCACACGCGAATAATAATAATAATGATAATAAAATATGACTTGCAAGAAGAGTAAATGTACTACAGAAGTCAAAATAAAGCCAATGGAAGGTCAGGCTCAGCACGATGTCATCATACTGAAAGGGTGAATAATCCAGTGTTGGCCAAACAAGATAAAATGGTTTGTTTGTTTGTTTTCTATGAAGCTACCTAGCTTGCCTGATTTTAATTGGCTGTTAGGGACGACGCGCCACTTGGGTGGTCAAACAGCTGAGCGCAACCCAAATGCGAGCAACAACATTGTTGAGTCAGCAGGTTTAAAAACCATAGATGCCTTTGTTGCCTGAACAATTTCAACAATGGCCTCCATCACCCTCGCATTTAATGTGTTCGTTTTATCCCTCAGTAAGTCAAAAGACATGGGAGATTTGGTTCAAATTTGTTCCCAATGTCATAAAAAATTAATTGAAGAAATCTGCATGCAACCGTTTGAGTGTGCAACTATGTTTGAGCAACATCTCAGTGTTAGAAGTTATTTGTGGCGTGTTTTCCGATCCCCCTCGTCCTTGGAGCGAACGCAGTGGAATGAGATAGGACCAATGTTCTTGGCAAAGCCGTCTTTCTCCGAGACCCACGCGGCTCACTCTTAAACAAAACCACATTGTGCTTCGGGTCCCCTTTCCCTTTCCTTTTGAGTCTCCCTCAACATCTGACAGGTTGTGTTCGACAGAATGCTTACAGTGCGACATCCAGAGACTTTCCCGGAAGATGATGAAGACGGTTTTCTGACTAATCTCGTGACTCTCTTGGATTGCTCTGGGGATTATACATTTACCAAAATTGTAAACACTCTCTGCTTTCGATTAATGTAATACTTTCCCTATTTGCGGCATTTGCTTAGCAAGCAACACTATTACTTTTTACTCATAGTGTTTGAAGAAGAACATGTTGTGCTCTAGACATTAAGGGAATGGTTAATTTACTGCAAGTTTCCTAAGCCACAGGCCACATCTGAGTTTGTTTCTTCATCAGACTTGGGGAAATGGAGCATTGCATTACTTGCTTACCAATGGATGTGAATGGGTGCCGTCAGAATGAGAGTCCAACCAGCTGATAAAAACATCACAGTAATCCACACCACTCCAGTCCATCAGTTAACATCTGGAGAAAACAATATCTGCATGTTTGTAAGAAACAAATGCATCATTAAGAAACTAACTGAAAACCGTCGTTTCTGGTGAAAAAGTCCATGTCCTGTTTTCCTCTCACATCAAAATCCACCCACATATTAGTTTAGAACTGTTTTTGCTTGTAAACAGTGTTTGATCTGAGCAGATTCAGACCAGACAACATTTTTCACTGCTGGAGGAAGTGTTATTATGGATTATGGAAACATATTTCAGCTGGAAGCAACGTTTTGAAGTTAAAAATGTCATAATGATGGATTTGTTTCTTACAAACACACAGCTTTTGTCTTCTCAAGACATTAACTGATGGACTGGAGCGCTGTGGATTATTGTGATGTTTTTATCAGCTGTTTAGACTCTCATTCTGACGGCACCCATTCACTGTAGAGCATCCATTGCTGAGCAAGTGATGCAATGCTACATTTCTCCAAATCTGATGAAGAAACAAACCCATCGTATTCTTGGATTTCATTTTTGGTGATCTGTTCCTTTAATGACTCAGAAATTACGTGCCTTGTTGCTTTTCTCAGTAATCAAACTTCTTGTGTTTTTTTTTTTTTTTGCTTGACAGAGACAATCAAAATTTAGAAGCCAGAATATCTGAAAACATACAAAATATCTGTCAGTACATGTTCTCAATATACTATAAAGTACACTTAGCATGTTTTGCCGGCTTGTTTGTTAGAAAGGCAATTGCTATTTGCTGAATAAGATATTTTGTTGTTGATTTCAATGAGACTTTTTCCATGTAGTTTTACCAATAGTTGACTTTTTTACAGTTAACATGAATAAATCATAAATGAGAAACTAGAAATCTTGTAAAGCTCACATATCAGAAGTTCCCCCGTGCTTTAGGAAACTAGATATTTCTATATGTCTATAGATAAAACTCTTATCGGTGCATCTCAGAGGATGCCGTATGAGACACCCCTGTCATTTATTTTGGAAAGACGTTTGATTCAAGCCACATGAGGAGCATTGTGCACATTAGTTCTGTGCAAACTAAAAGCATGCACATACATTCAGGTTTCTGAGATTTTCTTCTTTGTTGGACATATATAGCGAGGTCAAGAAAATGCGAACGCTCCTTACAGTATGTGTGCAATTTGACATTGTAGCCTTGACGCAAGGAACGGAGGTATAAAATGCCTTACAGTATGTTGTAAAGTATTGAGTCACTCAATGAGGTTTGGACGGGGTTCAGATCTGGGTTTGTGGTGGTGACCCACATGGGTCAGGGAGGAGTGTGATAGTTTTGAGATGCTCCCTGTTTGCACTCCTGTGGTCTGGCGTGAAAATGATTGTGAAAGCATTGGCTTGACAGTAGAAATTAATGCATCTTTAAGTATACGTTTTACTTGTATATAAAAGACCAACGCATACGGGTTTGGAGCGACACAAGAGCGAATAAATGAAGAACTGAGGAAATCTGTGGCCATCGGTTGAAGACTCCACCATTAAATCTCCCATAAAGTCCTTCAGTTTTAATCTCTTCATTTCCCTAAACATCAGAGGAGTGCTAAACTATTTTGGGAAGCGGATCTTAGGTCACTCTAATTTCTGGTGCTTTTACACCTCGAGAGCTCTTTGTTCTCTCAAACACTTTGTTCTTTTTTTATATATATATATATATATATATATATATATATATATATATATATATATATATATATATAAATATATTCAGTAACGCTAACCTCACCTTCCTCCGAGGCAGCTGTAGGCCTCCAGTGATGTAGTGAGGTAAGAATGCACTTCAAAGGAGGATAAAAGGACAAATGTAAGCTGTTTTTGAACCTGCGTCATCCTGTAAAATGGGAAATAAAAATGTGCACCAATGACAAACACCATCATTAAAGTGGGAACTGCACACGTGAGAATGGCTCCTGCATTGATAGCACATCAAATGTAATGTTTATTCATTGGCTCCTTAAAACACCAAGAGAAGGTGAGTAAGCGAGAGAAAAGAGTGAGTTTCAGAATCACTGGGACATGTAGAAAGTTCCCAGAAAGCAACTCCTCAAAGCTAGAAATGACGAGTAAAGGAAGAGAAGGGAACTGGCAATGAGAAGGAATTCCAATAGAGCTGCATGGAGCGTCTCCTTATGAACTGCATCCCGTGCTAATGGATTTCAGATGTACCGTGTCAAGAGCGCATAAAACATTCTGTCGTATGGGAATCTAAGAAACGACAGGAATTTACTGCACACGAAACTTAAAGATGTGAACGTTCTGACACTTATCCTAAATGGTGCTCTCTTTTCCGTTGTGTATTTTGCACGTTGAAAGAGAAACAGTGTTGAAATCACGCAGTACTGGAGAGTAGAAAGGAATCCTGGCAACACTATAATAAACGTTTGGACAACTTTTCTAATAAGACGCCTCAAGATGATGAGGTTTTTCTAAAATGATACTTTGGTACCGCACAAGTGGATTCAAAAATGACTTGCCAAGATTAGCTACATTAGGTTATGAATCTCAAAAATAAGACATCATTAGTTGTTGATGACAAACTTGATGCATTAGGTCTTTTGCCACAATTGAATGCACACAAATGAGAAATCTAACGTCAGAGGGGAATATTTTCATTGAGACTTAAAATGACTTAAATGACATTAAGGTTATAAAGGTTTCTCCTTTGGGATTTCTCAAACAAAGCTACGTCTATATGGTTCCAGAATACAGCATTCAAGTCTTGTAGAATATATATATATATATATATATATATATATATATATATATATATATATATATATATGAATCATTTCGCTACTTTTATTGTGTTTTTTGTCCTTTGGAAAATTGACAGCTTTTTTTGCCTTTCATTGTGTGCAAAAGAGCAAATTGGACATCAAAATACATACATACATACATATACATATATATATATTACATGCTGGTGAGTATATGATGTTTTTGCAAATTTTTGGTTGGCATTTAAACATGCACTATCACTCATTTGAATTTGTTGTGGATCATCAGATGTGATGTAATGACGTCTTGGAAGACAGTCTGAGCCAGTTTTCTTAAGACGCACCTTTCTTAACCATCGAAAGCTTCCCTCTGTGTTTTTTCGGAAACATCGGTGGAGGGTAATGATGAGGTTACTAAATATCCGGTCCTGATTAGAAATACAGCGGTTTTTCACCGTCCATCCCATATCTAAACAGATCTCCACCCCAGAGCAAACGCATCAATTTGGCTTTTGGACATGAGTCTGGCAAATCAACTGAATTGAATTCTCACCCCACACCCTTGGAAAAAACGGCAGACTCATTCAGATAAACGTCATTCATGCAGAGAATGAAAAACATCTTTGACTCCTTACTTAAATTGGTCATTAATCTTTTACAGATCTGACGTGCACTTCCAGGTTCGGATGAAACTTTCGCATCTGCGGTTAATTACGAAGAGCGGGGAACGCCGATCTCTGTGGCTTCGTCTTGATAACGCAAATCCATGCCCTAACGCAAGTGAACAGGGGGGCTTGTTAAAACAATGATTTGTGCTACTGGGAACCAACTTGTCTTCGTTTTTGGTTTAACCTGACTGTAAAGTTGTCATGTAAGTTTGTTCCAGTGATCATTTAGCAATGTCTGCAATGTTTTTGCAACGTTTTGGCCCTAAAACACCTGGTTCCATTTGTGAAACAGTTTTGTCAGCATGTGTCCCGCTGTGGTAAGAAGTACCCTCAGTGTGCAGTCCCTAAACTTGGGCGAACTTGTGTGTTAAAGTGGATATCAGGTTTCAGGTAAGGTTTTGGAAGGCCATTTTTGGTTTTCAGTCGTGTAACAGAAGAACCCTGATATATTTTGACTATGGTTTACCGCAGACGGTGACTCTTTCCATGCAAAGCGTCCTGCTGAGGATCTAATCCTGACTCATTCCCTTTCTGAAGTCCTGTGTGATTGTGTGTAAGTGTCCTGTACGTCCATTACGCAAATGTTAACTAATGCATTTGTCAAAGGCTTCAGCATTTGGGAGCACAATTATGTGTTCTCTCCTTGTATTTAATGATATTAGTGGCCCATCAACTATGTCTACCTTGCTTTTGCCTGCGATACATCTCATTCTTGCTTATTAGGGTGGTGTTGAAACTTTGAGAAAGACAGAGCCATGGAGTCCTTCGTCTCAGCAATAATAAACCTGGATGTGCTCCAGATCTCAGATTATTTGCACAGCAGTTCCCCATCTCAGTCACTCCAGCGCTGGTTTACATGGAAAATGACCCATAAAATATGGCCAAGCCAGTGGAACCCTTATGGCTGAGGTGAAAATAGCATCACTATTCATGCAAAGAGACG
The DNA here is from genome assembly GCF_003368295.1 of Carassius auratus. Classification (NCBI taxonomy): domain Eukaryota; kingdom Metazoa; phylum Chordata; class Actinopteri; order Cypriniformes; family Cyprinidae; genus Carassius; species Carassius auratus. The sequence continues at coordinate 114,366 of NW_020528772.1, forward strand.
TTATAAGTAAACATGGAGACATTTCTTTTCCAATGTATGAGGCTAAAGCTGTGAGATATTGCAAACTAAGTGGGTTATATAATGCCACTGGAGGAATGTCCTTAATGGGAGTTGTGTTGTTGGGCTCTGAAAGAATGAACCTATAGGAAAGAGTATGTTTTGCCTAGATTGTACTGAGATAAAATGGAGATATTCTCCAGCTCCTACTGAGAAGAAAATACCCTACTAATCTAGTGACGTACCGCTAGAGTTTCAGAAGAGATCTTAACAATGTCTCAAACTGTGTTTAGATATCTAAGATACCAAAGTTTGCAATGAAAAGTATTCAATTTCATACATTTCTCATCATAAATATGCACTATTGAACTTTGGCCTGTTTATTGCCATCTGTGGTTGAGTCAGTTGTGACTCACTGTCACAGTTTTCTTCATGTATGTACATTAAATTTAACAAAACCTCAAGGATGAATGGTGTAAACCTGAAACTTCCAGCCAAATCCGACCCCAAAATGTTTAAAACATATACCATTATTATACACTCTTGAGGTAAGACAAGAACACAGTTTTTAATGCTATTTTTAAAAATGTATAACTTTTTGTGGAGTAGAAATCAACAAACTTTTAATCTTCTTTTTTTAATCTTTAAAGATCAAATTATCTGATATCTTTATTCTTTCTTACCATATGTCAGCAACTCTCTCATTTGAATCTTTTCATATAGGACTTTTAGGGGAAATACTGTCTCTTGGTTTGGTTTGCTTGGTTTAACTACTGCATCCCAGTACCTTAAGTAAGTAACAATAGCATGAACCTTAAACTCAACAGTTTGTAAGCACCCTTGATAGATAATGGTTAATGGTTAATGGTCCTAAATAACTATTTCCAGCACAAGCCAACAAACCACTGTGGAAACAGCTCCAAACAGCCTCTTTTATGGGTCTGAAAATCAAGTAAAGCAGGTGTACCCTGGACAAATGGATGGAAAGCCTGGAATATCATCACGGATGGGAAGAACAGATGTGTGATGGCTCGGTAACTAACCAGAATATCCTACTGTACCTGTACCCACAGTCTACGGGCATTTCCTGCAGCTGTTTTTAACTCAACATGCCTCACAGCACAGGAATGAAAGGTCCGCACTCATTGTGGATCCACGATTTAAGTACTTTATTGAGGGATACTGTACTTTTTCACTTGGGTGTGCTTGATAGAATTATCTCGGGAGATACAAATTGCCCAGAGCTTGGCATGTAAGAACAACATTAATATCCTCAAGACATCAAAATGTGTCCAAAACCCATTCCCCCGTCCTCCCCAAGATTTGTGCTTGGGTGGTAACGTTTGGCACCATTTTGTAGAGGGTCAGTTTTGTTGAGAGTCAGTCAGGTGGCCAGCTGTGTTTTCCCGCGTACTGACGACTATGCGTGTAACCTTGTGCAAACACATGTAGTACGCCAAACACAAGCATGGTCGCAGCAAAATAAAGTGTGCAAATAAACTGACAAATACAACTAATTCTACATAGTTCACATGCAGTACATAGTTCTTTGTTTGGAAAGAATCACTGGCTCCTATAAGAAAGGTTTGTCACTCGGAAGACTTAATGAATATCAGTTTGGTGACAAAAATGAGTCAAAACTTGCCAGAGTAGTTGGGGGAATGTTTTGTGCTCATCATATTGAATGCAGCTTAATACATAATCTTACGAAATGCTGAAGAAGAAGTGTGAGATTACTGGGAGTCTTTACGAGGAACATCTGAGAAGTGAGCTCTCCAGTCTTTTGCGACGCAGCTCAAAGACAAAGTCAAATGTCTGTTTGCTTAGCATTAGCAAGTGTGATCCTGCCAGGCAGGACCATGGAGGAACGGCACCTCTGTTGGACTCCCAGACGGCTGCTTTGAAGTCAACGTTTGGGAGTTTGCAGATGGGGGTGGATCCGTTCCTCTACTGACGGGTAAAGCCAACCAGCTGTTCGGTGCTTCACGCTGGGATCATTTTGAAGTTCATCACCTTCCATTGTATGCTAGGCCATTGTTATAGCATCATATATTCACATTGACAGGTCATTTGTATTGTTTTGGGGGATATTATGTTTATGTTTATATATTAAGTAATTCTGATGGCAGTGAGATGCCCCAAATGCATCTTGTCTAGAGATTCAGATAAGATTTTAACAAATTCTCAAAATATTGTAATTTCCAAAAATTAAGTCAATGCAGTCAATCGTCATAAAATCTCAATAGGAACAATATGAATTTCTCATAAAATCTCCTGAGCAACTTTTAAATAGTGGCATGTTCTTCTGGGAGATCTTTCGTCATGTTCCCGACATTAATATTAGCAGCATTAAGAAAACAACCATTGTTTTAGAAGGTGTGTGGTCTCTCGGCCATCTGGTAGTTGTTGAAGTTTGGCTTTTGATTGCACTCTGCTAGCTCTGGAAGCCACAGCAGACCCAGTGCAATACAGTGGGATACATTTAGCAGGGCATGGCTACTTAAGATGGGAGTGGAATGCACTCTTCTTCAGTGAAATTCACTCTTAAGTGCACAGAGAGGCGATTTTTCAAACAGACGCCTAAACAGACTTCTCGCTCTGTTAAGTTTGGCTTGCGTTCAAATGACCGAATTCCAAAGCAAGATGTACTTTTGAATGAGTTTGGAAATTCGGATGAGTTTGGGTGGCTGACGTGAAAAACTGTATAGTGGTGCCACCATGTTGGTAGCAAAATACGTTGTTAAACTTTACTGTTTGTCACTAAGATAAATAAATGAGGTTGATTCTAGATGCTTTTTATGTAAAATTCTTGTAATTGTACTAACTGTGTATTTCCATAGTTGCAACTTTTCTATCTTTCACAATTGTGACTTATATATTTCTCTTTATTGCTAATTGCAAGTTTTTCATCTCACAATGTGACTATTTCTTATAATCGTGGTTTTATTTTTATCAATTGCAACTTTTATTTCTTGTAAGTCTTAGATTTTTTTGAACTACAATTGTGATGTAATATTTTTAAAAAAGCACAACTTTTATCTCACCATTGTTATTATTTCTCATAATTGCAACTTTATTTCTATCTAATACGAAGCCCATGTATAACCTTCAGGTACATCATAATCCTTTGAAACTCGTTTGCTATATTTCTGAATGCTTGAGACTTTAAAATCAATCAGACAATTGTATCAGACAACATGGCCATAAATATAGATAGATATATAGATAGATAGATAGATAGATAGATAGATAGATAGATAGATAGATAGATAGATAGATAGATAGATAGACAGACAGACAGACAGATAGATAATGGGAAAATGAATTTTAATGTCTGATAATTATATACAAAATCTGAAACTTACATCAGTTGGTTAGTTTTATGCCGGTCTCTTGGTTTCAGTTTTGGTCCTCCTGAAGTGAAGTGAGGTGAATTCCTGACTGTGAACCAGGCACGTTCTGGAAACTACCGGAAACCCTAACAACCTGCCAAAAAACAGGATCTAGATGCTGCATCACACTGATATGTCGTTAATTTGGGCTTTGCCTGTTAGCTAGCGAGTTGACAACTGGACCTTTTGTTGCAGAGCAGCATCTTAATGTCTTGTGTGGCTGCTAATGAGGAACTAATCAGCACCTTCAATAACAGCTGAGGTAATCCAGCCCCCGAGGAAAGCCAAGGACAGCAAAACAAACTTAGCGCAATAAACTAACAAATACGATTTCTTAATATTGAGTCACTTTACCCACATCCCACCCCATACAGAAGGGATTTCCCAACTATAGCGCAGCTGTTCATAAAACAAACTGTAAAACATGATTACATCATTATTTTCAATTATTTGCAGATCATTTAAAGATTTAGTGATGTGAAATATATTTAAGATTTAAATTCGAAACCCCTGCTAAATTGTTCATGTTAGGTAAAAACTGTTAGCCTGAATGCACTGTAAGTCGCTTTGGATAAAAGTGTCTGCTAAATGCATTTAATTTTATCATTCAATATATTAATTAAAAATACATTGAATATTGACCAAAAAACGCAGTGGCAGAAAGCCACTGCATGATTGCAATCATTCTTCTCCGTATCATCATCATCACAACCCGAATGTGTTTCCACACATGGTGGCTATTATCCTCAGACTCGTGTGTCCTTGTATGATGCAGTTGGAACAGAATTACCGCCCTTTGATAATGATAATTATTCATGAAATGACAACTAGAAATGATCTCACGCAGAGAAGACCTGAGATCATCTGAGGACGATGAGAGACTTGGGAAACCGCATGGTGTTACGTCTCTCTGTTCTGTTTGATGGTTAAATGCTAAGGGCAAAACCTGATGTTTCTGGTTCTGACTGGGTGTTTCTGAGTCACTATGTGGGGTCGACTAGCAGTGATGCTTACAAAAAGAATACATTTTCAATTTATTACCAATTATTTATTTATTATTATTATTTTTAAATAAGTAGATCTCTGTTGTCTGTAAAAACTTTCAGAGTGAGCTAATAACAATCTATTTGTTATTTGGTCTATATAATTGTAACGATAGTTGTGAGAATGTTTCCTGTTAGCTAGCTAAGCATTTGCTAGTGCTTGGATGGCTACTTGGCAGTTGCTCTAATGTTTTGCCCGGTTGCTAGGTTGTTCTGGCTGGTTGTTAGGCAGAACTTGGGACATGAACTTCACCTCCATGTCCCTGTTTCCTTCAACACCTCCACAAGACATTTGGTGCCTCCGTAGAGAGGATAACACATGGAAATATTTGCTCTAAAATCCTGGAAACCTGAGAGGGTGGACCAGTCTGAAAGACCTTTTATTCAAGAGGGACTGGGTCATATCAATTTAGATTGTATCCAAATGAATTCCTTGGTGAATAAAAGTAAAAAAATATGAAATTGATTTCTTATCTTTGGTCTCTTTGTTTGTTTTATACAAACCAAAACTAAGTCTTACAATCAAAGACTTCGCTTTGGCATGACATGACAAATACTCGCCGCCATAAGATTGTTTGTATTTGCACTATACACCAACATCACAAATACATTTTCAAACCCTTTATGCCATGATTGCAACAGCCAACAAATAAACATGACTTAACAAGTGTGACATTGCACCATCTGCTGACACTAAAGCAGACCTACACTCCTTAAAAATTAACCTCTGGCTTTGTTCAAAAAAGCATGCTACTATACTGGTCGCCGTGATTTAAGACATGATCCTGGATCGACATTATTGTCCAAAAATATAGCCTTAACCCAATCCCTACCTCTAAACCTAACCCTACCCATATTTTTATTCCTAAAATCAATGGGAAACGATACAAGATTGACAAGGGTGTAGACAGGGGCGGATCTAGAAAAATATTGATGGGGGCAGGAATTTTTGAGGGGTGGCAGCATATTGCATTTATACTGAATTTAGTCAAAGTTATCACAGTTTGATGATAAATAGTTTGTGTGCACACTACAATAGGGCACAGACTATCATTTAGAAACTTAATCTCATGCAATCTTTCTACCGTTTAGTGTTGATCACCATCTAACTCAACCCGTCAAGAGCTGCATTTAGCCTTAGATGTTATATTATGAATATGGTCTCTGAATCATAGGTTTTATTAGCTGACAATAATATAAATAAATAAACATTATAGGCCCAAATACAAATGTACTTTTAGAAATAGTTTTTAAAAATATGGTGTTATTGTATTGACAAGTTTAAATTAAAACTTCTATGAAAACTTGTGTGATATTCCTTTAAAATAATGTTTTAGTATATTTTTTTAAGTATATTTTACTAAGCAATGTCTTACATAATTTCTTTGAGTTAGACCAAACTTTTATTTTGGTGGGTTGTAACCAGAGTTTCTGTGTTTTTTAATTAACTATTATTATTAGCTATTAAGCCTACTTGAAGTATAGCATACACGGCTGCTTCGCGTTTTCTATGTTTTTATACAGTCTATGGTCTTTACACACCAGAATCGTGCCTGACACGCGCTGGCGCGCTGCTGCTACTGTAGGTGACATAGAGGGAGGCCACCGACAGACCAGGATCTAGTCTTCACGATGACAATATCTATACTTCATGTTGAGCATAAATATAAAGCCTACTGATAAAGGACACCGTCAACAGTATTGACAGCAAAATAGACTATGTTTGACAGGTGCAATGTTTGAAAATTAAATTACATTTATATCTGAATATATGCCAGAGTTCGGATCGGGTTCGCAAATCATTTGAGTCAGTTCAGGAGTTCGGAGTGGGATCGCGAATCAATTGAGTCAGTTTGAGGATCGCGAATCATTTGAATCAGTTCGGGAGTTCGTAGCGGGATCGCGAATCATTTGAATCAGTTCGGGAGTTCGTAGCGGGATCGCGAATCATTTGAGTCAGTTTGGGAGTTCGGAGCGGGATCGCGAATCATTTGAGTCAGTTATGGGAATCACGAATCATTTGAATCAGTTCGGGAGTTCGTAGCGGGATCGCGAATCATTTGAGTCAGTTATGGGAATCGCGAATCATTTGAATCAGTTCGGGAGTTCGTAGCGGGATCGCGAATCATTTGAGTCAGTTATGGGGATCGCGAATCATTTGAGTCAGTTTGGGAGTTCGGAGCGGGATAGCGAATCATTTGAGTCAGATCGGGAGTTCGGAGCGGGTTCGCGAATTTTTTGAGTCAGTTTGGGGATCGCAAAATCATTTGAATCAGTTCGGGAGTTCGGAGCGGATTCGGGGATCATTTGAATCAATTCGAGAGTTCGTAGTGGGTTCGCGAATCATTTGAGTCAGTTCGGGAGTTCAAAGCGGTTTCGCGAATCATTTGAGTCAGTTCGGCAGTTCGGAGTGGGATCACGAATCACGAAAGATTCGCGCTCGTAAATTTTCAAATTGGCCATAACCTTTAATTCGTTGCTGCCAACTGGGGTGGCAGCAGGGGTGGCAAGGCTTTCTTTTAGGGTGGCATTTGCCACCCTATGCCACCCCGGTAGATGTGCCCCTGGGTGTAGAAGCACATAACCCTGATTGTATCCTAAAACAGATATTTCCTGAAGTTATCTCTTAATTCTGATTGGTTGATTGGAATATTGTTCCAGGAACATGATTCATTTACTGTGCAAAGTAAGCAAATTTATTTATGAAACCGATAAAGCACAGCATACTGAAATAATAAAATGTCCAATGATGAAGTGAGATATAAACAGCTAAAAAAATTATAAAGCTACAACAATCTAGCAATACCCTAACAACCACCCAGGACAACCTAGCAACCAGCCAGGACACCCCACGTTTAGAACTGCAGAGATGGTGAAAAACAATCAATAAACATAAGGTTTGTTTTCTTCCATTTAATATCCCCGTTGATTGAATAACAAACAGTAGATGCGTTGTTAAGGAGCCAGAAAGACAGGACTGACGACGACGAGCAACCTTCTCCTTGGCAGAACTTCTAAACACCTGTCAGGCATTTTACTTGGCAAAAACATACAACAGGAAAAGGGGAAAGTAATATGTGCACTGAGACTTTTGATTTCAAAGTAATGAATGCATAATCCCGGTTGTGTTTTTCAAACGCATAAATCGAATTCTTAATGTTTAATACACATAGATAGATAGATAGATAGATAGATAGATAGATAGATAGATAGATAGATAGATAGAGTTGTATGTTCATGGTCAATAGGGGGCGTCTATAGAGGTTTGTGGAGAAGCACCTTACAACATGTTTCCTGATGGAGAGAAAACGTAGATGCTGCTGCTGAAGTCCTCCGTTTTTCTGGGATAGTTTCATGAAAGCAGCACATGAAAGACTCGCAACCTGAGGCTGATGTGGTGGATGTGATCCAGCTGATGTCGTCATCGCATTCCTTCGAACATTCGCGTTTGTTTTCATTCTGATTTCGAGCGTTCGTGAGGCTGGATGCTGTTAATAGCGAAGAACGGGACTAGAACACGGAAAGACGGGAAGAAGAGGCCCTGTGTCCTGCTTTAAACGATATCCACCACCGCTTCTCCATCACTGAAGCATGGACAGGTACATTATAAAAAAACAATCGTGTATGTACATATTACTGTACAGTCATTAATCGCTGACATAATTTGGTAATTACTCAATAATTTTGAGGTGGATGGTGTTTTTTCGTATTTTTTCCCCTTATAACGTAATGTATTGAACGTTATTATTAAATCACGGTAATGAATTTGTCTATTTCTGACTTCATCGAGCTGGGTTTGCTATACGGCATCTATTCATAATTTTTTTGCGATTTAGTCAGGTTTGTTGTATTCTGCCTGAAAACAATCGACGTCAGGCCTGTTAACCCTTTCTAACTGGCCTAAATGTATTTTTTATTTTATTTATTTATTTAAAAACACATTTAGGACAATATCGGTTTAGTTTAGTTTATTTAAGCTCACCTGAGCTTAAATGCATATATATATATATATATATATATATATATATATATATATATATATATATATATATATATATATATTAAATTTTTTTTTTCTAGATTAATGATGGAATTTGTTTGTTTACATTTTTTACGACTAATATGTGGCGTCTATGCATAGTTTTATTGCCAGCTCGTTAGATACTCATTCTGAAAACACACATAGCTAATCTTGAGGAGTCATGACGTCACGACGGCCGTTTAACCCTGTAAGAAAACACGTTCCTGATAATATTGTCTATTTTATGTTCTAAATAAAATCCCCTGTCAGAGTGCTGTATTTCTAACGTAAGAAGTACTCAAATTTACAATACTTTTAGTCAGATTTTAGTTGGATTTATCTGATTTGTTGTAAACATCAGCTTGAAAACGGCGATCGCTAATCGCTGCGGAGTCAAAACGTTGTAGGCTTTTAACCCCTTCGCTGCCTTAGCCACTCATTAGAAGACACATTTCTATAAATATTTGTTCTTTTTATTTTATTTGAACTCACCTTTCAGTGCATTGTGTTATTTTAAAGCAGTAGTTCAGCCAAAATGGAAAATTCTGGAATATGTTATTATTATGAGAGTTTGTTGTTCCATCTACTGCGGACCGAATTGTATCTTTAGATGGTTTGTATGCTGTAATAACCTAGTATAGCCTTCTCTAACTCTCTCTTTTGGTGTCTAGATTAGAGGAACTTGTGAACCAGTGGATTTGGCGGCAGGATTTCTGGCTTCCTCCTGGCGTTACATGGAAAGACATCGCTGAAGGAACGGCGGATGGAAGTCGTTTTCCCGTACCCCGCGACCTGCTCATCTCTCTGCCCTTGGCCCTGAGTTTCATCGCACTGCGGTTTGTTTTTGAAAGGTACATATCAATACTACATCTATATTCATATTGTAAGTGAATTTTAAAACAAACAGGTGCAAACTCTGATCAGTAGTGTATCATTACTGTAAACACTAGCGGATTGGGTAGCTATTTGGTTTTCTCTCTAGTGCACTTAGAATGCTTTCTAACATTAACTACAATGTATTATTCAACAGTTAATCTTTGAATGATTGAAATGAGGACATCAGGCCGAAGTTTAGTGTGTCAGTTCGGACCGAATTAAAGTGGAGTATTGTTTTCTCATGGTTTCGTTGTCAATATTTCCATGTAACCAAAACCACAGGTGCATGCTGCTATTTTTACACCGTCGCCATTATCTTTTCGCAGCGACTGGATCCTCATTGGACTTGTTTATTTTTTCTACTAAAGAACTGTTTGTTTTTTTGTGTTTATTTTTCATGTGCAAATACCACTAAGAAGTATTTGTTTCAAATCAAAATCGTTCATTTAATTTATATTTTCTCAAAATAACCCAAGTTCTTTCTAAAAAAGAAACAAAATAAATGCAATTTAGAACATTATTATATTATATTATATTATATTGTGTGTTTGTGTTTGTGTGTGTATGTATATATATATATATATATATTCATACAAATATATATGTATTTTTTATAAGATGATCATACATTAATATACTAATAATATAAAATAGCTTAATAGTATATAGTAGTAAAAATGGTATATTAAACGTTATATTTAAATATATTAAATAATCAAATAACTTTTTATAAATGTTATTAACTTTAAACCTAAATAGCTAATTATGATTTTTTTTTTTATAATCATTAATTTACCAAACAAATGAATACGTTTAAATTCAGCATTTTTGTTTGAATTGTTTTTTTTATTTATTTATTGTTTTTTTTTTGTTTTTTGTTCAGTGCTCTGTTTATTATATTATATTACAGTATATTACAATATAAAAATATAATCTTAACAGATATTATAATATTATTAATATTTTAAAAAGTATTTTTATTATTCTTATTATTAAGACAATAAATAAAATAATTATTAAAAAAACTTTTTTTGCATTAAAGTAATGAGAATTATTTTTTTAAGCAGGTGCAGTGTGATGCAATAGACTGGAAACGTCTGTGTAAACATTACACAAAGACATAAAGATGATTATTATTTAATGCACAGTTATGACAAGCACTATTTTGGGCCAATGAGATTGACTGTGGGCGGAGCTCTTCAGCATTATGTGTATCAACACACCTCTCGTCACGTATCATATCGATTCCTTCCTTACTTCTGTTGATTATGTGATCTTGACAGACCATTCACATTTCTATCTCAGAGTTGTGAGGTTGTTTTGCCGGTCCGGACGAGCGAGTCAAGTGCAGACCTGCTGTATATACAGTATAAGACAGAAAGGGTGCGACTCACGACGCCAGCTGTTTGTCCCGTCGCTCCTGAGGCGAGATCCCGCTCTTTCTTGATGTTTACTCATCAGATGCCGCCCACATCTCGCTCTACAGCATGCCATGCTTGATTAAAGATCTTGTGTTACAGACGGCATCGGGTTTCGGTCAGATGCTTGTGTGTCACGCCCTGGAGTGTGTGTGTGTGTGTGTGTGTGTGTGTGTGTGTGTGTGGCAGGGTTGTGGCGCTGCCGCTCAGCCGGTGTCTGGGCGTCCGGGACAGGGTTCGTCTGCGGGTCACACCCGTCCCGAAGCTGGAGGTGTTTTACCTGCAGAAGAAGCAGCAGCCGTCTCAGGTGAGAGACACAACATCATCACGTACAGCTGCTGAGCACAAATACTGGAGACAGAGGCACATCTAGAAGGAAACGGGACTGTTTTTATCTGCTCTTTTCAGTATTAAACAAAATATCATCTTTAGGCATTTTAGTTTTATTATTATTCATTGCAATGAATTCTGGGATTGTGTTTTCTCTGAATTATACATGCAATGCTGATTTACATTTTGTCTAAAATTAGGTATCTTAGAAGGCATCATGGCACATTATTATAAAATAATAATAATCATTTATTATAGTTTTAAAGTATTTTTTTTTATTATAAATTGTATTATTGGTTTATTTTATTATACTTTTTAAAATGTATTTTAATATTGTCTAAATATTTAATATTAATATTATCTAATATATTTAATACACAAAAATTTGTGTTTTTATTAACAATAATTGGTACTTGTTATTTAAATAATAATAATAATTTGGTAATATTACATAATAATAACAATAATAATAATAATAATAATAATTAGTGATCCTATAATGAAAAAAAAAACAGACATCATCATTAGTATCATTAATATATTCAACATTTATGAAATAATAATAATCATTTATTATAGTTTTAAAATAATTGTTAATAAATGTTATTTGTTTATAAATATTATTAATATGTATCATTTAATAACTAACATAATATTAATATTATATAATTATTATATTTTATTATATCTAACACTACCAATGCGTATTAATATTATGTTATAGGTTTTTTTTATAATTTATATTTACATTATTTTAATATATTTTATATACATGCATATAATGTTTTGATGTTTTGAAATCATAGAACATAATATATTTTATGTGTGTGTTCAGAACGATCTGCTGGTTCTGGAGAAGCTCTGTGGACTCTCTCAGCATCAGATCCAGAGCTGGCTGCGTCACCGTCGAAACCAGGACCGTCCCAGCAGCACCAGGAAGTTCTGTGAGGCCTCGTAAGCTGACACGTCTTCTGCTTCTGAAGTCTGCTCGAAATAAACCGTCTGTGTGTGTTTAACACGGCTCCTCTGTGTGGCTCCTCAGGTGGAGGTTTGTGTTTTATCTGGTGGCCTTCTCAGCTGCTCTCGTCTCACTCGTTCAGGTGAATCTCTCCAGACCCAGTGTAAATGTCATCACAGACTGAGATGCTCTCAGAAAAATAGTCCTATTTGTGCCTGATGATTTCAGAAAATGGTTTTAGAATTTAATTTAATATTATTTTTCATAATAATAATAATAATAATAATATTTGTTTGATATCATTTTTGGCTTAAATATTTATTTTATATAAAACATTTAAAACATAATAAAACATAAAAAAATGAAATTATAATTAAAATATTTTTATACATTTTAAAATATATTTTAATATTTAATATTAATATATATTATATTATCTAATATATTTAATACACACAAAAATGTTGTCTTTTAATGATGTTTTAATGATTTTTACTTAAACAAATATATATATATATATATATATATATATATATATATATATATATATATATATATATATATATATATATATATATATATTTGGTAATAATAGATAATAATAAAATGTATAATAATAATAATATATATATATTCTGTTTTTTATATACTCAATTATTTATAGAGATAAAATATTTGTTTATATTCTCAATTATTTATAGAGATAAAATAATTCAATAAAAGTAGATTTGATTTAATTCTTAAAATCTAATACATTTAATAACTATAGATTTGCAGTCCTATATTTATACTTTGCCTGTTACTCCAAAGTAAAATATATATATATATATATATATAATATATTATTTTTTGTATTATTATATATATATATATATATATATATATATATATAATATATATATATATATATATATATATATATATATATATATATTTATTTATTTTTGCTTAAATGTTTATTTTATTTTAGGTAAAACATTTAGATATATATTAAAATTAATACAAAAATTATAAAAATAGATTTTCTGCATGCACCAAAATAAGGATCCCTGTATTTTAAAAAAATGGTGCATGTTACTCCAAAATAAAAACGAAGTATTTGATAATATTTTTGTTTTATTAAATATCTTATACACTGAATACATACAAATTTATAATCATATAATGCAAAAATAAATTGGTGCAAGTTACCCCAAGTAAAAAAAAATCATCATAACTTGTACATTAAAAGACATACCTGTAATAAATTATTATTATTATTTTTTTTCACGTCATTTTTGTTTTTCAGACTCCGTGGTTTTGGGATCATCGGGAATGCTGGCGTGGATACCCAAGACAGGTCCGTAACAAACGGCTCTCCACACACTGACTTCCTGCTGAACAATCCCAGGAACTTGAGATTAGGCAGAAATCAGAGGAACTAGTGAGCGCTGCACCCCACGATCGGATCAAAACAGCCCAGACTATCTCACAAGAGCCAGAAACATACTACACACTTAAACCTTTTAACCTTTCACTTGTTTGAATATGAAAAAGAGACACAAAATGTGCTCTTGTAGATCTCGTTATGTGTGATTTCATCTGCAGGCCGTAACAGAAGCTCAGTTCTGGTATTACATCGTGGAGTTAGCCTTCTATCTCTCGCTTCTGCTCTGCGTATCAGTGGACATAAAGCGCAAAGTAAGTGTCCTTCAACATTATATTTCTTTTGAAAGGTCTTTTCATTCATAAACTGCGCTTGTGTGTTTGTTTCGGTTGTGTAGGACTTCAAAGAGCAAATCATTCACCACATCGCCACCATTTTCCTCATTGCTTTCTCGTACTGTGCGAACTATGTGCGCGTGGGAACCCTGGTGATGCTCGTCCACGACTCTGCTGACTTCCTGTTGGAGGTAAATCTCAGAATCTGATTGGCCAGTCGGTGAGCTTCTGTTATGACATCATGACCTCTGGATTCATACTGATGTAGGGCCTTATGACTTAAAATTCTGATTTATTTTTCCTTTTTTTTCCTTAAAAATCTTTCTTTTTATTGAATTATAAATTATAATAAAAAAATGTAATACAAAATGTTGTCTTTCTCTTTATTTATTCCTTCTCTTTCTACCTTGTACTTATTAAAACAATACCTAGAACTTGGTGTTACGAGCACTTCCTGTGTCTGTTTGGCTCTTTAATAAGAAGTATTTCCCAATTGTAAGTTGCTTTGGATAAAAGCATAGACAAAATTACTAAATTTAAATGTTTTATTTTAATATTTTTAGACTATGTTTTAATGGTTAAATAAAATTTTTGTAATGAATAAAACTATACATAATTTAATAACAATTTAACTAAATGTAAATTTTTAGGGCCCAATTAAATACATAATTTTTTTTTCTCAAATACTGTTTATTTTTTTAACATTGTTTATTAAGTTTTTACAATAAAATATACAGAATTTTTTCAAATTTTGTTTTCCATTTTCCATTTTTTCTGGTGAATGATGGCATAAAATATTAATTAAATGTATCCTTTGATAAAATTTAATTTAAACTTTTTTTGGCAAACAAAGTGCTGCACAGTAGAGTATTATTGTTAAAATTAAAACATGGAAGAAAAATGGCGATGATTCCTTCAATAAATAGTTTTAATACTAATAAAACAATTTAATGGTTTGCTATCTTTGTTCATTCGCAAAGTCCACGCAAAGATAAACAGTCTTCATTGCAGAAGTTTTTAACATAAATGCTGAAAAACGTGATTCTGACAGTTTCTTGTGGAATTTATTTTGGAAGTTGTTTAATGTTCTTTGCCATATACACGTCAATATATAAAGAATGACTGATGTTTTGTTTTTGCTTGATTTGCAGTCTGCCAAGATGTTCAATTATGCTGGATGGAGAAAGACCTGCGATGCCTTGTTTGTCGTTTTCGCCGCTGTATTCCTGGTAACTCGCCTCGTGGTTTTTCCATACAGGTAATAACTTAATTTAATGCCGATTTCAAATGATTTATGAATGTTCTTTTCAAATCTAAGACATTCAGGTGAAGATTTACGAACTGTATTTTGGTTCATTTCCAGAATCGTCTACACAGCGGTGGTGGATTCGTTGGACGTCTTTCCTCCGTACCCTGGTTATTATTTCTTAAATGGCCTGTTGCTGGTTTTGCAAGCTCTGCACGTCTTCTGGGCTTGGTTGATTCTTCGAATGGTCCACAAATTTATCTTTTTAGGCAAAGTGAGTATCTTACGTTATTTATGAGGTTATCCCCTATTTATATATAAGTAAAAAAAAAACAACTAAAACGTGTTTTTAAGGTGGAACGCGATGAACGGAGCGATGAAGAGAGTGAAGCTGATGAAGAAGAAGAAGAAGAAGGTGGAGAAGAAGAACACACCTGGGAGCAAAAAAAGGGTGCTTTTAACACAAAATTGGCATCGTTAGCCAATAACTGTGTTCTGAACAATTTAACAAATCAGAGGCGAAAAATGAATAGTAAAACTCCGAAAGCCAGATAAACGTGTTAAATCATCTTCAACTTTCTTGGCTTACCTTGTTTGTCAAGGTCCTACTGTAATTTCAGACCGCTGGTGTTTTGGTTGCGTGAAAACATAACGCGTAGTCAGTATATTGCGTAAAACAAAAAATACTACTTGTTTGCATTATTACATTACCATTGGAGTATCTTAAATAGGTTAAACTTTAATTTGTTTAAAGTTAGTCTAATTAATTATAGTGCATTGGTTGAGTAGTAGCACTATAACTTAATTTCTTTTTTAACGTAAGTACAAACCTGTTTTTTTTTTTTATAAACAGACATTTTAAGTATTAATTGTTGAAGTGTTGTTAAAGTTAATTTACTAATTTGCTGCAACATTTAGATGTAATTTTACTATTTGTATCAAAATGGGCAATGGTTGACCTTTAGGAGAAACTTACTGCGCCATCAGGTCCACTTGTTTTTGTGATTCTACTAATGTAAGATTTTGTTGCAAGGAGCTTTTGGAGCTTGTTGTGTTTTATAAGATGGCGCATTGAAATCATTCAGATGATTTCTCACCGGAGCATGTGCCTCGAAATCTTTAAAGTCAAAGGGGGTAGTTAAATTTGAGGGCAACTATGTAAGCCCCTTGATTTCTTGAATACTGACTCTGCTCCAAGGGCTAAAGGCAAAGTTTTTTTCGTTGTTCTAGATGAAGCTGGAAAGTTTATTTGCACAGTAGCCATAACTGATCTTTCATTCAAAAGCTGTGCGTCTGTCTTACACTGTTTAACATATAAAAGACCTGTGATTGTTTTTGTATGAATTTCCCTCTTTTTATTGGGATTTACCATGTTCTGAGTTTGTTAATGCAACATTTTGTAGTTGTTATATATCTTGTAACAATGACAGAAGAGGAATATATTCTTGTAATCTTCAGTACTGGTAATGTTGCATACATGCTTCTCGTCCGCTATTTTTTTTCGGTGACCTTTTGAATAACAATAAAAGTGTTTTAGAATATGATTATACTCAACTTTACTCAACAAAATGTTTTTGCATTGGTTTACTACTTTGAAAGAATAGTTTTGGCATTATGGCTTTAAAAAAGACTGACATGCATTGTGACACAACCTCTTATGGGGACAGGACAGGGTATTTTATCATTAATTTCCAAGCAAGTGTCAGTGTAAGGGTCTAGTAAAATCATGTTTGGGTATGTTTTGTTTATCTTCCTCTCACTCAGTATGTAAATCTGCCCGTTCACAGTGGCACAGCCTGTGAAGAATTTGTTGTCCAGACAGTCCTCGTGAAGAACGGTCCACTCGTCTGTGTCGATGTCTAAACGTAGAGCCTGTCCTCCCAGCAGATAGAGGGCACCATTGAGCTCAGTTGCAAGAAGGTCATAACTGTAAAAGAAGTACACGTGTATCCGACAAGATCTTACTTGGGTTTCCCAAAGTGTGCAAAAAAAAAAGACTATTTGTGGTGGCATCTGTGGAGAGAATTGCCTTGTAAAGATGGGCAACTCTAATTAGGGTTGGAGCTAAACTCAAGAGCCAATCACACCTGTCTACAATCTTTGCTTAGACTTTATGTATTTGATTGAGGTGGGAGCTAAAATCTGCAGGGCAGTGAACCTTGAGGGCCAGAGTTGATCAAGCCTGGCTCATTACAAGTCAGTATCCCCTCAATGCAGAACACTAGATTTAGGGGGCGTGGTTGGATCCGAATCTAGGGGGTGGAGATTTGTAGGTTTAGGAGAGGAGATGGGTGGGTTTAGGGATCAGAAGGTGGAGGCAGGTAGGTTTAGGTATACATAAGGTGGGAGGAGTTGGATTTGGATCCAACCATGCCCCCAGGATCTTGTGTTCTCCCATGAGGACCATTTCTAACAAGTTGGACACAACTGAGTTTACTCACCGTGGAAACGGAGAATAGGATACCACGTCCCATTGATCAACCTCTGGCTTGTACCTCTGAATCCCACTGTAAACATCACCATTCTCATCTAGACCACAGGCCACATAAATACTAGTCCCCAAAGTGACAGTGGCCGCCCTTTCCACAGCCCGCACCATGGGGCTTACGGTGTCCCATTCCTTGGCTCCCAAAACCAGCCTTTCTACGTCGGCCACAGGTCCCTCATCCATACTACCGCCAAACACAAACACCTGGAACTCCAGAGATGCTGAGCAGTGGCTGTGCCTGGACTTCTTCATCGCCGGGCCGTCCACCCATCGCTTATCGCCATGCTCATAAATGCTCACCCAGTCCACACTATACCATAACACGTCCCGGAAGTAGCCTCCAGTCACTACTATGTTTTCCCCTTAGAGCAAGAAATAATGTTTTAGATGGTGTGGACAATAAGACAATGAAAGCAAAATGCCCCAATTCTGATTCTTGAGATCTATGTTCATGCAAGGTTCAGCTCCAATCCTTATCAAACACACCTGAACTAGCTCATTAAGATTTCCAGAAAATTTGATATATTGGAGAACTGAAGGTAGATCTCCAGAAACAGGATTCAGCACTCCTCTGACTTAAAAGTTTAATTTTGGAAAGGGCATGCAACACCTGATCCAGCATGATCCAGGTAGGTTATTATGCTAACAACTTGTGGTTGGGTTAAAATATTTAGGATCAGCTGAGGTCGTTACCTAGTGCAGCCACAGAGTACTGTGTGAGACACTTCTTTTGTAACGAAGGATGGGATTGCCATCTTCCACTGTAGGGGTGAAACTGATACAGCAACTGTGTTTCTTGCTCATGCGGTCCCCCAAGAACAAACAGAGTTTCTCTTGAGCGGGCTCTAGGCATGGACCTGCCCATAGTCCAACTGCTGGGCAAGTTATCGTTCAGTCTACAAATGAGCTTGGCACGTGGGTCTGAACTGTTTATCTTGGACAGAAGATCAGTAATGTAGGGAAGACTTAAGCACTCTGGTCTGACCAGACCCACCAGTTCCATGAAGTCCTCTTCCCGACTTGGGTCAAATGTTGCCCAGCGAAGGGCCACATCAAGAGCTAGGTCTTCTTTGGGAATGCTTAAGTTGTCACTAGCAAGGAGGTCAGCAATGCTTTCCTTCGGAAGGAACATAAAGTCTTGCTCGGAGGCTAAGGCAGGTAGGTGGGTCAAGACGACATCCCTTGCTGCCGCGTAGAGGTCCAGACAGCCAAGCTGCCAAGCATAGGCCATCATTCCCAAGCAGTTACTAAGATGCAATTGCCTTTCCAAGAACTTGCAGCAGAGTAACCGAGCCCTGTCCAACTGGAGGAAGTCAGCAGCCTCCAGAATTTCCAGGACATTCTTGCAGTCTAATTTCAGCTTCAAGTTCTTTGTGAACTCCATTAGAGCCTGAAACTGCCGCAGTCCAACTCCTTTAATCTCAATGTGCTTCTTAGTGCTCTCACGACCACCGCCAAAAAACAAGGCTCGGAAGTAGGGACTCAGCTGGGCCAAATACTCGCGGTTCACAAAGAACATCTCCCCCTCCACCTGGAGTACTGTGTCAGGAGCGACATTGATAGTATCCTGATCCTCCTCAGCTACGTTTTTCTCAGCTCCTGAGCTCTGGTCATAGGTAACTATGTCTTGCTTTGCACAAGCCATGATTGTGCACTCCCCCTCCCAACACTCACTTCTCTGCTGAAGCGTGTCATGTGACAATTATATCCTTGCTCTAGCCTGTCACTCACTCTCCATGGGAATGGGGTCGGTGAGCAAATAGCTAAAAATATCCCAGTTAAAGTTCTAGAGAGACCCAATTTCAAAAAGCACACAAAAGGGTTTGGTAAATATTTCTACCCAGGATAGTTGAGTTATATACTTAAATGCTTGCATCTATCGAAACATCAAGGCTTGTAATGTGTATATACCTAAGATATAACAAGTCAATACCACAAGTTGGACAGCTGAACATCTTCACCCATGTAAAGAGTATATTATTTTTAGAAATGCTAATGAGCTTTTTTGTGGCATATATCTATATAGCTTAAGATATACAATACTTAATAATAACAATAATCCACTGTGTATTTCAGTGTTTTTATTTTATTTTATTAACTTGCATTGTTATTTGATCTTGCTCAGATTTGCAAACACTATATGTAAATAATGGTTACTATTAAATTCTGTATATAATAATTTCTTTTAACCACAACTCCACATCTTTAGATTGAATCAGTTGTTATTATTGTTGTTGAATCTACAAATGTAAATATTTCCATTCACTTCCATTTGTTCATTAAAATACCAGAAGTATTGGTCTTGTTTATATTTTAGGAATGAGCAGAAGATGTGAACTTACACTTACTTACTACACAACATTTTTTAAATTGGGTTATCATGGTTTTTGTGGTAATCACAATTCAAGAACAATGTAAATACTGTGAAAAATATATAGGAATCTCTTAATTTTGGGTTGTAGAAGCATATGGGCTGTCTGATTATGGAGTGAGTACTACTAATGAATGAAACCAGATCCATTATTGAAGATTTCAATTAAGCTTTTTAAAAGCAATTTATTTCACACACCACTGAAACAATACATTCATAAACCACTCGGCAAACACTTTTGTGCTGATGCATTTAAGACCAAACTCCTCCATGTTTACTTTCTCCACACATCAAATCCCCCAAGACGATAGAAACAATATAAAATGCTGAAATGAAAATCCAAAACTGCATCAACTAGTGTAAACAGGGCGCTTAGTTTTGCCTGTACCTGTCAGAACCCCTATAGATTTTTCAATGTCCTCGATAAAAGCATTTTAACTCAAAACTATAGGAGCAGGACACATCACCTATATAAAAATATATGCATTCTGCATCCACTTTAAGCATTGCAGCCCACTCATCTATTTCCAGTTTCTAATTATGTTTGGCACTGTCTTAAGTGTGCAACAGAGACCAAGACAACACGGTTTTCTCCTTCACTAGAATATGTACAAATATTCAAATTACAATGCATATTTTAATGATGTTTTCAATTCCCGAAGAGACACTCAAATGCATTCAGTTGCTTCACCACATTAAATACCTACGATTGTTGCAGCATTTCGGGCTCCATTCAAAACCAATGCTCATTCGGCTTCTACTGCATACTGAAATGGTTCTAGTGGGAACTTTAAAGTTAAAAGTGATAATTCATCAAAAAACGAAAATTAAGAAAGCTGATATCCAAACAGTTGAGGTTAAAGCCATTGACTTTAATAGTATCCCCCCCCCCATACTATGAAAGTTACTTGCTACCATTAACTGTTTGGTTACTAACATTTTTCAAAATTTCTCCTTTTGTGTTGAACAGAAGAAAGACATGGAGGGTGAGTAAATGATGACAGAATTTAAATCTTGGGTTGAAATTACCGTATTTCATAACAGAAATAAACTTGGAAATAAATTCTAGTTAGGCAGCTAACTGTCAATGCTGTTTTGTACCAATAACTCATAATTGTAGACTTTATTGACAGTTCTTATTTTAAAAATAGGTTTAAAGATACCAACATACCCAACATTTGGTTTATTTATAATATTAATGGTTTAGCTTAAGGGAATAGATGAGTTATAAAGTAGTAGTTTGGTGAAGTCCACTGCATAAACGTTGTATTTTACACAGTAGAGGCTTGCATGGAAAGTAAAGTAAACACTAAAAATTATGTAACATGGTATAAGTAGATGCCATATTTAATTTGATGCAACTGTGTCTCCCAAAATCTTTTCAGCAACAAAAATGGTACGACGTATTCAAAATACATACGTCAATCCATCAAAGGCTTGTTTTCAGTGGCGACAAATTAAATTTGGCATCCATCTTGACGTCTCATTATTAATACTGATAAACAATGGCGAGAAATGAATGATGACCTTGAGAGTTTTTTGGCAGGTTTTTAACTGTGATAAAACTTCACTCGACGCACACAGCAGAGATAGCAGCAGAAACCAGACAGAAACCTCGTCGAGGAGGATCGGCCATTTATATGTATTTATATATATTGAAAAAAAAAAAAAATCACATCATGGCTTCAGTTTAAACTCCATGAAAATCATCATGGAAGACCAGTCGACGTCCTATTCGCTGTAATACACATTCACACACACATGCGCAACATGTGGCCTAGCACTTGCATTCTCTCTGTCGCCGTCCTTCGAGTGTCGTCGCGTCTAAACGGTTAACGTTCACTCATCATCAAAGTTCTGCTGGAGCAGGAAGTTCGCGGCGAGGTTCTCGTTTTTCTCGCAGGCGAAGTAGGCTTGGATGACGAGTCCCTCTGGAAAACCCAGAGCTTTTAACTAGAAGACAAAACACAATTTTATAAAATGTTAAAACACTTTGTGTGGAATGACTGTTTAATTATCGTAAATCAATTAAGCTAGTGTTGTCACGGTACCAAAATTTCAGTATGCGGTAACGATACCAGAGAAAATCCATGGTTCTCGGTACCAATTTCGGTACCAAAGCAAAACACAAAAATATGCTAATTAAAAAGAAAAAAACACTTTTTAGCACTAAAAATAAAATCAATGTCATTCTTTATACTTATAGAAAAACGTTAAACACAATTGTAAATAAGAAATATATTTATGAAAAACATTAAACAAGTTTCACCCAAATTTAATTTGTCTTTTAATTAATGAAATTTAAACACATTTTATATTTTGGTAAATAAAGGGGATTTGCTATTAAAATTAAAACATGGAAGAAATATTGTATCATTTATTTCTTTAAATAAATGCTGCAAGAGATGCGCAAAAAATGCAGGATTCATATTTCAACAAACCTTTGCAGTTTAACATTTACAGATACTGGTCCATATGGAGATTTGATTAATTTATGCTAACTTTGCATAAATTACAAAACCATTACAATGCAACAAAAAATAACTTAATTATACATATTTTAGTTTAGAAACTAATAATATAATAATATTTATTTAAATATTTTTCTCAATAATCTTAATGTTTTTGTTAAAAATGTTTGTATTAACAACTGAATAAGTATATATATATATATATATATACAATTTGACATAATTCAAAGTAACAGTGTATATATATATTATATATATTATACTGTTTACTTTGAATTATGTCAAATTGTAAAATAAAATTGATTGTAAATGTCATTTCATGCTAACTAAATAAAAGTAGATAAGTTTATTAGTATTTTATTTTACTTTAACACATTTGGAGCTTTAAAAATTTGGTTAACATTAACTGAAAAAAAAATTATTCAATATTTTTTTTTGTAATTTCTGTGACTCTAGCCTGACCAAACTAGTACAACTAAATTTTACATTAGAAACAGCATTACTAGCGTACCCTCTCGATGGCCTCCTTCTCCTGCGGCGTGACCTGGATGTAGTTGGTCTGTGGTGCGCTGGGAGCTTCAGCAGCTCCGGCCTCGCCTGCTTGTGGCTCGTTCAACATCTGCACGAACCGCTCCTGATGCTGCGTGATTTGCTGCACAGAATAATAAAGGCACGTTCAGCGCCGCACGTCCGACCGAAGCGGCCCACTGCTGGGCTCCACCCACCTGCAGGAGCTGAGGGTTGTCCCGTCCCAGCTGCTGCAGGAGTGCCGGCAGGAGCGCAGGGTTCTGCTGGATGATCTGACGCATCTGCTGGAACTGAGGCTGGGTCCTGAGGAACTCCAGAGGGTTTGCCGAGGTCTGTGGTGCTCCCGACTCCACACCTGTACACAGAACAGAAAGAGCTGTAGAGGAGTCTGGCCCGGGACAGTGCTACACCGACATCGTGGGAGAGAGAAAAGAAAACCATTTTCTGTGCCTCCAAATGAGAAAGTCAAAATAATGCCAACGTTTTCGAAGTGTTGACTTTTTGTTTATGCTGTTGATGTTGATCCTCACGAAATTTTGCCAAATATCAACATAATAATTATATTAATTATGCATATAGTATTAATGATAACACTTTAATATTTGTTAAAATATTAATTTAAATAGTCCTAATTAATATATATTTTTAAACAATTCGAATACCAGTTAATTTTTTTTATATATTAATAATAACTTTGGCAGTGTTATTTTAACATCATTGATAAACTACCGTCTGTATATATATATATATATATATATATATATATATATATATACATATATATATATATATATATTTAGATTTTAGTTTTATATTGTCCATTTTTACTTTAGGTCACAGTTTTAGTAATTTAATGTTGTTGTTTTTTTATTATTATTATTATTATTATTAGTCTGTTTATGCTGTCTATGGTTTCCAGGAAATTCGTCAAAACTCAACACTTGAAAAAAAAAAAACACAAAAAGTAATAATAAATTACTTTTAATAATAAGTACATTACATTTTTGTTTTAATAATTTTGTTGTGTTTTGTCATTTTTCTTCTGTTTTTTTTTTCCCATGTTTTTTTCAGTCTGTTTCTCAAACCTTCTGAGGGTAAAATGGGTTTCTCACACTTCCTTTTTGTTTTAGCCACCAATTAATAAATCTAAAAAGTTTACATGTATCTTATATTTTAGTCTTTGACAAGCTACAATAAAAGGTTTTCTGTTTTTCACCCAACTCTGCTGTTTTTTTATTTTTGGTGAATTGCACGGAAACCAATGAGGGTCAATTGGACCCCAACACAACCAAAATGTGTACAGCCTTTCCAAAACACATCTATGTGTTGATACTTTGCACGCACATTCATAACACAAGATGAGAAAACCCCACCAAATTTCAAGAAGTAATAAACAGTTTAACCAGTGTTTCGAACCATTTAAAAATCAAACACAATATGAAAGTTAAGTTCCAAAAACGTTAATAAATTTACATGCATCACCTTTAAGTCCAACGTTCAAATTCACTCATTAATGCTAATTTGGGGGCATTCTTAATAGAGATATTGCTTTCTCACTGGCCTAATGTACAGAATGACAATGGCACCCCTTAGCTTAAATATTCAAGACTCCTCCATCAGCTGTGCTGCCGAAATAATGTTTCAACGAATTAGCAAGAATGTGGCAGCTGCAGGGCAAATGGGCGTCTATTTCCACACGTCGTGGACACATGGTCACTCACCGGTGGTGGCGGGTGGTGGCTGAGGTCGCTGTGGTGCTGGAGGGGTGGGGTTCGACACTGGGGGGGGTTGCACTACTTCCTGTGGAGGCTGCTCGGATTCTGTGGGAATACCCTGAGCATCGGACATTAACAATTGTGACTGATCAATTGTGTGGTTTAAACCAGGCACTATTCCAGGTCCTTTCTTCTTTATTAATACACATTAATTAGGAAAGCAATTAATTGGTGCAATATATTTTATTAAAAAAAAAAAAGTTATACATTTCTGTTAATTAAAATTGTAATTACAATCAATTAAGATTTAATTAATAATTATAAATAAACAATTTTATTTCTGCTTATATATATATATATATATATATATATATATATATATATATATATATATATATATATATATAAATTTTAGTATTAGTATAAATATATATCATTATAATAACTATTGTTGTCATTTATACCATTAGAGAAAAATATGCAAACACACACACACACATTAGCTTTTTGCATATGTTTTGCATATTGTTTGGTTATTTAAATGGATGCAATCATAATAAGCTATTTTACCAAACAAAACATTAAACATTAAAGAGTTGCAATGTGCAAATATCAATAAAAGTCCCTGATCCTGTATAACTCAGAAATATGCGTCACATTAACGAAGCAAAATGGGTTGCCAATGTCACTTCATGCTGACTTCGAGCAAGACCAGTTATATTAGTTCTCCCAGTATTTTCTGGGAATAAAACATCTGCAGCTTTACTATAGTAACTACATTACTAACTCTCACCATAAGCAGGTACTCCACGGCTCTGTCCGGATTGTTGAAACTGGCTCGCAAGGCGGCGATCACCTGTTCTCTCTCATAACCCATCGACATGATTTCCGTCACCAAATTCTCATACGCTTGACCTGTAACTAAAGAAACGCAAAACGACAGATGATAACATCAAGTTCTTCTCTCCTTTACCTGGTTTACAACAAAACTGTAAACCAAATGTACCTAATATGGACGCAGCTGCTTCCAAAAGACCCAACTCATCTGTAACACTGAACAAAGTACACAACAAATTGAGTGTTTTTCTATTGGTTAAGCAATTTTGTTTTTTGGGCGCGGTTTTGTTTGTGCGCGTGGCCATACCTAGCCTCTGATTGGGCAACGGCCTGCTCTTCTTGCGCTGCCTGGTTCTCTTCTTCTGAAATCGGAGTGGGAGTGGTGCTAACAGGCTCAGGCTTTTCTGCAGCATCCTCCGAAGCAGCAGGGGGCGCTGTGACGGGTGTCACTGGTGGATCCGCTGACGCTGCTGATTCTACAGGAGCGGGAGGAGGGGTCGATACAGGCACTGCGGAGGGAGCAGGAGTTGAGGGTGGATGTGCAGGGGTTTCGGCGATGGTTGCACTAACTGTAGCGGCGGCTGCTGGTGCGGGAGCAGGAGCTTGTGGCGGTGCTGCAGATTTTGGCTGTAGAAAGAGAAACACAACTGCACAGAGAAGTATAGAAACCTTCCAAAGAACTTTAAATCTGTTTTCGATCCAAAGCTGCAAATAAAACTATTTGAAATATTGAAATTTTGCACACACACAAACAATTTTTAGGATTGCGACAATGAATCGATGCATCGCGAACAGAGAAATAATTCTGGATCGATTCCGAGATTATCGGAAATAAGCTGGTTCTGAGCTTAGTTTTTAACAGCTTCCTGCATGCTTTAGATTAACATTAATTTACATGAATCTTGCATCATTTAGCCGAAGTGTAAGTACATTTAACCACATACATTGCTCAATCAAATGCACAAGCGCTCTTCTTCATGAGCATTTTTGAGTGTGTGGTTAATAACTAGTAACATCTGCTGTTAAAAACTAACCTCAGAAACGATTCGAGAGAGAATCACGAAGCAGATTCTGAGTATTTATCTCAGAATCGATCCACGAAACATGATGCATGGATTTACTTTCCCAGCCCTAACATATGTGAATAAAAGAAATGTGTTTGAGAGAACAAAAACGTCACTTCCTGGGAAACTGGCGTGAAGTATAATTAAAAATGGAAGTTGCCAAGGCTGACGACAGTACTTTGGGTATTTTTCCTACAAAATAAACTTGTGTGCCGATGGAACGCAATTACAATCGCAGTCATGTTCTCTTGCATGTCTGATGTTTGTGAACGCAATCTTGTAGTACTGTTCTTGGAAGTAATTATACCAAATCAGTTTTTTGTTGCATATTGTGGAATTTATTAATTAAGGTTATGTTTACACAACAACGATTGTACAAAAAACTGAAAAGTTTTTCCCTTTGTGATTTTGACAATTTTGTGCACAGATGACAACATTGTCAAAACGATCCTCGTTTACATACGTAGATCCTCTAAAATGAAATAACCCCAAGAAGTCGTGGTTTACAGTGAATCTATAACAGCTAAGGGCCGTTGTTAGGCACGAAGTGAAGCTTAGTTAGTGGTTATAAATTCATTGTAAACCACAGCTTCATGGGGCTTATTGCTTTTATAAAAAGGTTATTCCATATACATAATAAGGTTTACAGAATAAAATGGAGCAAATAAAGTGTAATAAAATGTAAATATAAGTATTCTAAACAGTATTCTTCCACCAAACAATGTAGTTCCTCAGCAACAGTTGTGGTTCCAACAAAGTGGTTGCCGAGCAACACATAGAAGTAAACAAAGGTGTATACTTGTAGTGTAGCTTTGAACGTGGCTCAACCAATCAGAATCAAGGACTGGAACTATTCGTTTTATAATACACAGTAATATGCATACCATGCCAATAGTTGGCAGTGTCACTTAGTAAAAAAACACTACACACCTGCACACATATGCATGCCTATAAATACATTGAACATGTAATTCAAATGCAAGTCACCATTTTCATAAATTATCATTTTCGGAATTTACACAGAGATGATTCTGTGAATTTGCATATTCAGGCCCCCAAATGAATGTCCAAAACCATTAAAAAGTTTTAAGTTTTAAGTGTATACACCCCTTAAATCAGATTCCAAAGAAGTTTATGCAAACATTTTCTTATCAGATAAAAAAAATTATCCACCTAAAAAAAAAAAAAAAAAAAATAATGTTATTGTTTTATGTGCATTTTAAGATTTTATGCACATATTGGCATTCCCATCCCGTGTTTTTAATGTGACATCCCAAAATTTGAAAGAAAATTTATGGAAGGACAATATTTTTTAAGGCCATTAGTGGGACTGAAACTTGCATAAATCATCTTCTGAAGAAGGCAATGAGAGAAACGTGTGGAAAAGGAAACAGCCTTACCTTTGTAACCATCACCACAACAAAGTTCTTCTCATCTATCTTGTATTCTTTTAGAGGTATATCGTCATTCAAAATTTTGCCTGTGTTTTACAGAGAAAAACGAACTTTTATAAATCAAAAAGCATCTTTTTAAAACCAAAGAAGGATATGGTGCATGCAAAAAGTTTAATTTGACAGTAATTATATAGGTAAACGTATCTATTAAGTTCACTACCATTTGGACCTCAGATTATTAATTAATATTTAAAGACTTCATATGATTGGTGCACTACTATGAAAATCACACAGCTTCAGTGTGGCATCAATAAGAAAAAGTATAATTTCATAGATAATATCAATGTGATTTTTGTGATTTTTTTTGTGACATTATATAACTATTCTTTAAAACGGTTGTTTAAAATAAACAAGAATGTTTTAATAAAATAGTGGGAGCTTAGTGGGAACAGGAGTAAGCTTAAAGATAACAAAAATGTAATATAATCGTGTGAGAGATAATTATTTTGTTATTTTAATATAACTTGTACTGAAACCGGTATCTTGTGCACTAAAAATGTCTCAATGTAGATTTTGGTGAGCTTAATAGGTATGTTTACACCTAAGCTTTGCAATGACAGAAATAAATAAAAATGTCAGAAGAAACAGACCTGAATAGATTAGTTTTTGACCGACAGCTGGAAAAGCATCTTGCCCCTTTTCTTCCTCTATCTTCTCTTTAAGAGCTTTTACCTGAATTTAGAAGGACAGAATTTAATCAGAAGCATCTCAAGGTTTTCACTTTTTCAAGGACAAAATAAAACGCATGAACTGTATGATTATGAAAGCAGGCAACTAATGGTCATGTGCTTCCCAAACTATCTTCAAGAGAAATAGATTCATATGGATTCATATGGGCACATGTTGAATTATGAAGTTATTTCATCTTATTGCTTTGCAGAAACACAGTCAGAATGATATTGCATTATCTGAACAAAACTTCTTTTAACAAATCCTAAATGAATTAAAATACTCATTCCAAATTAACACATTTATAGACACTATCCATTTAAATAACCAAGACACATGAATCTGACTAAAAAGTTTTAAATAATAATAGTTCCTAACATAAATACAATCTATATCTGTAATGATTTGTCATTCTAGGAAAATAAGAAACATGGCAAGCTGTTTTAATATTCATTCATAGAAAAAATAATAATAATAACTAGCAAATACACTGTGTATTCCAATTGTCAGTAGCATTTTTAATTAGTAAGATTAACTGAAACACCGAAGTGCCCATTCTTACTTTTCATTATTTAAAAAAAAGAGCAGAAAAAGCCCTCTGAGGAAATAAATTCTACTAGTCACAGTTGGCATACACACCAATGTTTCATTTATAAATACTAGTATTTATTGATTATAAATTAGTAAAGCTGGGATAGACACTAGTAACTACTGGTATAACATACATATTTGGTTTGAATAAATAGTAAAACTAGAAAAGGTACATGCAATAACTTGGTATAGGTTATAGTTAACAAAGCCCCATAATTTAGTGGCAAAAAAATAGCAATTTTTAACCAGTAACAACAACGCAATACAAGTCAATAGTGGAATAGTGACAAGTAATGAATAAGCCTTAGTGACTAACTATAGCCTTCTATATACTTAATAGTCAATATCAGTGAAATAGACAGCACGTACTAATCACTATTAATGTAATTAATAAAAGTAAGTAACACTAATTAGTTTAAACGAACATGTTAAAACGGCTTGCCACAAGACCAGAATGTAAACAGACCGTTAAAGTGAATCACACGACCGTTATTTTCAAATCAACAACTGTTGGAATGTGCGGCTCTGTGACGTCACCTGTTATAATGCAATATTATACAATGACAGCGACTGTCCGCTCGCGCGTTCCACAAGCAGCGGCCGCTGGAGGCCGCGGCGTTTCCCAGCGCGTTGTGCCCGCGCCCTGCCATGTTTACACGGGCACAGACACGCACACTCACCGTCAGCTCCTCGTCTATCTCCACTTTGAAAGTCTGCTGCTGGAGGGTCTTCAAAGTGATCGTCAGCATTGTGTTTGAGCGCGAAAAACAGCCTCGCAAGTGTCCTCGGTGAGCGCGCGTGGAGATGTGACTCAGCTATCTTCTGGACGGATGAGGCGCCTGTGGTAAGGGAAGACGCCATCTACTTGCTGAATTGGACAAGACACATGGACACATGGACGTACAGTGACCCCTGTGAGTCTTATGAATGTCTGACTGGCATTATATGAGGTAAAATACCAAAGCAACAAAAGTTTCTCGAGCTTTCCTCAGAACTAGCTTCACTGTCAGTGACAAACTGTTGGAGACCACGAAAAAGGCAAGTCTATGTTTCCATAGAAATATCATTTTTATATACATTTAGATATACTTTTTGAATTTTTTTTTACACCATTTTCAACAAAAGTCTTAATTTAATTGACTCAAGTAGTGAGGACAATTCATTGATTATCGTAAATCAGAAGAATGAGTTTTGTGTGCGTGTGTTTGAACAAATAGGGCTGGGAGTCTATTCCAAAAGTGAATCGACTCCTCATTCAGAGCCTTTTTTCAGTTCAACATATAGAGCTTATCAGTCGAAATACGGCATTAAGGTTGGAAACATTTAAATTCACGAAAATAAACGGAAAGAAAACGAGTCGGCACTGAGATCTTCTTAATTTTAGGATGCCACCTTCCGTTTGAGAAGCACCATTCACCTCCCTTATGATCGCTGAAAGCCACAATAACAAAAAGATAAAATATTATTTTTATTTTTAACAATTCGCCTCCCCCAATGCTGCTTAAAGTGAAGTCCAATTAGTTTTAATATATTATTTCCATCTAAGAAGACTTTTTTTTTTTCAAACATTCAGACAATGGTAATGGGTATAGACAAATAGATCTGTGGCCGAGAGCGCATCTGATTGACAGATAAACCACGTGCTCTATCAGTTATTGATAATTTCTGTTTATTTTGTTTCAGTGAACAGTTTGTTAATTTTGTGCAAAGCATATATAATCAAAGTAAACTTCATTATTCAGCTGAACGGTCCACATTTATTTTGGACATTTCATGTATTGTTCAATTCATGCTATAAACTCATGTCCCTGCTAATTTCAGGTGCAAAGCAAACAGAATAACGATGTATTGTAATTTTCTAAAAATAAAGTCTCATATTATGAGAATTACACGGTTTACGACATATATCCTGCTGTCATGGTGAGATAAGGTTCCTTCAATCTAAAAAAAAAAAAAAAAAAAAAAATTAGAAAACAACAGTGAGGAATCGATCCGTGGATTCGATTCCACAACCGGGAATCAGAATCGTACTCGATTCCAAAAAATCCGGATTCGAACAGCCCTAATGACGTGTGGTCTCCTCCTCTAGGTTTTTTTTTTTTTTTTTTGGTCATTTAACAACAAATGGCTCCTAAAAATAAATAAATGTTCCTTATGACTCATATTATTGTATTTATTTTTTTAAATTATGTTGTGCATTTTAATTTTGTTATAATATTTTAACTTTATTTTAGAGCATTTTTATTTTTTTAATGGGGACTTTTTTGTCATTGTTCTCAAATAAATTAAATTCACATATATGTATATATTGTTTTATGGTGCTAAATTTCCTACACATTCTACCTTATTATTTATTATCAGGTTAAGTACAGCAATTCAAATCTGTCCTAGTACAAAAGCATTTGAATTTTCATACTTACAAAATAGATCAAAGAAGACTCAGTGGTCGGTTCTGCTCAAATCTAGAATCAGTTTTCTGGCAGGCGAGCTTCTTAGTTATATATATATATATTTTTTTTTTTTGATGTTATATAGGCTAGATACATTACAAACAAAACACTTATATAAAAACAAAAGCATTTAATTTGCAAGCAAAGTTGTTTAGAGGCATCAATGACAAGGCCGCCGGCTCCAGATAAGCTGTTCCACAGAATCAGCATCTGCTTTCCTCATTGCACTTCAGTCCCTGATAGACAGCAGGTGGATTCCAATGTCTTGTGATGTCATGAGGTCTGGAAATTCCCTAAGAAGCTCTTCTATTTTCGGATATTTCTCCTCCGGGATTTTCTTCTTTGAGTTCTCCTTCACACAGCATTCTATGGTAATGTCCTTCTTTCTTTAAAGCTTTACTAATACAGGTTTCATTATGTCCAAGCTCTTATTAATATTCCATAAATATTTTCTTAATAAATGCTTAAAACAATGACCTGTGTGGTGTCTTTCTTAATAAATCAAATACAATATTGTGTGTGGTGTCTTTCTTAAATCAAATACAATATTATGTGTGTTTACAATACAAAAGGTATTACAGATAAAGAAAAGTTAAACTCGCAGTAGGACAATTGCATATTTATATAAAACGGTTATTATAGTTAAGAAAAGTTAAAATAAAAATATAATCTAATTAAAAAAAAAAAAAAAAAAAAAAAAGTAAACATTTACTTTGAACCAAAAATTAGGACAATTTAACATCGATGAAAAACGAGACGGACGAGCATTTAAAAATAAATCATTTATTTTAAAAAAGTGCAAATCCAACAAATGATGCATTCGAATTTTTCCCTTGCGCGACTCCACACAGAACAAAAAACCCAAACATTAATTAATCTATAGTTTATCGGGCCGTACTATGAATATTTTGGGGGGCATCTAGCAGCAAAAATGAAAGAAATCAGAGTTTAGGGATGCAACATGTGACTAGAAAGGGGCGGGGCCAAAAATTCACACCACAAAGAAAAAGACTTCAGAAATCCAGCAGATCTGCTCATTCAGAAAGGGAACTCCTCTTCACAACTCATCTTTAGGGATCTTATCATCCTCACCCTCCTCTTCCTCCTCCTCCTCAGAAGGTTCTTCTGTGTGCTCTTCCTCCTCTGGCTCATTATCATCATCTTCCTCCTCTTCATCTTCCTCATTATCATCATCCTTCTTGCTCTTTTCCTCCTCTTCACGCTTTTTCCTTTCTTCCTCTTCCTGCTGGTCCTTCATTTTCTTTTCTGGTTCCTGATACATAACATCGTGGCATCAGCATTTATTATTTAATAATAATGTTGTGGAAACAAATGGAAGAACTGATCACAGATATCTAATAAATGCAATTTATTAATACTAATATGTTGTCAGTTGTGACACTCCAGACATTTTTACCTTTGTTGCGCCCCACGTTTCTGTACCAAATTTTTCGGCCTCTTCAACATCATCAGTGATCAGGAAGTTATCAAAGATCGTTCCAGATTTCACCTGTAAGAAAAAGTCAACAGATCGCTAAACACAACGTAATAAAAAAAAAAAAAAAAAAAAACCCTGGTTCAAAATCTGACAACTCAAATTGTATCGCGATTCAATTAGGGGTAGGATTTTATATGAATGTTCGTCTGAAGGGAATTTATTGTCCATAGAAAAGTTTAAATGGTATTTTTTTCTTTTAAACTTGCCTCTGTATAATATATATTAAAGTTTATAACTGAAGCGCTGCTTTGTTTACAGCGGTAACCAAGGAAATGCTTTAAGCGCCACCTGAAGGCAGGGAGTAAATCTGCATCTCCTGTAGATTTTTTTTTTATGTATAGTTTTACAAAACTTAAGTCAAACCATTCTGTTTTTGCATCAAATTTCTAAAGATTTCCAAAGATAGATTAGATTAAAAACTGCTCAAATTGCATGCATGCAGCATCTTTATTTGAATCATGATTAAAATGGAGTGGTTGCCTCTAACATTAAATGCGAAGAGCACACAAAGTCTTAATTTTGTTTATATGAAGAGATTTATTTTATATGTATTTGATTTGTGTCTTGTTTTAACATTTCAAGTTAGTTTTGTTATTTACATTATATTTAAATTTGGTTATTTAGGAGATGCTTTTATCCAAAGCGACTTAAAGTGATCAGAACCAACAAAAGAGCAATGATATGCAAGTGCTATATTATTATAGTGTTATTTCATTTACACAAAGAAATGTGCAGCATTTTGTCCAAGCAATAAAAAATTAAAAATACGTGAATCGTGAGTTGAGTGAATTGTTACATCCCTACCACAAAAAGAAGAAAATTATTATCTTATATGTAAGAATTTGGTAAAACAAAAGTTAGCAGGCTTTCTGCATTGTACGAATATTGTACAATTAACATCATACCCTAATATGGCAAATGTTCCACAAAGTTCTGGAAATTTCCACCACAAAAATCTAAAGTCATTATGACTGCAAAGATTACACACAAAAAACACAAAATCACAAAAAATAATCATGTAATCCTGGTGGACTGGTTAATGTCACCAGATATAACCTAACCAAATAGTTTTTAAAACCTACGAATTACATTTAATTACAATGTTGATTTAACGGTACGCCAATCTAAGCCATACCTGCCAAAGATCCAGTCCCAGAATGCCAAT
Source organism: Carassius auratus (assembly GCF_003368295.1). Classification (NCBI taxonomy): domain Eukaryota; kingdom Metazoa; phylum Chordata; class Actinopteri; order Cypriniformes; family Cyprinidae; genus Carassius; species Carassius auratus. The sequence goes on from NW_020528772.1 coordinate 148,649, forward strand.
GTTGTCAAATTTGTAAATGGTGTCATCTGGGGTGTATTCAGGGTTGTCGATTTCAGGGTGAATCCAGGTGCCTTTGTAGTTGGGGTTGTCAATCTGTTTTGGTTTCCACTCACCCTACATAAACAGAACTTTGTTAGTTGGTTGATGAAGCTGGTTCCTGCATAATGAACAATCACTCTGATTGAAAATCAGTTGGTTTTGAAAACGCAGAAGAAATGGCCCATGTGAAACAACCTTGAGTATTAATCTCTCTCAATAACTCCTAAAAGGCTCAAACCTAATTGTGAATGAAACCAGTCTGAAGTGGTTTTAGCTAGTCTCCCAAGAACCAAAACTACACCAATCGGACCAGTTTGAAGAACTTTATGGCTTAATGTTTGGTAGATCTTAATGCATTTGGATTGTCTACATGAGAACATCTTTGATAATGAGATAACATTACTCGCTTTCAAAAACACTTGGAAAGTCCAAACCTACTTGGTATTGAACCCTAAACCGTCTTCTGGCAGCCTATCCTGCAGAAAATACCACTCTAAAATGTTCTTAAGTCTAAAACCATCAAACTAGACCACTAAAACAATCCAACCATTTTGAACCACTTTAAAATATTAGAATCTTCTACGTGAGGACTGATATTTTGTACCTTGTACTCAGGGTTCGGGATCATGGCAGGTTCCCATTCTCCGTCCATGTCTTCATCCCAATCGTCTGGTTTCTTGGCATCAGGGTCGGGAATGTTCTCAGGTTTGTCCCAATCCTAAACATAAAAGCACCATTGGATTCATGTTGATGAACAACTTTTTTAAATATCAAAGATTTCTACACACTACAGCTTTGATGATTGAAAATATACCTCAGGTTTCGTGTCATCAGGATCGTCGATTTTCGCCCGGTCATCCCAATCCTCTGGCTTCTTGGCCTCTGGATCCTTGATCTTTTTTGGAGGAAGGAAATCCCAATCTTCCTCCAGAGAACCTGACTCCACTTTTTCGTTGTCAATTTTCACTTCATACGTCTGGTCTGGCCGCAGGATTAGCGTATACACATGCGTGAGTTCATCGTCCTGATGAGGACAAGCGGAAGAACTGAATTGCAAAGGCTGCAATTGAATCTCAAGATATTTTAAATTTAATAAAAAAAATGTTAAAAAACATACTTTGCATTTGATGTCCTTCTTGATTAGGTGGTTCTGGCCTTTGTAGTTGAAAATGACGTGAACTTTCTTGGTACTGTAGCCACAAATGTCGGGTCCTACAAGGAAGTTCACAATGAAAGTGACACAAAGATAGTGAATTTCACGTTGCACTGTGTCAATGCGGTTGATGTTTTACTGTCTTTCTTGGTTGAAGAAAGTGACTTTGTGCACATTTTAAAGCCACCAACTGTAACTTACCAAACATGATGTAGTACTGTGAATCGCCGTGCATTTCGGTCTGGTCCAAGTCAGCGGGAAATATTTTCACATACCCACCGCCACAGTCAATCTTCTGCTCATGTTTCACAGTGAACTGGACGACAAGTGTTTTACCCTCATTACTAAACGAGTCAAAGCGACTGGATAGAGCATAAAACCGGGCATCTTGACTTGTCTGCAAACCTTGAAGGGGAAAACAAACATTGCATTTTCTTTTAAAAGTCATCTCGCATCGACTTGTACTTATTTGCTTTTCAGATGTAGACATTTGCATAAGCAATCAAGTGCTGGTGAAAGAAGCAGTGATCTCTGACCTTTATCAAGCTCGGCATCACCATAGAACTTCCCTGAGGTCAGTTTCCACTGGCCGTAGTCGGATTTGTGCTTGGATTCGACCCATCGGCTTTTCCAACCATCTGGAAAGACGAAGTTTAGCTGTTAAAAACTATCATATCAGTTTTGGATGTTGGAATATTCAATTTTGGGTGCTTTTTCCTTCTTATTTTTAAATGACGTTTTGCAGTCATCTAGCAATAATTTCCTATTACAGTAAATAGAGAACTATATTTAAATAACCTCTATTTTTATTAGAAATTCTTTTCGTTTCGTTTCAATTTGCATAATCTTTTGCCATATTTCCAAGTAAATATTTACATTTATATGTATATACAAGACAAAAACTGTTTAGTAGTATAAAAAAAAAGTGAACTGAAACCAAAACCCAACACATTTTGAATTCATCAATATTTCCCGTTTGCCATACTCACGCATTAAGTAAATACGCATTTAGAAAATAAATGTTTGAATCTTTCACAAATCGTATATTCTTAGCATAACTTGTAAATCTTATAACACAGTTTAGTATGCAAATACAGTAAATGAAAGTGACATACAACAAGCTCTGATCACAGAAATGCATGAAAGTAAACTTGCTCAATACACGTTTAAAAGATATTAAAGACATTATTTTGTCATTTTCAAGAAACACTTTCATCTCAGTATAACAGTGACAATGTAGACTATTTGATGTCATTATCGACCGAAGAAGTGCTATTTACCTCCGTCCAGAAATTGTTCTTTAAAATACACATCTGCATGTGCAATGAAAGTCAGTGCAGATATGAAACACACTACCGCAGCGATCCGCATCTCTGCACTGTTAAAGGACCTTTAATAGATGAAGATCCCGATATATAATGATTTGCGCTCGAGGTGAAGGGTCCGTGAAATATGGCTCGGTTGTGTTCCTGCACAGATGGCTGAGAACCATTGGCTGAACGCGCAGCCAATCAGAGGAGACCACGAGTGAGGAGTCAGCGCCGTGGGCGGAGCTTCTGCGAAGTACGTGACGTGACCGCGAAGGAAGTGTGTGATTCTTGTTGAGACAGTAAACAAGAAAAACTGACATTAAATGTATTCATGCGACGAACAACCGTATAAGTCCAAAAAAACAAAAATTGAGATAACCATGTGACTTCAATGTATGTGTGCCACTTTGTATACAGAATCACTTTGGGGGGTGTTCGCGCGACCAAAACTCTGAATTTAAAATTTTAAAATAGTCTCACGCGGAAAAACCGTTTATGTCCAGTAACGAAAAATGGAGACGCCGGTTGCTTTCATGTCCGCTGCGGACATTAATAGACAAAACGTCGGCAAAAAAAGGAGAGCGAACATGAATGAATGGAAGGACAGGGCAAGGAAGTCTCTGAGGGATGCTGGGAAACCATATGTGAACCGGAGAGGAGAGCAAAAACGAGGAAAAAGTCCACCAAAAGAGGTGAGTGAAAAACCGTATACAAAGTATCTACATAAAGTTAGCGGTTACAGACAGAGGGTCATCGTCTACTACAGTTCATTCATATAGTGGTGGGCAGAGCGAGGCTTCATGAAACACTGAAACAGTTGAAGCAAAGTGCCGTATTTGTTTCGAGGCTTCGAAACTTTACCGACACCCGTCTCCACGGTGACACCTAGTGGCCAATTGCCCATGTTATCTGAAACAACTTTGACAACAAGCCATTTAAAAATAAATAAAAATATTTTGTTTTCGTTAATGTGGTGATATTTTAAAATCCTATAATAATATCCTATATAATACTATATCATAATAATAACTAGGTTATTTTGGTCATGAAAAATGAATAAAACAAATAAATCCACAATGGTCTAATTTTTTTTTTTTTTTTTAAAGATTTTTATTCAAAAATATTAATTGCTCTGCTGTGGAAGGGCTTAGCCTACTTCTTTTTTTACTGATAATTTCTCCAGCCTTAGAAAAAATCCTCTCACAAGGGACACTTGTTGCTGGCATGCATAGATATTTTTTAGCAAGGACATACAAATGAGGAAAAATCACAGCTCTCTCTTTCCAGTAACTTAGTGGATCATGGGTTCTTGGCAAAAATGCATCTTTTAGGTACTTTTTAACTTCTACTGTGGCATCTGCTGTGGCACTGTGTATCGCCTGGGTTTCATGGATACGACTATCAAAAAGTTCCCATAAACTGTCCTGGGTTTCTGTTGTTGATGTTGTTGTTGATGATGATGATGATGGGCCTGATGTTGACTGTGGCTCTGAATGAAAGTAAAAACAACAATTAGTTACTAAGTCTAAACTGACGGCATATATGAAGTATAAGTCACATAATTATTCAGATGACATAACTCCATAATGTCAGATGAAGAGTGAAACTGCTTACCAGGAGTTGCTGTGTTTGAACGCATCAGCGAAGCACACTCCAGTGTGATCTGCTTTTCAGCCTCCTGGGCTTTGGCAGGATTTCCAAAACCCACATTTTTGAACCTTGGGTCCAGCAGTGTAGCCAGAGCCAAGGCTCTGAATGACTCGTACCCACCACATCTTGAGTGCAGACCTTCTTGCAGGTGTGTGCCTGTTCAAAACACAAGCAAACCATATTGGTTATATTGATAAAAAATAATATGACAGTTGTGGCCAATACATTACATACAGTATGGTCATTGTGGCCTACCTAATTGTGCAGTTGATTCCTGTGCTGATTGGCCTTTTTTCTGCGATAGCTTGTGCTGCAACATCCTGTAAAGTGGTATGCAAGCGCTGCAACATGTCGTAAGTGCTGTTCCATCTTGTGTCCACCTCCTGCATCAGTTTCAGAGCTGGTCTGCCCATCAAGCCCTGCATCTCCACAAGCTTGTCCTTTGCTTTGCAGCTGGATCTAAATAACCCCACTATCTTTCTGGCTTTCTGTCGTATTTCATTGATGAGTGGGGTTTGATCTAGGGCCTTTTTTACAATTAAATTTAAATTGTGGGCAAAACATGGGACATGCCGAAGGTTCAGTAGCTGGGCACTTAAGATCATGTTGGATGCATTATCAGTCACCATACACTGAACTTTGGTGGTTATTCCCCACTCGGCCATTAGCAAAGCTTTAGCCTCCATGAGATGCTGGGCTGTGTGTGTTTGGTAAAACCTCCTTACACCCAGTACAACAGTTGCCAGCTTTGCCTCTGGTGTTATGTAGTGGCAAGTAACACCAAGGTATCCGTCCATATTAATGGAGGACCACATGTCAGCTGTAAGGCTAACAAAATCTGCCTTTTTTAGGTCCTCCATTGTCTTCTCCTTAGAAATGTTGTACCTTTCGGTTACCATCGTTTTAAGTGCCTTCCGGGATGGGAGGACATAGCTTGGATCAAGTTTGTTCACAAAAGCCATGAAACCCTCATCCTCCACGATAGTGAAGGGCTGCAAATCCTTTACCACCATGTCTACAAGAGCCTCATCCAATTCCCTCTGTCTGCCTTTTAAAAGAAAATAAAGATAAAAGATTAAAAGTACTTTCACAAAACTAAATTTCAAAAACAATAAAAGCTTTTTCAAGTTTGGAAAAGTTTATGCTCAGTGTGCAAAGACAGATCAAATACAATATAAAATTACAACAATTAGGAAAACCAAAATGTTGTCTTCAAGCCTATAAAAATATCTATGTAATACAGTGACTAAGTTTGTGAGATGTTACATTTACATATTCAGAGTGAAGCTGTTTTCAACATGATTGGGAGTTTTGGAAAAGATTGACGTTACGTTGTAAGGCTGGTGGACACAAGCCTAAGTCTATTTAAAACTATGGACTTTCTAAACAGTGTCACATGAAGTACATATTATATCAAACAATGTATACCTTGTTTAGATGGCCCAGCAGTGTCAGTAGCAGGCCTAGGTACAGGGGGAATGTTACCATCCTCTGCACACTGCAAAATGGCAGGATGAGTGCTCCTCAAATGGCGCATCATGGATGATGTATTGTTGAAGTAGGCTAGCTGCCTATCACAATACATACATCTCACTTTATTTGGGGTTTCCAAATGGAAATGCTCCCACACCACAGATTTACGGCATCTCTTCTGTGGAGCCTCCATTTCTCTCTATTCTATTAATGTCTATATATATCTATCTATCTATGAATCTATATATTTATGAAAGTATATATATATATATGAATCTCTCTCTCTCTCTCTCTCTCTCTCTCTATATATATATTAATATATGAATCTATATATAAATTTATATATCTATGAATCTATCTATCTATATATATATATATATATGAATCTATCTAAATTCTATATCTCTAACTACTGTGCTATCTGTCAATATCTAACTTAGCCTATATAAATGTGTCACTATATCTATCCTAACTATCTGTCACTGTCTTTAGTTTATCAGTAAATATATTTAACTTAAATGTAACCTAAATATAACTAACTAAATCGCACTATAAATGTCAATAAATCGTAAACGCTATCTCAAAATCTTTCTCCTCTCACAAAAACCCATGAGGTGAAGGTGCATTAACTCCTCTTTTAAACTTTGTGGCAGTTGAGACAGATGTGCGATTGTGTGGTTTGTTCCCGCCCCTGTCAATCAAACGCAGACTCGGCAAGCGTGCCACCTGTCGGTCGAGACACTTATGAAACGCGCAGAAGCTTCGTTTAGCCATAGTCACGTGACATGGGTGTTTTGAATCACGGTTCGGAGCAGTGTTTCGAAACATCTACGCTTCGGGATCTCGACACTGTGTCGAAACGTTAGTTTCGCGTCAGCCATCCCTACATTCATATAGCTCACTCTTTTTAAAGGTTCAAGTCATGTCGTATGAAAGCTGAGAAAATTAGGATTCAGGGGACGTTTTAAACATGTCTCTCTACTCCTCATAATCACGGAGAAATGAATCGAAACGCTTTAGGTGCGTCTGTAACACCAGCCCAGCTGCGTCTACAGTAATGTTAGCCTTTTTTTTTTTTTTTTTTACCATTCATTGATTTTGTTATAAGCACTGCTGGCAGAATTTTATATACATAAACAAACATATGTAAATTCATCCCCAATCTTTAAGATGTTTAGAGTAGAATTTGACTGCTTTATGTCTTCACTGAAATTGGTTAAAAAAAAAAAAAGATAGAAAAAAAAGTCATTAACGTGTTTAAAATATTTTGATATAATTTTTGGATCCCTGTTACCATTTAATGTAACACTTTGTTTTTGTAATATTGTATGCTATGCTATGTTTGTTACTTGTTATTTAATAAATAATAAAAATAAATGAAAAAAAAAGGTAATAATAAAAAAAAATGCATTGATTGTGTAAGCTGTTATACATTCTAGCTAGTAACCTTAATAGCTGCTAATAGCTCTAGTGTTTTATAGCTCAAAAAAACAAAAACGCTAATGTGACTGTTTCTGTTAAGGGAAAGGCGTGCAAGGAGACATGTCCCAGGCAGTGTTCAAGCCTAACAGACCAAAGAAAACTCCAGCTCTTCACAGAGTTTTATGCTGTCTCTTATGAGAGGCAGCAGGCTATCATTCTCTCTGGTTTGGAGCAGGTATGCTAACTTAAGCAATTCATGACCATATCATGTCAACAGTATGCAATGCATTACAATGTAGGCCCATAAAATAACCAGTGAATTGAATACTACTGTATGCCTTTAATTCACTAAGACTGCACATGTGCCTGATCACTGATCATCCCAATATGTCTTTTTACTTCTAGCACAAGGTGAGTCGCAGACGACCACGTGGGCCCAACACTGAGAATACTAAGAGGAAGTACACCTTCAAGTACCATGTGCAACAAGGAGGTCAAAGACTTGCTGTTTGTAAGCTCACATTTATGTCAGTCTTTCAACTGACCAACAGTCGCCTACAGGCAAGTTTTAAACAGCCTAGCTTTTTCCGTTTGTTAACTTTTTATTACATGCATGATTTTAATTAGATACATTGTCCATAACATATTTATTTAAAGTTACTTATCTTTGAAAAGGTTATTCAAGAAAAGTTAGGCAGTCAGTCTGAGGGAACAGAGCAGGTAGTCAGGTCTCCATTAGAGGACTTCAGAGGAAAACATAAGAACAGGTAAAAAAAAAAAAAAAAAAAAATCCTGGAAGGACCTCATGCTCTCGTCCTATTAGTTTTTAAAGCTGCACCAATGTCAGCATCAGTTGCCCTACAACATTCCCTGATCTAATGGTGCACTTGACGCTGGCATTATAGGGCGTCGGGTGCCTTGCCACCCTATAACGCCAGCATGCACAAACTGTAATGGTTAGGATTCAGCTCACTGTTGTTGCCCAGTCAGGAAACATATTTTTGCACTTTGAGATCGATATCAGAGGTAAAGTGCTATGCAAATGTAATGTATGATCCCGGGATTTCGAGATCGGCCAAAATGTCCGGGATTAGGCTTTTGCATTCTACAGTTGCCATTCATTGTGTTTACTGTGGCAAGCAGGACGAGGAGAACGGCGCAAGGCCGGTGGCGTGATTACTGATGAGCGACACCTGTGAGACGCACCGGTCTCGTATCTCTCACGGAGGAGCAGGAATTTTCTTAGCAATGCTAAAACGCACACATCAATCGATCACATGTTTAGCGTTCATGTAAACACTACATTCAGATTCACCAATCAGAATGAATTCAGTTAGATTGAAACAAAATGTGTGCATGTAAGCAATGACAATTTTTGCGTCATATGAGGATTTTTTCCAGACAAAAAATACATAAATCTCTCATCTCAGGGGGATATGAGGGAGGAAAGCATGGTAATTCGAAAATACTACTGGTTTTCTACTAATACAAAGCTTAATGCTAAATCCTGAGAATCCCATTAATGATTGTTTGTGAAAAACAAAATCCTATAGTTTAGAGAAAAGTTTACAATTATATTAAATTTTATTGTCACAGAAACAATGCAATTGTGCAAAACAGACCAGCATAGTTTATTATATTTCCCTTGTTCATGAGTTGTGTTGTTTATTTTTTAGGACTCATAGCATTCATCCTGCAGTGAGAGAGGGGATAAGAGAGCACATCCTGAGCTTCCCACGCCAACCGAACCACTACTCACAGATGAAGGGAGATGTGGAGAGGGAGTACCTGAGCCCTGATTTAAACCTGCTCCGCATGTTCCGCCTGTACAAGGAAAACAATCCAGCATCCACTGCAAAGTTCTGGCTCTATAGGGACATCTTCAAGCAGCAAAACCTCAGTTTTGGGCAGCCAAGAAGTGATACTTGTGCAAAATGTGACGCCCTGTTCTCAAAATTAGTAGCTACTACAACAGATGGAGAAAGGTTGAAGATCACAGCCAAGAGTGAGCTTCACCACCGGAAAGCCGAAAAAGCATACACCCAGTTGCAGGCTGAAACAGAGTGGGCCAAAGCCAATGATGACTGCCATGTCATTTGTATCGACATGCAGGGGGTAGTGTACACGCCAAACCTGGCACACTCCAACGTGTACTATCAACGGCAGCTGGCCAACTACAACCTCTGTATCCAGGAGATGGGCACTGACAAACCTCCTACAATGTGCCTCTGGCATGAGGGCATCGCTCACAGAGGTTCCATCGAGGTGGCAAGCTGTCTTTTGAAGTGGGCAGAAACATCTTTCGCTCCCCTAGTCCAGGCAAAGGAACGGAAGCTCATCATCTATAGTGACCGATGCTGTGGGCAGAACAACAACTGGCGAGTCCTAAACCTCATGGCCCTACTCGTATCTAGAGGGTACTTCAGTCAGATAGAGCAGAAGTTCATGGTGTCTGGTCACTCCTTCCTTCCCTGTGACCGTTCATTTGCCACGCTGGACAAGAGGCGTAAGGTGTCCACACTCCACACCCCAGCGATGTCGCCGAGATGATCCGTGGAGCCAGGCAGCTGCATCCATTTAAAGTAATTGAGATGAAATGTGCGGACTTCAGGCAGCTCCCTGATGCAACATTAAAGCATCCACCTGGCTTCCTAATCACATCCATGATGTGGTTGAAAGTGACAGGTAAAGAACTAAAGAACTAGACTAAAACTAAACTGGTTTTCTGAGATTAACAGTGTTGGGGATATGTGTTTGAAGGAAGAATCATTATTGAATTTCTTGTTGAATCATGATTTCAGCTACTGATCCATGGTGTGTCCACACAAAAGGGAGCCACAGCCTCTACGAGGGATGGAAGCATTGGCTGATCACCAAACAGAGGAAGAATCAACCACCTCCAGCTCCCTTGTTCTCCACCACGTATGCTCGTGCTTACGAGGACCCTTTGCCCATCAAGAAGGAGAAGCACCGTGACCTTATGAAAATGCTAGCCTACATGCCAGCGGAGGCCCAAGCATTTTATGGGACATTAGAATGTGAAGAGTAGCCTGGTATGTGTAGGTCATGTGCAGGGAAAGGTGGGATATATTGTGTATGTTGTGTGAAATTAATCATAAAAGTAGTTGTAGCTTATCTTGTATGCCTTATCTTATGTTGTATAATAGGAATATATAGGTATTTATTTTATTTTATTTAGAACCAAAAAAAGGAAGACGTATATTGTAAACTAGCATATAGAACCAGCATGGAATGAAGATGATGTATGTCTCTATTGTAAATATGTATTGTTTACCATTATTACTGTTTATTGTTTGTATTTATTGTTTATTGTATGTACTGACGTTTATTTTCTGTACTATAAGTAGGCCTATGTATTGTTCATTGTTCGTACCGTATTGTCCGCGTTTTTGTTCTGTGATTTACGTTGGCAAAAAATAAAAAAAATTGAAAGAAAGAAATGCTTAATATTTTCTTTAAGGTTCTGTTACTGTATTAAAACTAAGATAAAGGAATCAAATCTCCAGTGGTTTAAATTGATATGATTAATTGGACTTATACTGTTATTCCACATTAACTGGACATATACTGTTCTTCCACATTCCAGAAATGTAAATTACTCTAACTTTTTATTTTTAAGATTGATACTAAAAAATCCAGTCTCATTAGAATTGGGAAGCTTTTGTTGTCTATCTTCAAGTAAAAAAAAAGAAAAAGTAATATAATATTCAGTCCAAATTAAAAAAAAATGTATTATTCAAAAATTGAAAATATGGACTTATATGGTTTTCGTCTCAAGCCCTCAAATGTTTAATGACGTTAACACGTGTTTTTAGCTAACATATATTTTATGTTGCTTACTACCACTCATATAATTTAATAATTAAGTAATTGTTCAAATAGTAGGCTAGTAAAGATGTAAATATGGTTTCTTACAAAAAAAAAAAAAAAGTGCGGAATAAAAACAAAACCAATGTTTTATCAGAATAAATATAAATATGATGGTATTAAATGTTCATTTACAATTATGTTTCAATATCGTAAAACTATTGTGCATTGCTGAGTCAAATTTGAATAACATAAAAAAAAGAATAATGATAGGAAAAATCATTGTCATACTAAATCTAATGCGAGGAAAGTGATTTTTATTTGCATTGATGCAGCAGATTGTTATATAAAGCCATTTAAAATAAAGTAAGATGAATAAATGAATTACACAGCATTGTAGTTTACAGCAATATGCTGTAGTATTAGGAAAACATCCAGCTACTGTAAAATATTGCTGTAACTTTTACAGGAGTTTGTTACAGTGAATGTAATAAAATATGGAGAGACTCTTGAACCTCAGAGAAAGAAAACTTTATTATTAATAAAGACAAGCAAATACAGATGCCATATTGACAGCAACAGTAAAGTATGAACATATAAAGGCATGAATTTATTAATCTCACACATATTTATACTGTATATGGTGAGAAATTTCTTCATTAATCATGCACCTGATGTTTGAATCTGTGTATTGTCTCATTCAGTTTTTATGGATCTGATGTCATAAACCAGAAGAATGACAGTAGCCACGCCCACCAGAGCAGAGAGGACCAATCGGATCACAGCTTCAGTAGAACCACAGCAGTGGACAGAGTCTGAGGAATAAAAACACCAAACTGAGATCAGATCAGTCAGTAAACGTTAATATCAGCACCAACATCAACTAATATCAGCTCTGCTGTACCTGAACATGTGTGACAGAGCTGAGTGATGTCCAGATGTTGAGTCTGGTTGCTGATGGGATTGTTGAGCACACAGCTGTAGCTGTTTTTATCCTGATATTCCACCTCCAGAGGTAGAGAGAGACTGATGCTGAGATCAGACACACTGATGCTGGACAATAAACTGTTTCCTTTGTACCAGGAGAGAGTCACATGACCCACATTCACCACTGAACACACCAATGAACAATTCTGCTCTGAGGATGAGGAGGATGATGAAGAACAGTTTCTGCTGATGACAGGAACAGGCAGACGAGCTGAAAACATGAGAGAAAAAAGAAAATTGAGGGTGAATGAAGGTATCTCCATTGCTTTCACTCCCCATTTTCGGCATGGAGACACAAATGACATAACCCAAATAAAAAGATTGCTGCTCATGAGTCTTTCTGACTAGATACATGATCAACAGCGTCTGAACCGAACTGATTCCTTTCTTGATTGATTCTGAACTGATTCTGTGCTAATGTTATGAGCGCGGGTAAACCGAAGGCTTGAATCAAGGACAAGTATCACCAATGACGTAATTACGTAGAGCGCAAAAGAACCGGTGAACCGTTTTCTTCAAACAGTTTATTGAATCGAACTGTCTGAAAGAACCGAACTTCCCATCACAACTGGTGATCCGAAAACCGATGCAACTGGTTCTTGACTCGAGAACGAGTCAATCTTTTGTTAGTTATCTGGCTACTGATAGCACGTGAAGGCAGCACATCGAGACAGCCCATGGCAATTTTCATCAGATTGTGTAAATCAGTAGAAAATGAATAGAAATTATGATTCTGTCTGAAGAAATGTGAAGTAAACATGTGTAAATATATCTAGATAGAATTTCTATACCAAATATGACACATGAGGATTTATTATTTTGTGCAACATAAATGACTAAACTACTGTCACTGCAACAATATGTTTTTTCCAAAACAGTGGTCAAATATCGAAGCTAGAGTCTTTAATCTTTTTTACTGATGCACAGTTTGTCAAGAGTGTGATATTTTAACATGCTGTGAAAATGAAAGAAACGTCGAAAAGAACCATATGATCAAAGGTATTCAAAAACAAGAGCATTTAAAAACAATCTGATATAGAAGATAAAATACAAACCTGTAAATGTAAAAAAAAATTATAATAATTTCAATTTTGTCATAAATAAACTTTTTTTTTTAACTCACCATAGACAGTGAGAAAGAAAGAAATTCTATTAGATTTGGTCACTAGTTGATAACGTCCAGCATGTTCAGTTGTGATGTCTGTGATGGTCAGAGATCCAGTTTTTCTGTCCAGCTTCAGTCTGCCTCTGAATCTCCCGTCGAGAGCATCATCAAATACAGTGAATCTGTTGTTCGGCTTATAGATTCCAGCTATTAAAGTGTTTACAGGTCCATAATCCCACTGAACCAGATCATCATCCATTATTTCAGTAAGAGCAGAGTTGAGAGTGACTGAATCTCCCTCGTTCACTGGCTTCTTTTTAAAACCAAACACACCTGAAGAACAGAGTTTTTCCACAGATCAAAGTTTAAGTCATGTGATGTTGGTTTAATGAGGTTTCACAAGCATTTATTTATTTTAATGTGAAGTGAAAAATATTCAGCAAAGAAACATATCTGGAATGAATGGAAAAGTAGTTCAAACATTTCATATAGATCAATAACTAAATAAAAAAGAAAAACTTGAGAGCAATGGCACACTGAAAATAATTCTGTTGAGTATCAGTTCAGATCTGAGTTCAATCTTGATATCACAGTTAAATCACTCTTTAATTATTTCTGTATGAGAATATCAGTAGATGTTTATCCTCTTTGACTAATTTAACTAGTATTTTGTTACATGCTACTAGAACAGAAGCAACTGAAATCATATAAACACATTTCAAACTCACCGTCCAGACGCCAGAAACACAAACAGAACCAAACTAATTTCAGAGACATCTTCTCAAATAAAAACTAATGACAGCAACACTTAAAATATCTGAAAACACTCATGATTGATCTGAAACGACTGAACTGTGAAACTTATCTGGTTGAATCCTCCCCAAACGTCAGATAGTTTCCGCTCACGCGTCCGTCTCCTTTATCATCACGAAAATCAACAAGCTTCTGCTGATCTTACATTTTCAAATTAATTCTGTTCCTGTGTGAAAACCAATAAAAAGTGTGAAATATTGTATTATATATCTGTATTGTGTTATTAAGCATTGCAAGCTCAGACTCGTAATTGACTGCTGATGAATTCACTTCATTGCATCGTAAAGATGTTTTGTGTCGAGAAGAAGATTATGAGGTTCATATTTTCAGGAGAGAAAATTAAGAAATGCTTCACATAAAAACTACACACACACAGAAGCCACAAACATCCAGCAGAAGCTGTTTATCCACTGACAGATTAAACCAGACACAACAGCCTCCTCCTGTCATTCAAGTATACTAGACAGGCGATGAGCAGATTCGAACAGACTGTGTGCAGGTGTTTTTTTCATGCAAATTATGTTAAGGATGACGCAAAGATTCGTTCTGTGCTGCTTAGTGTGTGTGGTGCAAAATTCCATGCGCAGCCCTATGCTGTGACTCATGCAAACACAAAGTTGCAGCTACAAGTGAATATAACTTGATTTGAAACAAGCGTATCTGCAGCTTCCTTTGGATAACAAACCAGCTGACTTACTGACTATTAACTCTCACCACAGATTGCAGTTTGGAGTGTCAACAACCGTTTTAAACCATTTTTCAAAAAGGCCCTACCTCCATGGAACAAGACAAAGCTCCAGCCACTCTTGAGGCTTCTTAACTTTTACGATCACTTTCTTCCTAACAAGACCTTTGTCCTGGAGCCCCTGCATCACCTCCTTGACCAGTACGCTACTTGACAGTGGGGAGCAAATTATGAGATGGCATACATTCAGGCGAAACATTTGCTGTAAACGGGTTACGTGCTGATGCATAACGATGAAAGGAAACCCCTGGCAGTGGTTTGCGATGCCTTGTCCTATGTGTTTGGGGCTCCATTGTTTCACTTGGAGCGTGATGGCCAGAAAAAGCCTATTTGCTTTGCCTCGAGAATAATGAGCGATTATGCCCAGATTGATAAGGAAGCATTTGCAGTTGTTTGCTGCTTGATGCGTTTCCGTGATTACGCACAATTTTTTTTTATCGGATAGTCGTTTTGTCCACACGGATTCTGTGTTTTCGGAAGGTGAAACCACTATTTTTTTAAACCGGGTCCCAGAGTGGAAAAATCAGAAAACGCAGTCTTTGCATTTTTATGTGGACGCGGCCATCCGTATATTTTCTAAAATGATGATGTCATCACCCAACGTGTCACTGGTTTCACTGGTTTTGTGTGGAGGCAGATATTTCTTGATACGATGCCATGTTGACGGGATTTTTTTTTTAGAACAAGGGAAAAAAAAACATCTGTGAAATAATCATGCAGCATCTTGATATGCCACACCTGTGAGGTGTATGGATTGTCTCGGCAAAGGAGAAGTGCTCACTAACACAGATTTAGACAGATTTGTGAACAATATTTGAGAGTAATAGACCTTTTATGCATGTAGAAAAAGTCTCAGGTCTTTGAGTTCCGCTCATGAAGAATGGGGGCAAAAACAGAAGTGTTGCTTTTATAACTTTGTTCAGTGTATATTCAGTACTTTAATAAACATTTTTTTTAGATGTACATGTGGTTTTCTCTTGACGATTTATAGTATTTATAATAACAAAATCAAAACTTTTTATCAGTATAAAAAGAAGCTTAATTAAGTAAACATTTACAAATAATATTTAAAATAATTAGGGTTGGGCAAGTTAGCATTATTACTGCATTAACACATTAATTGATTAACACCGACAATAATTGTATTGTGCGTTAACACATTTTATTTTTTTATTATGATAGTATATGATTTTTTATTTATGATAGTACATGACGACAGCAGAGAAGCACTTGCTCAGCACAGTGGAGTGCATTGTTTTCTTTACTTTGTGGTTTATTATTTTGACTCATATGGGACACGTTAACACATGTCCCTCTCACAATATATTGCTTTATAGTTCTAACGCTTTAGCCACTCAGAAATATTCATGCAATCATGCAGCACGTATCTGGAGATCTGCACTCCAGCATAATACAAGCATAACTTGTTTTTCTATAGCAAACTATAAAATATTTTTTATAAAATTGTCAATGTCTTGGTGGTGACAAATAGCCTGATTTATATTTTATTTAATTACATTAATGTTATATGTTTATTTAGGCTACAATAAATATTTTAACTGCTACTATGTAACAGCACCTTATTTGTTTAAAGTGTTTGCAAACCAAATTTACACTTCTGTTCATATAGCATTAGGCTTACTTTTAAATGAAAAAAAAAAAAATATATATATATATATATATATATATACAATACAATACACTACTTTAAAATGCATTATTCGTTTTGTGCATAACCATGCGATTAATTGCAATTGATCACATACATTAATGCGATTTATCACATTTTTTTAAAAAATCGTTGCCCAGCACTAAAAATTATGTTTTGATAATGTAGGACTGTAGATGATGCTCTCTGAACTTCTGTATTCCTCCAGACGCTCGATATTATAAATGCTACAAAACATAAACAGACTCTTGAAGCTCAGAATGAGAAAACTTTATTGATAAAGACAAGCAAATACAGAAGACAAATGAATAGTACAGTGAGATCAGAGTCTTATCTGAGAGAAATATAATCAACAAGCTTTTAAACTGCATCTGTACAATAAAAACATTATTAGACAATTACATTTTAAAAGCCCTTAAACCCTGAATCAAATATGACGTTTATATAAAAAAATGAAAAAAAGAAAGCCTGATATAATGTATAATACAAAGCAAATTTATATATATTAATATAGAAACGACACAAAACACACTTGAAGACATTTTTAAAGTTCAGCATCTCCTTCAGATTTCAATACCTGAAAAAGATGAACATATATAGACACAAATATTCAGAATTGAATTTTTTTTTTCTTTTTTTTTTTGAGAAATGACATCATGAATCATGCACCTGATGTGCGAATCTGTGTATTGTCTCATTCAGTTTTTATGGATCTGATGTCATAAACCAGGAGAATGACAGTAGCCACGCCCACCAGAGCAGAGAGGACCAATCGGATCACAGCTTCAGTAGAACCACAGCAGTGGACAGAGTCTGAGGAATAAAAACACCAAACTGAGATCAGATCAGTCAATAAACATTAATATCAGCACCGAAATCAACTAATATCAGCTCTGCTGTACCTGAACATGTGTGACAGAGCTGAGTGAGTGCAGATGTTGAGTCTGGTTGCTGATGGGATTGTTGAGCACACAGCTGTAGCTGTTTTTATCCTGATATTCCACCTCCAGAGGTAGAGAGAGACTGATGCTGAGATCAGACACACTGATGCTGGACAATAAACTGTTTCCTTTGTACCAGGAGAGAGTCACATGACCCACATTCACCACTGAACACACCAATGAACAATTCTGCTCTGAGGATGAGGAGGATGAAGATGATGAAGAACATTGTGAAGAGTTACTGCTGATGACAGTAACAGCTAGACGAGCTGCAAACATGAGAGAAAAAAGATAAATAAGAACAAATCTAATCAACAATCTTATTTTCAGTTCAATCAGTGTGTTAAATTAGTGTTTATATGACGCATTTCACATGATAAAATAAAAACATTTGCAAACAGTTAAAAACAAGAATATTTGAAGGACAGAACAAATGATCTCTACTCACCATAGACAGAAACACGGAAAGCTTTTAATGACCGTTTTACTCCAATTATCACTAGTGCATAATCTCCAGCATGTTCAGTTGTGATGTTAGTGATGGTCAGAGATCCAGTTTGATCGTCCAGCTTCAGTCTGTCTCTGAATCTCCCGTCAAGAACATCATCATTTACAGTGCTGAATTTTTCCCCTACATCGATACGTGCAATTAAAGTGCTTTCATTGCCAAACCTCCACTGAATCTTTCATTATCCAAAATTTTAGTAAGATTAAAGTTTAGAGTCACAGAATCTCCCTCCTTCACTGATATTTCATCTGTAACACCAAACACACAGAAAACACATAGACACAGGTTTGTCACAGATTAGTGTTATTAAATAAGATTGTTTACAAAAGGAATGTTTGAAACTAAAATTTGAATTGAATAATTGAAAGATTAAAGCAAATGAATACAACAATTCTAACAAATATTTAACCCACCATAGACACCAAGAATGAAAGTTATATTCATATATTTGTTCTCTATTTTATAAAATCCAGTGTGTTCAGTTGTGATGTTTGTGATGGTCAGAGATCCAGTTTGATCGTCCAGCTTCAGTCTGTCTCTGAATTGCCCATCAAGAACATCATCAAATACAGTCATTCTGTCGGCCGTTACATTGATTTCAGCTATTAATGTTTTTTCAATCCAAAACTTCCATTGAATCACATCATCACCATTTATTTCAGAAAGACCAGAGTTTAGAGTGACTGAATCTCCCCCCATCACTATCACTGATTTCAGCCCTGTAGCTCCAAACACACCTGAGAACAGAGTTTTCGACAGAGTTGTTCACAGATTAACAATTAATTGATGTTGGTTTGATGAAGCTTCACTAAAATACTTCTAAATCATTTAAATTAACTAATAATAATAAATAATATTCTGCAGCAGTACAAAGAAAAAAAAAACTGATTCATATATGGAACAAAATCCCTTGAGTTTGTCAGCCCTGTATTCCTGTGTCTTGTTTTTGCTCGTCATGTGCTCCCCATTACTCAGTTTATCCCTTGTTGATTAGGTTCATTGATGTCAGGTGTTAATTGTTTAGTTCCTGGTATTTAAGCCCTGAGTTTTCCTGTATCCTGCATCCAGTGTTATATGTCAAACTTCTGTGCTACGCATGTGTTCCTGCTTGTTAGTCTTAATTTGGATGAATGAAGATGGTTCCTTGTGTTATTCTCTATCATCTCTGTGCTCCTCGTTCCACTGAACTTAACAGTAAGTGGTACCCCTTCTCCTAATTTTTGATTCCTTTTTAAAGTTTTGTTTTCCGTTTTCCCCCCACCATCATGGAAACTGCCGCAAGACAAGCTCACCAGCCGCTCAGGAGTCAAGTCCACTGGCCACTCAAAAGTCAAGCCCGCTGACCTCATTGTCAAGCCCACTGGTCCTTACATTGTTAAACCCACTGGCTCTTACACTTTCAAGTTGATTCACAATTTTCACAATTTCACAATTCACTCCCAAGCCCTCAGCTGACAACAGCCATCTCCCTCATCCCAACCTATATGAGGAATCTGAGGAGGAAAGACTTTTAGCTGAAGCCCATGAGTCCACTCTATTGTCGACTCCAGCCCGAGTCCACTCCAGTGTTGGCTTTAGCCCCTGTGTCTGCTCCATTGTTGACTCCAGCCCCATAGTCTGCTCCAGTGTCAGCTCCAGCCCCTTAGTCTGCTCCAGAAAGGGCTCCATTTCCTGCATCCAGCCCAAAGAGGGCTCCAGTCCCAAGTCCGCTCAGAATAAAGACTCTGTTCCCAAATTAAGCCCGAGAGAGCTCCTGCTACAAGACATAACCCAGAGAGAGCTCCTGTTCCCAAATTAAGCCCAGTGAGGCTCCTGTTCCCGTGTCCAGCCCAGAGAGGGCTCCTATTCCCAAATTAAGCCCAGAGAGGACTCCTGTTCCCTAGTTAAGCCCAGAAAGTGCTCTAGTCCCAACATCCAGCCCAGAGAAGGCCTCTGTTCCCACATCTGGCCATGTAACCTGAAATCTCCTATAAGGAACTATAGGACTAACTATAGGCTCTTTAGTTTGCCTGCTCTGCCATGGCCTCCTGAGTTCCCTGCTCCACCATGGCTCCCTGGACTGTCTGATCTCTCTGATCATTACACAGAGATGTATCTATGGATCTGTCTGTTCGAGTCTCAAATGATTCAAATCATCTATCTCCTTTCAAGTGGACATTTGTGGAGCATGGAGATTGCCCGCTGGAAGCTCACAATCTGGACTTAATTCAGCTTGAGTGCCTTAATAACTATGCAGACCACTCGCTCTGTGTTTTCCTATACACCAGCCTGAGCAAGCGGTCAAAGGCATGCATTCCAGTGGACAGTCCTAAAGAGGATTTTGCTGCCTTTGTAGAGTCAGTGCTGGTAGGAGATAAAGCAGCACTCAAAACAGCAACAACCAATCTGTCCTGTGGCATCAAAAATGCAAAATGGTCATATGCTCAAAAAATCAACAATCACTTCACAGACAGCAGAGACACACGGAGCTTGTGGCAAGACATTCAGACCGTCACTGACTACAAGCCCCCGCCATAGGCCTGTGATAATGAAACATCCCTCCCAGATGCACTCGGCCACTTTTATTCAAGGTATAAAATCAAGGAATACGCAGAATGGCACAGCTGCATAAAAACTGCCCATATCTCCCAATGACCAGGCATTCTGTCTGTCTCCAACCGATGTAAGGATGACATTAGCTTGGACTACTGTCCTATATCTGCAATCAAGATTAAGTGTTTTGAGAGGTTAGTCATGCACAACATCAAAACCAGCCTACAAAACACACTGGGTTAGGGTTAGAGTTACGGTCCTCCACCCTCGACCTTACCCACCTAGAAAATAAAGATGACTATGTTAGAATGATGTTCATCGACTTCAGCTCAGCATTCAACACAATAATCCCACAACAGCTCATTAATAAACTGAACCTGCTGGGTCTAAATACCTCTGTCTGTAATCTGATCTTTCTAACTGGAAGACCTCAGTCAGTCGGAGCACTTCCACACTGAGCACAGGTGCCCCACAAGGCTGTGTGCTCAGCCTGCTGCCCTTCACACTTGCTGACCCATGACTGCACTGCCAAGTTCAGGTCCAACCACATCATCAAGATTGCAGAAGACACAACTGTGGTAGGTCTGTTCAGTAACAGCGATGAAGCAGGCTACAGAGAGGAAGTTCAGCTTGCTCAATGATGTGGGACTAACAACGGACTTCGAGTGAAACTCCGTTGACAACCCCAAACTGACCATCGACAGCTCGACTTTGGAGAGAGTCAGCCGCACTAAATTCCTGGGGGTGCACATCACAGAGGATCTCACCTGGACCACCAACACCATGTCACTCTCCAAGAAGGCACAACATCACCAACACTTTCTCCACCAGCTGAAAAAAGCAAGTCTCCCCCCACCCATCCTCACCACTTTCTACAGGGGCAACATAGAGAGTGTGCTGACCAGCTGCATCACTGTCTGGTATGGGAACTGCAGTGCTGCTGACTGCAAGACCCTCCAGCGGACAGTGAACAGAGAAAGGCAAAGATCATCGGTGCCCCTCTGTCCTCCATCCTGGACATCTTCCTTACACATTGTTCCAGCAAAGCCAACAGTATCGTGAAGGACCCCACCTATCCCTCTCACAGTCTCTTCAAGGTCCTACAACCAGAAAGACGGTACCGGAGCATCATAGTCCACTACTCCAGACTGCTCTACAGCTTTTTCCCCCAGGCTGTGAAAGCCCTGAACTCAAATCACCCCGCCCTCCTCTGAAACCCTACACAAACCCCCTACCTCCTGAAACATGGACCATCTCACCTCCTCCACCCTCCAACCTTACCACATTACAAAAAAAAACTGTCTGAACCTATCTTTTTTTTTCTGTGCAATTCGAAGTGTGCTAAACACAGGTGCATGGGCATGTACAAACCACCTGTAGTAACACTCTCCTCTATGCACACTAGACACTTTTCACACACACTGCTGTGTGTACATAATCCCCAACAAAACACTCAGTAATATGTTTACATGTTCATGCACTTCAAATCATCTTGCACTGTTCCGCAGCCTTCTGCTTGACTTACAGTATGAGGTTTCTTTTTGCACATGTACAGTATTATGTGAAGCATTTGTATAGTTTTTTTTTTTTTTAGTTTATGTATAGGTAAACATTTATATATAGTATATCTATAGTCAAAATCTGTCCGTGTGTTAGTTGTGTATAGGTTTATACTGCTTTAAGTAATTGTTGTATGTCTGTATTTATATAGCACCATAGTCCTGTGAGGCACGACATTTCATTCCACTGTATGTCCACAAATGTAGAGGAATGACAATAAAGCTCAACTTGACTTGACTTGATACTCTGAGTTTACTGAAGAAAACCTGCTCCTGACCAGGTTAGGTTCACATAGTAAGGTTTGTTAATACTTTCTCGGTATTCACAAACCTCCCATTCTGAAACAGAAAACCCAGTTTTCCTCATTTCAGGGTTATCATACTCAGAGTTTTCACTTAATCTCCTTTTTTAAACGGGCCTCAGATGTAACTAATAATCTGATTGACGACTACAGAGTCAATATAATGCCGTATATATATACACACACACACACACAAAAAAAAATGTTTTGCAAAAGAAAATAAAGTTTTGCTTTATACCTATTTTTGTTTGCATAATTAAATTAACCAGTAATATATTACATGGTACAAGAATGGAAACAACTGAAGGCATAAAAACTCATTTCAAACTCACCAACTAGA
Organism: Carassius auratus; assembly: GCF_003368295.1. NCBI lineage: Eukaryota > Metazoa > Chordata > Actinopteri > Cypriniformes > Cyprinidae > Carassius > Carassius auratus. Next base: position 171,025 of record NW_020528772.1, read on the forward strand.
CGCCACAAACAAAAACAGAACAAAACTGCATGAAACATCTTCAACACTTTCAGTCCACAAATATGAAAAGATAAACTCTTCAAAACTGGTTCAGTAATAACATGATGTGAAGCTTCCGTGTAGTAGTTGTGTGAAAATCCACCTTCATCTAAACTAACCACACACCTTTAAGTGTTAATGCATGTAACGTCTAGCTCTTTTTTTCTCTCTGATTAATTCACATCCTATGAACATTGTCACTTCGAGCTCCAGTATGCCACAACATCCTGTAGGTCAATGATGTAATGTTGAACAGAAATAAACTGACCCACTGAAACACATTTAGGACCTACACCCGGCGCAATGTGACAAAATGCAAGGCACAAGTGTTTGGGCTAGTTTCAGCATGACGCTGTTCTCATTTTTAAGTCCTGTACCTGTTGTTTATATAGCAAATCGATTCCGTGCCCATGGGCATGCTGGTCTAAAAAATAGGTTTATTTAGCTGCATTGTAAGTGGGTTGCTATTTTGAGGAAGTGAAAATGGTCTGCGCCATAGACCAACTCAAACCTGGTCTAAAGTCAATGGCACCATTTTTTTTTTGTTATTTACAGAGCATGTTAGTAGAAAATGCACCTCTGGGCGGGTCCACAACACACATTCACTTTGCTTATTACAAACAGGGACACGCAATAGCACACAAATATGCCAAATATTAAAAATGAATGGATTACAGTGTTAAATAATATTATTGTGAAGGCTACATAAATCTAAAAATATCATCATGGATAATAATTTCATGTTTTAGAATTAGGGTACCTATTTGCTTGTGCATGAGCAGATTAATTTGCTCTCGCATTCAGTCTGTGCACCTTAAATTTACACCATTTAAATAGCGAATTCGCCAAGGTGCGAACATAACTCGCTTTTAAAGGAAATGGGAGATCAGACTCAAATTGTTTTATTGCACGTTATGCCCAAAAGAGTGCAGACGGTTTCTCCCATCATTATACTTACAAAAGTGGATTTGGAAACACCCTATGTGCACTTGCGCCTTGCGCTTTAGACCATTCGCTTAGATTATTAAAATAGGGCCCCTTAAACTCATCAACCAGATGCCACAAAATGGACATTTTACACCCTTAGAGACATAAGCCAAAGCAATTGCATTGATGATCCAGTGTGACAGCCTTTGCTTGAACAATACAGGACTTTTATGTACAAGCAGGCCTTTTGTGTGCCCTCCAAAGCATACAACTAGCTGCTCCGAGAGTCTGAACTGTCTAGAGCACTTGGTATAAATGTACACCACACACATACAGGGCACAGCAAAAGTGTATTAAGCGACTCCGGCCCAACCAGTGTTTTGGGACAGAAAGGAGATAGTGTTACAACCTGCACTTTAAATGGAGTCGAAAGCACTTTAGGTGCATAACCCTTCCTAGACTTTAAGTTGTGTTTGAAATCACCTGGCCCAAACTCAATACACAAGTCGTCAGTTATCTTGTCATGCACCTCAGGGAAAAAGGTGCCAGGACTCCTTTCGGCCATGATACGACTGGAAGTACCACTCGTACAGACTTCTTCTGGTCAGTTCAATAGGAGGCGCCCACTCCAAACTGAGCTCATAAACTGCCTTGGACAGGACGCTTAGGAGCTCGACATCACTCAAGGTCCCCTATGTCGCTGTGCAGTGTACAGGGGCGCAGTGTAATCCAGCGAGCTGTTAGACCACACTTTTCTCACAGCACTGCCACCAAAATCACATCTTCATCCTCTTCAGCACCCTCCATGCCACCGGAGGACCTCCTGATATTCCACCTCCAGAGGTAGAGAGAGACTGATGCTGAGATCAGACACACTGATGCTGGACAATAAACTGTTTCCTTTGTACCAGGAGAGAGTCACATGACCCACATTCACCACTGAACACACCAATGAACAATTCTGCTCTGAGGATGATGATGGTGATGATGAAGAACAGTTTCTGCTGATGACAGGAACAGACAGACGAGCTGAAAACATGACAGATTGAAAAAAAAAATAATACAAATGAAGATATTGAAGTAGACGAGGAAGAAATATGGGGAATGACAACTGATCAAAAGTAGAGCATTTAAAAATGGGATGTGGATTTGCACAAACAGGTTCAGCTGATATTTAACTTTGCAATGAAACACACAGAGATCAAACAGAATCAGGGTTTGTCACAGATAAATACTGTTAAATATCTTCATACAGGTTTACTCAATTTAATAGTTGACGGCTCTATTCCTCCCTTCTGTATTCTCAGATGTATAAACAGAAAACGCAACACTGTGCATTATGGGAAGTGTAGATAAATTAACAGTGTTGTTTGTTTACATCACGTTATGCCTTGCGAAATGAAAACAATGTTTTTGTTTTCCATGATCAAAACTTCGTGATTTAGAACAGTTTGGTGTTCGATATTCATGCAATTATGGTGAAAACCAAACACATTATCATGTATTAAACATAATCGTGTTTGTTAAATATGTTTTTTTTTTTTTGGAAATCAGTTTATTAATTTATATTATTGACTGACTGTTTCACTTCCAATTTAAAATATTTATATTAAAACTCAGAACATTCAGTCCTTCTCGTTGAATTTCTTAAGTATATGAACACAACTTATTCTCTGAAAGTTCATGATGTCAAAAAAGGAACCATTTAACCTCTAGGCCATCGGTACTTGATGTCATAGGTATGAGAGGATAACAAAGCCCACCTCTGCATCCTATAGCTGTGAGAGAGGGAATGCCCCGGTGTGGGCTGACGATTGCAGTGAGCAGGCGATGATCTGTCAACAATGTCAACTTCGTTATGAAGATGAATTGATAGAACTTACACATACCAAGCAATCTTGTATAAAGGTTAGTGAGAGGTTTGATGAATGAAATGAGGGATTAAAATGATGTGAATAGATAGCTGCCAGTAAAAAATAAAAAACTATGTTGGGCATCAATTGAATTTTTATGAATGTGATTCCGATTCTTATTGATTTCTAATTTTGAATGCTCTTTTTTTTTTTTGCTCTAATGAAAAAGTCTACCATTGCTATTGTGACGAACTACACTTTTACGTGCAGCTGATTTACTGTGTTCATGCATTTAAGACACTTATATTAAGTTATAAGTTTTTTCTGTATATTTTCATTTTTAAAATCATATTTATTATGCTATACATTTAACTTAGCCTTACATTAAATAAATATATAAATAAAGTAGTAAAACCTGCAGCGATGGTGTTGCTGAGGAAGTGACAGTGACTTCGACATCCTTCTCTCTTCTGAGTGTCATAATCAGTCTCTTTATATTTTTATTTTCTCTTCTGGTAAATCATTTAAATCACATCATGTATTGTATTTATTTTTCTCTTCAATCGAATACAAATGCAAAAATGGTATTTTCTCTAGCTCCCGTTCACCGCTGTGGAAGTTTTTATTAAACTATGATGACTTCTAGTTCCAAGAATTCAAGAAATGGGAAAACTAATTCATTGAACCCTCAGATTATTTAAAAGAAGAGAATAAACATTTGCATTATTTATTATATATTCATTATTTTTTATTATTTTGTTAATTTGTTAAACTACAAGTATCAATCATTAAGGATTACAATAAACTCAGAAATCACTAAGAAGAAATCCAAATGACAAATTAAAATATTAGTTGAAACAGTAACAGTGTAAAAGCCAGATATCAGCAGTAATCAGTATATAGTTTGTGAGGAAACAGAAACAGGGAGAGTTTGATTATTGTTCTGTGATGAAACCGGTGTAAATCACCGTCGTCTCGTCTGATTCCTGTAAAACAAAAGGGCAAAGGAGAAAAACAAACCTGATAAATAAACATTTACAAAAAACAGAAGTTTTCTACTAATTCTTCAAGAAGATTCATAATTCATTAGACCTGAACCTTGTTAGGAAAAATGCATCAATTGAGCGATTATTATGGGATATGAGTCAGTGTTTGTTTCATTTTTATTTTACTAGAACTTTTATTGTGAAATTTTAGCACTAAAGAAAAACTTTAAAAACATTAACAAAAAAAGATTTGATTATTACAGAGCCTTTGAGGAGACATGGTCGGTTCATTTAGTTTTGTCATGGCCACAACATAATAACTTGGGGGAACGTGATATTATGTCGTGGCCACTAGATATTAATTTGAGGGGACATCATATTAACTCATGGGAACGTGATATCATGCTGTGGCCATGAAATCCTGTAATGACACGTGACATCAGGATGTGACGTGTAAGGTACGAGTCGAAAACGCTATCCATAAGAAATGGATGTCTTTCCCTCAACAAAAGAAGTCCCACGAGTTACTATGTCGTGGCCCCAACAAAACTAAGTGAACCGACCATGTCACCTTACAGGCACCATAGAATATAGTGCGCCTAAGACGCAATATGGGAACGGCCCCTTACTTATAGCCTTGTTTGCTGCTCTTTAATTTCATTCTTTGTCATTTATGTGAAATTCTGTACCACAACTTAACAGTTTAGCTTTATGGATTAAATTTTTTTATTTAAAGGATGATATTAAATGAATGAGCATTCAAGCGATATGTTTCCTTACCGATGCTTTATCATGAATCATTACAAATGATGTGAATTGCACAAGTGCATAGTCTCACACTTTTCAACAGTACAATCAAAAAGGCATAGTACCAACACAGTATTGACTTAGATGCTGTTACTGTAACCACAAATCACAATTTATGACACAAGGCCAGGTATGTAAATAGGTCCACTCGAATACATAGTCTTTTCAGGGCGTCATACATACACTATCAGTGAATAAGCATGAAATTAATTCATAACAGAAGGAATAAGGAATAACAACATATATAATGAATAAAGTATAACATGAAATGCATACAACAGTACATACGTTTTACTTCATGTCCTAATAACCAGCGTGCGAGCTAATCGCACATATGCATCTCGGTTAAAATAAACCGCGGTTTGGAAGGACCTTCATCTTAATCTAGAGACTGCTCTTTAAGTTAAATTAAATTTAATTTATTCATTTAGCAGAGGAGACTTACAGTGCATTCAGGCTATCAATTTTTTACCTATCAAGTGTTCCTGGGGACCCAGCCGGCACATGACCGACCTTCAACGTTGAAATATGGTTGAAATTAGGTCAGTTGTGGTTTCAACGTTGAAACAACGTTGATTCAACGTTTAAAGCTGAATGGTTGAAAAACATCCAGCACATGACCAACTTTCAAAGTTGAAATATGGTTGAAATAAGGTCAGTTGTGGTTTCAACGTTGAAACAACGTTGATTCAACGTTTAAAGATGAACTGTTGAAAAACTTCCAGCACATGACCAACTTTCAACATTGAAATATGGTTGAAATAAGGTCAGTTGTTTTAATGAAACAACGTTAAAAATGTTTAATGCTAAATGGTAGAAAAAGGTTAACAAGCTTTTAAATTATTTATATTAAATTATTTAAATTAATTATTATTTTAATAGCATTTAAAAATATTTTAGTCATGATACCTATTCTAAAATCTAAAGGTATATGTTAAATATTATCATCATTAACAACAATAAAACTATACATTTCGCTGCTTTATCACACTGAAACAACTCCCATTGGTAGTTTTATTTTATTACTTCTATCATGATTGGTTAATCTGGCTGTCATTCAGGAAACTGGACAATGAATCGGTTCGCGCTTTTCTACATTTAAAAATATGACCGTTATTGTCGTCTTTCTGTGAGTGAGGCGGCTAACTGTGAGCTGCTGCTCGTTATAATTTACTGCTCGGTCGGTCCCGAATTATTTCATATTTGCCTGTACATTTTTTATTTATTTTGAGCCAATTTGAGTCGTGACATGTCAATGGAGAACAAAAACTGTGAACACAAGAAGGGTCAGGTGTTCTGCGAGGTCCTGAAAACATCCTGGCAAAATGAGGTAAGAAAATCGCTAACTTTATCTTTATTATCTTTTGAAAATAGTAAAGTATTACCAGAGTTTACAAATGGGTAGTTTAAAGGACATGTAACCTGCAGATAAATAAATACCCGTGTGTCTATTTTTGCATTGCTTTATCACAGATGATCAAGTTAGATGCTCACCCAATGTGTTGCTGGTAGGTTATGTGTTAATGTCTGTCTTTTAGAGATTTTCCCATATTTTCCTGATATGAATCCCATGCATTAGGTGTGTTATATATGTTTGTATTCTTATAATAGTTTCAAAGTGTTTTCTGCAACATATAAGTGCAAATGTCGGTATTTAAATAATATAATTTTAATGAATTAATGAAAATGAATAAATAAATAAAAGGATTGTTTAAAGCCATGGTTCTCAAAGTGTCAGGCCCCCTCTAGTTGTTATGCAGGTGAATCACTAAATTAAACTAATTAATGTTAATATATTTTAACTTAATCTTTGAGTAAGTTTTTTTTTTGCACATTTAAGTATGTTAGAGTGAAAGTACAGTACAGTTTTGTAACTTTTGTTACATAATTACATTTAAAATTACATTTTAATTTAAACTTTTTTTTTTCATTTACCTGTGTATGTAAGCACAGTTGTAGTGTTAATGTTCAAACTGTATTTACCATGGTAAAATGTCTGACAACAATTAATATTCTTATTAGAATTAAACTGCCTCATTTTTTAACTGTAGACCTGTAGCTGAATAGTTTGGCCAACTACGCTGCTGAAATGTAATGTTGGTCATTATGGTGCAACATAATATTTAATAACAAATATTTTCTGAAGTGGTACTTGATATAAAAGTTTGAGAACCATTGGGTTAAAGAAATGGTATAAAATGAAATCCTGCTTTTTAAGAACTTTTCAGTAAACCATTTCTTCTTTCCCCTTGTAGAGTCATCAAGGATCCAGCTTGTTCTTGAAACATTGGTAAGAAATTGTTCTTCTGCTACATTGCACTGTCACTTCTGCTAGAGATGCTTTGACCTTTTGTGATAGGTTTTGATTGTGCTTCGTTTAATAAAAACGTACTGAATTTGATTTGACTTATTTTACTACACTGTAATGTTAGTGTTCTGATTAAAACAGTGTAACTGGGGGCTCTGAAAACACTGCTTGTGAATAATTTGTTAATATTGTACATTTTCATCTGAATACATTAAATAAGTGCTTAATGAATAGTGTTGTCCACTTTGTTTCCAACATCACTGTTACTGAACTGTAAAGTGAAAATATTGTGTGATTTATTTTGCATTCAGTTTTCAGTTAAATATATTTCACAATATCAAAGTTATTGTCAAACATTGTGGACATACCTAAACAAACTGGTTAAATCTTATGTTCCCTCCAGAAGTTTGCCCTCTGCAAGTGAACGACGCCTTGTGGTGCCATCCCAAAGAAGTTCACAATCACTCTCACGGTCCTTTTCCTGGACTGTGTCCAGCTGGTGGAATCACCTCCCAATCTCAATCCGAACTGCTAAGTCTTTACTCATTTTCAAGAAACATCTTAAGACTCATCTTTTTCACCAGAACTTAACCAACTAATGCTAGCACTTTTCCTTCTTTTCTTGTCTTTCATATATATATATATATAAAAAAAAAAAAACCTGGCTATGTGTTCTGTACTAGACTAACTGAGACTTGTCATAGCACTTGTATCCTGTTGTTGTTCGCTTGTACACCTGACTGCTTCTGTTGTTCTCATTTGTAAGTCGCTTTGGATAAAATCGTCTGTTAAATGATGAAATGTAAATGTTTATACAGGACGGTACAGAAAGTGCACAAGTGGGAGAGAGTGGAGGGGATGGCATCAGAAAGGACCTAGCGCTGGGACACTTTCAAGGATCACCCGAAGCACAACCACACTGTATACACTAAGGCTGCTGGTTCTAACATTTTAGAGTGCCCTGCAGTAGAAATCTCATTCTGCATTCCCCACAGTAAAGAAAACACAGTCCGGGGGGTTCCCATTAGAAATCAACTGGTGGAAGGTTCCCTTCTCGAACTGTTCAACACATTTTCACTGCACAAATGTACACAACTCTTGTAATGAAACACATTACTCAAACATGTTTTTGACAGAAACTGTAGCTTTCCACCAAAATAAAAGATCCACTGGTTTCAGTCATAAAGGTACAAGGGTTTGTCTTGTAAGTGCTGCAAAAAAATATGCATTTATGTGCCAAATTATTTTACAAAAACCTTTAAATATTATTGTATTTGGATTGTTCTTCTACCTGTTTTTAGCATTACCTCCATGCATACTCTGCATAATAAAGTGTGGGATTATTTTCATCTGTTTTATACAGTATGTTTCCAAAATTAAACTGCTGTTTGACAATTTTGAGCATGTGGTAGTTTATTGAAGTTGTTTGTAAAGCCATTGCTGCCAGTCATTAGATTTTTAGCCTTGCATGTACCGTGTTGATCTAAATGCCAACTAGGATCTAGGTGTATTTATACACGGTGCAAGGTACGACGGGGAAACAACGTCGTGTTATCAACGCGGATTAACTTTTCAAAATCAACACCTCATTCAGCTTTCATCCCAGGTGTGCAGCACGACCCTAATTCACCCGTAATGCAGGTAAGACGGTGAAACAGCGTCGCGATTTCAACGTTGATCCAATTTGCAAAATCGAAAGGTTATTCAACGTTGATTCAACGTCGGGATTTCAACGGTGAATCAGCGTCGTGATTTCAACCGTACATCAACGTCACGATTTCAACGGTGAATCAGCGTCGTGATTTCAACCGTACATCAACGTCACGATTTCAACGGTGAATCAGCGTCGTGATTTCAACCGTACATCAACGTCACGATTTCAACGGTGAATCAACGTCGTGATTTCAACGTTGATCCAATTTGCAAAATCGAAAGGTTTTTCAACGTTGATTCAACCATGGTACCTGACGTTGTTTCAACGTTGAATCAACGTTGAAATGCCGGCTGGGGAATCAAACCCCCAACCCCACAATGCATTCACAGAAAACATCACGTTTCTCTTCTGTCTGGACAATGTAAGTTTTGATATGTCATGTCTTTGTGTTCGCGAACCCACTACCAACTCCCGAACTGATTCAAATGATTCGCGATCGCCAAACTGACTCAAATGATTCGCGAACCCGCTTTGAACTCTCGAACTGATTCGATTCGCGAACCCACTCCGAACTCCCGAACTGATTCAATAATCCGCTATCCCGCTACGAACTCCCGAACTGATTCAAATGATTCGCGATCCCGCACCGACCTCCCGAACTGATTCAAATGATTCGCGATCGCCAAATTGACTCAAATGATTCGCGAACCCGCTTTGAACTCCCGAACTGACACAAATGATTCGCGAACCCGCTACGAACTCCCGAAATGATTAAAATGATTCGCGATCGTCAAACTGACTCAAATGATTCGCGAACCCGCTTTGAACTCCCGAACTGATTCAAATGATTCGCTATCCCGCCACGAACTCCCGAACTGATTCAAATGATTCGCGATCCCGCTCCGAACTCCCGAACTGACTCAAATGATTCTGGAAAAATGAGTGGCATCGCTTCCATTACGAGCGCACATACGGTGCGCCTACATTTGAAATAATGATCTTGAGAGTGCAAAAGACGCGATATGTGAACTGCCCCTTACTTATAGCCTTGTTTGCTGCTTTTTAATTTCATTCTTTGTCATTTATGTGAAATTATGTACCAAAACTTAACAGTTTTGCTTTATGGATTAAATTTTTTTTTATCTGTTGAACACCAAACATAAACAAAAAGTAGTAATAAACTCATTATTTTCATTAATTTTACAAAGTAAACAATTTGTTTGCATTTGCGCTAGTGTAATGCTCCTGTAAAGTATGATATTAAATGAATGGACATTCAAGCGATGTTTCTTCACCGATGCTTTATCATGAATCATTACAAATGATGTGAATTGCACAAGTGCATAGTCTGAATAAAAATAAATATAAAAAGTCTAGAATAAAGTCTAAGAATAAAAAGTCAAAATTGTTTTAATGAATTTTTCTTTCTTTTTTTTGGTAGCTGCTGCATGAAGTGAAGATGCGGTTTGGAAGGACCTTCATCTTAATCTAGAGACTGCTCTTTAAGTTAAATTAAATTAAATTTATGCATTTAGCAAACGAGACTTACAGTGCATTCGGATAGTAAATCAACATATTGGAATGATTTCTGAAGGATTATGTGACATTGAAGACTTGAGTAAAGGCTGATGAAATATATATTGTGGCGAGTGGGGCGGGGCTGAGAGACGTGGGAACGAGGAGTGAGGCCAGGTGTAGTGACTGGAGATGAGCTACACCTGCGACCCACCTCCGGTCTCGAGTCCCACGTAGGAGATGGAAGGATATAAAACTGGAGCGACGACCGTGAAGGACGAGAGAGGACCAGGCCTGGGCCTTATTTTATGTTTTGCTTTTTATTTGCATGCACCAGTCGTCCGTGAGGGGCTGGTGCGCTGTTTTGTGTTTATTTTGAATTATTAAAATGTCTTTTGATTGTCCGCCGGTTCCCGCCTCCTTCTTCCGGATGAATATGGAGATTTTATTATTACAGTGGTGCCAAAACCCGGGAGAAGGAGGGACGCACCGCTGAAGATCCCTCGCCGCTGTGGTGAATCCGCGGTGCCATCGACGCACGAGGCGGTGGGCTGGAGCGAGTTGCCGGGACGGGCGAGCACGCTGCCGGCCGCCCACGATATGGAGGGGCGGCTGGCATCCGTGAGCGAGCGGAGGAGTCGGCGCCGTTCACCAGGGGGCCGGAGCCTGCTGCCTCCGTGAATGAATACGGAGGAGCAGGGAACGGGGGTCTCCTGCCGGCTGCCCAAAACCGGAGGAGCCGTCGCCGTCCACTGGGCGGCGGAGGAGTGTCGTGCCGTCCGCCGAGGGCCGTCCAGTGCCACTGCCAGGCACCGTGGAGGAGATCACCCAGCTGGTGGAGGGCCGAGCAGCAGTGCGTCTTGGAACCGGAATGTTTTTTTTTTTGTGTTTTTTTTCTCTCTCGTCCCTGTCACTCCTCCTTCCATCTCCTTTTCTCTTGCCTCGTCTGTCCTACCCCCAGGTTCCTGCAGGTCCCCGTGAGCGGTCCCCCCCGGAGGGAGGGGGGGGGGGGTTGTAGAGCGCAGTCTCGGGAGTACCCCCCGGCCTGCGAGTGGGGCGGGGCTGAGAGACTTGGGAACGAGGAGTGAGGCCAGGTGTAGTGATTGGAGATGAGCTACACCTGCGACCCACCTCCGGTCTCGAGTCCCACATAGGAGATGGAAGGATATAAAACTGGAGCGACGACCATGAAGGACGAGAGAGGACAAGGCCTGGGATTTTAGTTTATGTTTTGCTTTTTATTTATGCGCATCAGTCGTCCGTGAGGGGCTGATGCGCTGTTTTATGTTTATTTTGAATTATTAAAATGATGTTTGATTATGCGCCGGTTCCCGCCTCCTTCTTGCCGATGATTAGGAAGTTGAAATTATTACATATATTTATACATACATTACATACATTATATATATATATATATATATATATATATATATATATATATATATATATATATATATATATATAAATAAACATAGGCTCAGTATATATGACCCAAAGTAACTAGTAACTAACTACTTGAGTAGATTTTTTATCCGATACTTTTTTACTCTTACTCAAGTAACTATTCAGATTAGTACTTTTACTTTCACTTGAGTAAATATTTCTATAAGTACTTTTACTTGACTACAGTTTTTGGGTACTCTACCCACCTCTGTTAAATTCATGCATTTAGCAGACGCGACTTACAGTGCATTCAGGCTATCATTTTTTTACCTATCAAGTGTTCCTGGGGAATCAAACCCCCAACCCCACAATGCTCTACCAATTGAGCTACAGGAACACTACTGTCTACTTTAGCAAATCGACACAAACACAAAAAGTGTTATTTTTTCCTTAACACAACCATTAGTTGCTTGATTTGTTGAATGGTTACTCTAATAAATCTATTTATACCATGGTTTGTCTGAATATTTGATTCTGATTGGCTAAAAGGGGTGCATTAAAATAATTTGATTCACAGGTAGATCCAGTCAGTGTAATTACAATTAAAGTTAAATGTGCTGCTGCAATGACATACGTGCAAACAAAACACTTGCAAACGAGATCGGAGATTAAAATAATGTGAACTGAGACATTTTGCATTTAATTAAAAAAAAAATGTTACAACCTCAGTCGCATTGCTCCACTGCCACTCATAAATCCTCTCCTGTGTTCTCATGGAGTAGTAAAGTGTCCATTGTGAGCATACTTCAGAATCTCAGCAGAAGTTGATTTTGGATGCTGCTCTGCTCACATACTAATTAATGATTAATGTTTGAAAGTGAAGTGTAAAATAAATTATATAAATATTTTATTTAACTAAGTAATTACAGTAATATTTCAGTCTTTATATATTCTTTTGATTGAACCCTTAAAAGGGGTTCTATATAGAACCTTTTAGGGGTTCCAAATAGGTAGCGCCTGATAGAACCTTTTAAGGTTCTACACAGAACCTTTTCTTCTAAGAGTCTCTCTCCTCCTGCTGCTCCACACAGTAAGATCTGAATCCCCCTTCGTCACTGATACAGTCGTCTCTGCATCTGTATCAGATGCACACTGATACACACCCAGAACAAACAGAACAAGGTTTTTTTGTTTAAATAAATAAATGGAATTTTAAATAACTGTATGATGGTTTAATGAGGTGAATAGTTGAAATTTACATTTAAAATCAATAAGTTGATTTGAGCTCCACACAAGATCATACACTGAAAACTCATACTGCAGATGAGAATCACGTCACACTGAAACTAAAGCTGCTGCTGTTTGAGCTTCAGTCATTTATATAAAGGACATTTAGAAAAAAGCAAAGACTGAATCTGAAGAAGGAACTGAAATCATAAAAACATTTCAAACTCACCATCCAGACACCACAAACACATACAGAACAAAAATCTGTCAAACATCTTCAACGGTTTCAGTTCACAAATATGAAGACAAACTCTTCAGATCTGGTTCAGTGATAAAATGACAGATGAGCCGATGAGAGACTGATCTGAAGTAAAGTCATGAGAAACTGTTGGCTAAAATAACCGTTATTTATCCTGTGTTAATGTGTGTGACCACTGGCATTTTTTTATTTCACAACATCTGCACTCACCACATTGAGTTCCAGTAGATCTTCAAGTTTCTCTACATGTTTTGTTTTACATTTTACATAAGCTGATTTTAACCTATTTTATCATTTTGACATTTTTATGTGTAAAACACTGTGTGTGTTAAATGCATCACTGTATTATGCAGTTGCCAGCGGTTCTATGAAGAATAAGAATCTTTTTGTAAGATAAAACAAACCCAATAACTTATGTTTATAATTTTGTCTCTTAAATAAGTTGATTCATATTTTACCAGTTTGAATGTTTTTCTTTGCTATTGAACATTGATTAATAATATAATCATGACAAAATATTAAACTTTTCAGTTCTACTTTTAAAAAAGGAAGCAGAAGAAATGAATACATTATTTCTATATATCACAATTTTATATGGCTTTTACATCAGTGAAGTGTTAAATGTAAAAATACAAAAGCAGAAACAATACTTCTCCATAACAGTGTTTGCATTCACGGACACAGGCCTACTCGCACCAAACCAAGCAAGACCATCTTGGTCAACCACTTTCACAAGAAAGACCATGCTGGTCAACCAGGCTCTATTTGTCTTGAGAACAGCATGACCTTTTGCACAGGTTTCCAAAAGGGTTATGCTATGGGGCTTGGTTTAGGCCATATATAAAATATGAATCATGAACCTAAAACAAAAAGTAGAAGTCTGAAACACATTAACCTTATTAATATAGCAAGAAAAAAAAAACTGTGTTTATCAATTAGGCTAATTTGTTGGTGAACTGAGTCAGGATAGCAGCTAAAAAAAAAGTAGGTCACGTTATATTTTCTAAATTGCTAAAGTGTAGAATCATCAACAATTGTTAGCCCTTAACAATACATAGATGCTTTTTCCTCACTGTTCATTTGATATGCATCAATGTGTTATTTTGTCAGCTGAGGTGACAGAAACAGTCTCGCCAGGCTGTAGCTCAGGAAGAGAGGCAGGTGGAGGGGCAGGGTCACAGATGAGAACTAGGTTGGTAACAATGTGTTTATAAGCGTAAACAAAGATATTTGTTTTGTTTTGCATTTACTGATGTTTCACTGGTATATTAAGAAGTCTGTTAAGCACAGTGGTGGACAGTAACGGAGTAGCTTTACTTCGTTACTGTACTTAAGTACATTTTTCAAGTATCTGTACTTTACTGAAGTAGTTTTATTTTGAGTAACTTTTACTTTTACTTCACTACATTCCAAAGCATAAGATCGTACTTTTAACTTCACTACATTTCATAAAACATATCGTTACTCCCTCTAATATATCACGTGCTCCGACACGCAGAAGCGGTGTCTGATTCATCATGAACGAACTGAGTCTTTTCAAAATAAACCTTTAAATCGGATCGCGAATCGCACCAAACGATTCGTTTACGAATTAGAATGATCCGATTGCAGCTGTTCTGGAGTCGACCACTCACTGATTCAAATGAACCGTTTAGTGCGAGTCTACAGAAGTAAGAACCGTGAGATCTTGTGAGCGCGTGCGTCTGATGTTGCTAAAAGTAAGTTATTAATGTCGGAATTTAGGATTAACTATGGTAACTGAAAATCATATTTTTTATTATTTATTTTATATATTTTATTTTGATAATTTAGAATTATTACTGAAATACAACCTTTTTTGTTTCAAACAGTTCATTGAACAATAATAAATGAAGTACCTGAAGCTGACAATGAAGTAAATGTATAATAATTAGCAAAGATGATTAATTTAGCGCTGTAAACGCGCGTGTGAGGGGCGGAGACGCGCCGCGGAGCGTCAGAGGCGCTTGAGGACCAAACACAGCAGAGCGGTAGGAAACTTCATTCCTCTTATTATTTCTCTTTTACTATAGCGATTTATTTTTAGATACGTGATCTGAGTCTTTTATAGAGTTGTAGAGTTAGAGTTATTAGAGAAATATAATTATTTTTTACATTCTTTGGTCGAAGTTTTCAGATCGGCAATTCGGAGCCTGTTCGCGACTCCGTTGATTCAGATCGGCACTTCGGAGCATGTTCGCGACGCGGTTGATTCAGATCGGGAATTCGGAGCCTGTTCACGACTCGGTTGATTCAGATCGGGACTTCAGAGCCTGTTCGCGACTCGGTTGATTCAGATCGGGACTTCTGGACTTCGGAGCATGTTCGCGACTCCGTTGATTCAAATCGGTACTTCGGAGCATGTTCGCGACTCGGTTGATTCAGATCGGCACTTCGGAGCCTGTTCGCGACTCGGTTGATTCAGATCAGGACTTCGGAGCCTGTTCGCGACTCGGTTGATTCAGATCGGCACTTCGGAGCATGTTCGCGACTCCGTTGATTCAGATCGGCACTTCGGAGCCTGTTCGCGACTCGGTTGATTAAGATCGGCACTTCGGAGCATGTTCACGACTCGGTTGGTTCAGATCGGCACTTCGGAGCCTGTTGGCGACTCGGTTGATTCAGATTGCGACTTCGGAGCATGTTTGATATTTTTTTTTAAAATTCAGATCTCGAAGCAGGAAGTGTTTGTCAAACAGTTAATTGGTGATAAATGAATATTTGGACTTGAGGCTTTTTTTTTTTAGACGAGTAATGTTAGACAGACATGAATGTTTATTCAGAACGGTACTGAAAATAAGTAAATATTGTAGCTGATGCTAAATGTTTAGCAGGCTTGCTGGTGCTAACTTGAGGTAATTTTTATAAATATATAGATAGATAGATAGATAGATAGATAGATAGATAGATAGATAGATAGATATAGATATATAGATATATAGATTACATCTGGGGAGAAAAGAAAGGATGTGATGTTCAGAACATGGTAACTACAGTAATTATCAAAGAGGGGAAGAGATGCACCCCGTTTGGCCAGGGGTGTTTTTACACCGCAGACAAGGTTTGAGAAGGAAAAAAATCATTAAGAAAATATAATTATATTTTCCTTAAGATGTTCTTCCTAACTGCAGGCCTTATTATCTTGTCATACATAACTGTGGTGTTCTGGTTAAGCACTCATCATACATGGATTTAATAAAGTAGCCATAAAGTGGTTGCTACCCTCATGAGTGTGTAGATACAGAGTGGTTAAATGTGTATTGTGATGCATTTTTAAGAAACCTGATCCAGCTGCACAGCAATAAACAGAGTTGCAGTCAGAGTGAAAACAAGATTTGAGTGCAGCATTTGACACTGTTGACCATAATATCCTCATTTTCCCCATCTAGAACATTGTGGCGGGATTAAAGGAAATGCATGGAAATACAGTAGTTTCTCTTATCTGTCAAACTAAAGTTTTTCAGTTAGTCATGGGGAATTTTCTTATGCTCCCCTCAAGTTTGGTGTCCCTCAGGGGTCTATTTTAGGTCCTGTACTATTTTCTTTTTTACATGCTTCTGTTGGGTTCTTTTTTTAAGGAAACGTGTTTCTTTTAATTGTTTTGCAGATGACACACAATTATATATGCACTTTGTGTTTAGATCATCAAAATAGGTCCCAATATGTTATTACATACTGTTTTTGTCATTGTCAGCATTGTAGCATACTACTCTGAAACATTTTGTTGCTCATTGTATACTGTTTCACACACTATTCTTTAAAAAATAGTAAGCAGTATATAGTGTATACTGGGCAGTAGGCGATATGTTAGTATGAGATTTCGAACACAAATCAGACTAGAGAGATTTAAATGAGGTGCTAGTTGTTTGTTTATTGTGTATTAAAAAAATAAAAACTTTTATAAAATCTAATGAGCTTACCAAATTGTAGACTTTTACATATTTTACAATGCTTTAAAGCTTTATGTGATACACTGCTGAAACTATTAAACACAGGCGCTCAACATAATAAATATAATAAAACATAGAGAGATTCTTGAAGCTCAGAATGAATAAGAACTTTATTGATAAAGGCAACCAAATACAGATGACAAATATATAGAAGTAATAAAGAGAGTTCTGTGTGTCTCAAATGAGTGAAATATAAACAAAAAAGCTTTTCAAATTGGATTTAAAAAAAAAATACACTGAAAGAGAGTATGTTTTTTTTCAATATTTTTTGAGAAATTGCATCATCAGTCATGCACCTGATGTGTGAATCTGTGCTTGATCTTATTCAGCTCTTCTGGATCTGATGTCATAGACCAGAAGAATGACAGTAGCCACGCCCACCAGAGCAGAGAGGACCAATCGGATCACAGCTTCAGTAGAACCACAGCAGTGGACAGAGTCTGAGGAATAAAAACACCAAACTGAGATCAGATCAGTCAATAAACATTAATATCAGCACCGACATCAACTAATATCATCACTGTTGTACCTGAACATGTGTAACAGAGCTGAGTGATGTCCAGATGTTGAGTCTGGTTGCTGATGGGATTGTTGAGCACACAGCTGTAGCTGTTTTTATCCTGATATTCCACCTCCAGAGGTAGAGAGAGACTGATGCTGAGATCAGACACACTGATGCTGGACAATAAACTGTTTCCTTTGTACCAGGAGAGAGTCACATGACCCACATTCACCACTGAACACACGAATGGACAATTCTGCTCTGAGGATGAGGAGGATGAAGAAGAACACTGTGAAGAGTTACTGCTGATGACAGGAACAGACAGACGAGCTGAAAACAGGAGAGAATATGGGATGAATTTATCTGCTGAAAACAAGTAGAAGAGGAAGAAACACCAAGACTGCTCAAATGTGTTTTAAAAAAATAAATCTGATAAAAGTTCAAACATAAATATGGATTCTATAAATATAAAATTAGTCTAATTAGTCATTTTAACTAATTAGCCATGACAAGACACTTATTCAGACTAACTTTAATGCTGCAATATATATATATATATATATATATATATATATATATATATATATATATATATATATATATATATATATATATATATATATATATGAAACTCACCGTAGATAGTGAGACTGAAACATTTGATCACACTGTGGGTCTTTAGTAAATAACGTCCAGTATGTTCATTTGTGATGTTTGTGATGGTCAGAGATCCAGTTTGATCGTCCAGCTTCAGTCTGTCTCTGAATCTCCCGTCAAGAACATCATCATATAGAGTGAATCTGTCGGTCTGTTTAACGATTTCAGCTATTAAAGTGTTTTCATTTCCAAACATGCACTGAATCAGATCATCATAATCTATTCCAGTAAGATCAGAGTCTAGAGTGACTGAATCTCCCTCCTTCACTGACACTGATGTAATTTCATCTGTATCAACAAACACACAGAGAAAAAGCCGAAACAAGGATTGTCACACATTAAGAATTTTAAATAACTTGATGGATTACTAAAGCAAACAGTTTGCTGTTTAAGTTTCAAGAGAATAATAATAATATAATAAAACAACAGAACAGGCAGAAAAGAAGGAAAATGTTGTGTGGATGAATAAATTCATAATTTAGCATCATAATATAAAACAGCTACAACTGATATTTAAATTACCATAGACACTGAGACGGAAAAGCATCTCCATTAATTTGCTCTGTAGTCGATAATCATCAGAGTCTGTGGTTCTGGTGTTTGTGATGGTCAGAGATCCAGTTTGATCGTCCAGCTTCAGTCTGTCTCTGAATCTCCCGTCAAGAACATCATCATTTACAGTCGTGCTGCCAGTCTGTTTATTGATTTCAGCTATTAAAGTGTTTTCACTTCCAAACATCCACTGAATCACATCATCGTCCATTATTTCAGTACGACCAGAGTTTAGAGAGACTGACTCTCCCTCTATCACTGACACTGACTTCTGTCCTATATCAGCAGACACACAGAGAACAAACAGAAACAGGGTTCAACACGTATAAAAAGAATTAGATGGGTTACTAAAGTTAATAGTTTTAAGTTTAAAACTGAATAACATTACACAACAAAAGCATTAACAATTGCGTTTTTGTGCTTATTAAAATATAAAAATAAAGATATAAATTAATTGAAATAAATATTTAACTGACCACAAACAGTGAGATTGAAACTCTTGCTCATAATATTGGTCTGTAGAAAATAACGTCCAGCATGTTCAGTTGAGACGTTTGTGATGGTCAGAGATCCAGTTTGTTTGTCCAGCTTCAGTCTGTCTCTGATTCTCCGTCAAGAACTTCCTCATATTGTCAGGAACACAACTGGACACAGATGCAGGTATGGTGTGAGAATTTATTCAAAAAAAAATCCAAAAGAAAAACTCCCTCCAACTAACAAAAACAGGCCGGGAAATAATAGAAAAATGTCCAGCAGGAAAATAAGAGGCTTGAATGTCCTTTCGTAAACACCCGGCAGGGGGCGCCCGATGGCGCGGCCGCGTAGGAAGTGGAGGAGGGAGGAGAACACGAGAGAGCCCGTCACGGAGCAAACCAAAACACTTCTGAGGAGTATAGGGGTCCGGTCTAGTAAATGAGGGAGGGGAAAAAATAGAAAAAGCAAAACAAAACCAGTAGCAGCAGACAATGGCACGACAGAGCAGGACTAGACAGAATGACTACACATGGGCTGTAGTCGAACGACGATCTGGCACCGATTGGCGCGACAGACGGGAATAAATAGAGGAAGAGATGGACAAACATTGAATGCAGGTGAGTGGAGTCAAACAATTAGAAGCGGAAACTGTAGTAATGAGGGGGAGGGAGGAACGCCACAGATAGTTGCAAGACGAACGATCAAAACCAAAACAAAACACCATGTGCGCATGAAATGACGACATAAACAAAAACACACACCGAAAAACAGGGTGATCAGACAGCTGACATGACAGTACCCCCCTCTGACGGACGCCACCAGGCGCCGCAGGAAGGGGCTCACCTCGTCGCCGGTAGAAGTCCTCGACCAGTGTCCGATCCAAGATGTCCCGGGCCGGGACCCAGCTCCTCTCCTCTGGGCCATAGCCCTCCCAGTCCACAAGGTATTGAAAGCCCCGCCCCCTACGTCGGACATCTAGCAACTTCCTCACCGTATAGACCGGGGAGCCATCCACTAGACGGGGGGGAGGGGGGGTTGGGGCAGATGGAACAAGATGGGAATGGAACACAGGTTTAACCCTGGAAACATGGAAAACAGGGTGTACCCGACCAAGCGTGGTAGGGAGCTTGAGCTGCACCGCCGCCGGACTCAGGACCTTGGTGATCCGGTATGGGCCAATGAACCTGGGTGCCAACTTGCGTGAGGCTACCCTGAGAGGCAGGTCCTTGGTGGAAAGCCATACCCTTTGACCACACACATAGCGGGGGGCAGGAGTCCGGTGACGATCGGCCGCTGCTTTGGTCCGCCTACTAGCCTGGGCCAAGGCCGCCTTAGCTTTCTTCCAGGTGCGTCGACACCGTCGGACAAAAGCCAAAGCAGACGGGACCGCAGCTTCGGGTTCCTGTGTGGGAAACAAGGGAGGTTGATAACCAACAGAACACTGGAATGGGGACATACCTGTGGCAGAAGCCGGAAGGGAGTTATGGGCGTATTCTACCCAGGACAGCTGTTGACACCAGGAGTTGGGATTGTGGGATGCCAGGCAGCGAAGAGTGCGTTCCAAATCCTGGTTTGCCCGCTCGGACTGCCCGTTGGTCTGGGGATGGAAACCTGATGACAGACTCGTAGAGGCCCCGATCTGCCGACAGAACTCCCTCCAAAACCGAGAGACAAACTGGGGACCCCTATCGGAGACCACATCGACCGGAAGACCATGAATCCGGAATATGTGATCAACCATCACCTGAGCAGTCTCTTTGGCAGAGGGGAGCTTGGGAAGGGGAATGAAATGGGCCGTCTTAGAGAAACGGTCCACCACCGTAAGAATGACGGTGTTACCCATGGATTCTGGGAGGCCAGTGACAAAATCAAGGGCCAAATGTGACCAGGGGCGGGAAGGGATGGGCAACGGGTGGAGCAGACCAACGGGGGGCGCATTGGAAGTCTTGTTCTGAGCGCACACAGAGCAGGCAGCCACGAACTGCCTGACATCCTTGGCCATGGATGGCCACCAAAATCGCTGACGGATGGCAGCCAGCGACCTCCGGACTCCTGGATGACAGACTAGCCTGGACGAGTGACCCCACTGGATCACTTCAGAGCGCAACTTGGTGGGAACAAAGAGATTACCCGCTGGACCCCCCTTCGGCACAGGACCCTTAAGTAGAGCCTCCTCTACTCGTCTCTCGATGTCCCAAGAGAGGGATGCCACCACCACCCCTTTGGGGCAAGATGGTGTCTGCAGACTCCCTCCCCTCAGGAGCCTCGAAAAGACGAGAGAGTGCATCGGGCTTGATATTCTTGGACCCGGGCCTGTATGACAGGGTGAAATTGAACCGACCAAAGAAGAGGGCCCAGCGAGCCTGTCGGGAGCTCAGCCTCCTGGCCGAACGGATGTACTCGAGGTTCTTATGATCCGTCCAGACCAGGAAGGGCTGAGCTGCGCCCTCCAACCAGTG
Source organism: Carassius auratus (assembly GCF_003368295.1). Classification (NCBI taxonomy): domain Eukaryota; kingdom Metazoa; phylum Chordata; class Actinopteri; order Cypriniformes; family Cyprinidae; genus Carassius; species Carassius auratus. The sequence goes on from NW_020528772.1 coordinate 192,595, forward strand.
ACGCCACTCCCCCAAAGCCAGCCTGACTGCCAACAACTCCCGATTACCTATGTCGTAATTCCGTTCTGGGGGACTCAGGCGGTGGGAGAAGAAGGCACAGGGATGCACCTTACCATCTTCGTGTGACCGCTGAGATAGGACCGCGCCCACACCGACATCTGAGGCATCCACCTCAACAATGAATTGACGTTCAGGGTCTGGAATAGACAAGACAGGAGCAGAGATAAAACGGGACTTTAATTTATCAAAGGCCTCCTGTGCCCCAGTATTCCACTTGAACAGTACCTTGGGAGAGGTGAGTGCCGTTAAAGGTGCAGCAATCTGACCAAAGTTCCGGATGAACCGCCGATAGAAGTTGGCAAACCCCAGGAACCGCTGCAGAGCTTTACGAGAGTCAGGAGCTGGCCACTCGGCAACGGCCCTTACCTTACAGGGGTCGGCTTTGATCTCCCCTGCCGAAACAACGAACCCCAGGAACGGAACCGACTGGGCATGGAAAACGCACTTCTCCGCCTTAACATAGAGCTGGTTCTCCAGCAGCCGTTGTAACACCTGGCGAACATGCTGAGTGTGTACCTGCAGAGATGGGGAAAATATCAAGATATCATCAAGATACACGAAGACGAATTGATTCACCATGTCTCTCAACACGTCGTTAACCAGGGCCTGGAAGACAGCTGGGGCGTTGGTCAGACCAATGGTAAGACCCGGTACTCAAAGTGTCCCGTGGGCGTGTTTGAAAGCTGTCTTCCACTCATCCCCCTCACGTATACGAACCAGGTGGTAGGCATTTCGAAGGTCCAGCTTGGTGAAGACCTTGGCTCCCTGCAATAGCTCAAAGGCAGACGACATAAGAGGCAAGGGGTACCTGTTCTTAATAGTGATGTCATTCAGGCCTCGGTAATCTATACAAGGACGCAAGGAGCCATCCTTCTTCTTGACAAAGAAGAAGCCAGCACCTGCAGGAGATGAAGAGGGTCGGATGAGACCGGCTTTGAGGGATTCATTAATGTATTTGTCCATGGCCTCTCTTTCAGGGCCTGAAAGGGAAAACAAGTGACCCTTGGGCGGAGAAGTGCCTGGGAGGAGCTCAATGGCACAGTCATAAGGACGATGTGGAGGTAACGAGGTGGCCCGGGACTTACAAAACACCTGGCACAGGTCGTGGTACTCCACTGGGACCCCCTTCAAATCAGCAGCCTCCACCTGTAAGACAGGACACACAGACACAGGAAAAGAGGCAGCACCCAAACAAGACGCATGACAAAACTTACTCCAAGACAAGACAGAGTTGCTCGACCAATCCACGTGAGGGCCATGTTGCACCAACCACGGGTGCCCCAGGACAATGGGAGCACTCGGGGATTCAAGAAGGTACAGCGTGGTTACCTCACGGTGATTGCCCGAGACTATTAGACTGACAGGAGGGGTAGCATAGGAGACAGTGGTGATCAAAGTGCCATTCAATGAACGGGCAGGAATAGGTTCAGGAAGAGGAATGACAGGAATCCCCCAACGGGTGGCTAGGGAGAGGTCCATAAAGTTGCCCTCAGCTCCCGAGTCAACCAGTGCTGCACAGGAGTTAGAAATATCACCAAACTGAATTGAGACAGGAAGGAGAGTGCGAGAGGAGGGGGAATGCAATAAAGGGGTAGCGCTCACCAGGATCCCCCTCTTTACTGGTGAGCCTTGACTTTTAACGGACAGCCTGCTGCGAAGTGACCGGACTTGCCACAATACAGACATAGCCCTTGGGTGAGTCTTTGCTGCTTCTGTTGCGGAGTGAGCCGAAGGCGCCCCACCTGCATAGGCTCCGGCTCAGTGGTTTCGGTGGGGGAAACAGGTGACGACTCCTCGGTCCTCCAGGGTGGACGAACTGCCAGGCGCTGACGGCGGCGGCGAAGGCGACCCTCGATCCGCAACGCCATATTAACGAGATCGTCAAAGTCCCGTGGCAAGTCCTGAGTGGCCAGCTCATCCTGGATGTCATCATCAAGCCCTGCACGGAACATAGCTCGACAGGCCCCCTCATTCCAATCGCAGGTCGCTGCCAGAGTCTTAAAATGAATAGCGTAGTCCGTTACTGAGCGACCCGCCTGACGGAGCCGTGCTAGCTGGTCAGCCGCTTCCTGACCTCTGGCAGAGCGGTCAAATAGCCTCTCCATCTCCTGGCGGAAATCCTTAAAAGAGGCGCAACAAGGGGCTTGAGTCTCCCAGACGGAAGTACCCCAGTCTCTAGCTTTACCAGTTAGAAGAGTCAATACATAAGCCACTTTGGACATCTCAAGAGCGTATGTGCGTGGCTGCAAGGCAAACACCACCGAACACTGGGACAAGAAGGCCCGGCAGGAATTGGGGTCTCCATCGTAGGGTGGTGGGTTATTGCATCGGGGCTCAAGCTCATGGCGAGGAAGATGGTGAGCTGCACCACCCTTTGCAGCCTCTCGTTGCAGCTCTTGGATGCGGGTGGTCAGCTCAGCCACTTGGTTGGTTAAGAACTCCACCTCCCTTGTGGTGTTCGTCAATCTGGCTTCGTGCTGGCCTAAAAGAACACCCTGCTGGGTGACTGCGGTTCTGACAGGATCTGCGCCTGCTGTGTCCATCTTGGCCAGATCGTTCTGTCAGGAACACAACTGGACACAGATGCAGGTATGGTGTGAGAATTTATTCAAAAAAAAATCCAAAAGAAAAACTCCCTCCAACTAACAAAAACAGGCCGGGAAATAATAGAAAAATGTCCAGCAGGAAAATAAGAGGCTTGAATGTCCTTTCGTAAACACCCGGCAGGGGGCGCCCGATGGCGCGGCCGCGTAGGAAGTGGAGGAGGGAGGAGAACACGAGAGAGCCCGTCACGGAGCAAACCAAAACACTTCTGAGGAGTATAGGGGTCCGGTCTAGTAAATGAGGGAGGGGAAAAAATAGAAAAAGCAAAACAAAACCAGTAGCAGCAGACAATGGCACGACAGAGCAGGACTAGACAGAATGACTACACATGGGCTGTAGTCGAACGACGATCTGGCACCGATTGGCGCGACAGACGGGAATAAATAGAGGAAGAGATGGACAAACATTGAATGCAGGTGAGTGGAGTCAAACAATTAGAAGCGGAAACTGTAGTAATGAGGGGGAGGGAGGAACGCCACAGATAGTTGCAAGACGAACGATCAAAACCAAAACAAAACACCATGTGCGCATGAAATGACGACATAAACAAAAACACACACCGAAAAACAGGGTGATCAGACAGCTGACATGACACATATACAGAGAATCTGTTTGCCCGTTTATAGATTTCAACTATTAAACTGTCTTCAATCATATACATCCACCGAATCCAATAATAATCCATTATTTCAGTAAGATCAGAGTTCAGAGTGATTGAATCTCCCTTCTTCACTGATATTTCTTCTGCATGATCAAACACACAGAGTGAGTTCAAATGAATAAAATCATGTGACAAAAGAACAGGCAGAAAACAAGAAAAATTGTATTTACATTAAAACATAAAACAGATGAAACTGATATTTACCATAGACACTGAGATGGAAAACCTTAGATAAACCATTCATCAATAGTTCATAATCTCCAGCGTGTTCATTTGTGATGTTTGTGATGGTCAGAGATCCAGTTTGTTTGTCCATCTTCAGTCTGTCTCTGAATCTCCCGTCGGGAACATCATCATATACAGAGAATCTGTCAGCCGTTACATTGATCTCAGCTATTACATGTCTACGTTCAAAACTCCACCGAATCAATTTTATATACATAACTTTTGCAAGCTCATTGTGTAGAGTGACAGAATCTCCCTTCTTCACTGACACATCATCCACTTCTGTTCCACAAAACACACAGAAAACACAGAGTTACACAGAGATTAAAGAATCTAACTTAAAGGGTTAGTTCACCGAAATGTCATTAATAACTCACCCTCATATCGTTCCAAACCAGTGAGACCTCCATTTATCTTCTGAACACAGTTTAAGATATTTTAGATTTAGTCCGAGAGCTCTCAGTCCCTCCATTGAAGCTGTGTGTATGGTATACTGTCCATGTCCAGAAAGGTAAGAAAAACATCATCAAAGTAGTCCATGTGACATCAGAGGGTCAGTTAGAATTTTTTGAAGCATCGAAAATACATTTTGGTCCAAAAATAACAAAAACTACGACTTTATTCAGCATTGTGTTCTCTTCCGTGTCTGTTGTGAGAGAGAGTTCAAAACACTGCGGTGTAGTGATATCCGGTTTGCGAACGAATCATTCGATGTAACCGGTTCTTCTTGAACCAGTTCACCAAATCAAACTGAATCGTTTTAAACGGTTCGCGTCTCCAATAAGCATTAATCCACAAATGATTGAAGCTGTCATTTTTTTTTATGTGGCTGACACTCCCTCAGAGTTAAAATAAAGCAATATCCCGGAGTAATTAATTTACTCAAACAGTACACTGACTGAACTGCTGTGAAGAGAGAACTGAAGATGAACAACGAGCCGAGCCAGATAACGAAGAAAAGATTGACTCGTTCTCAAGTCAAGAACCGATTCGTGAACCGAGGAGGTGATGATACTGCACATGTGTGATTCAGCGTGAAGCAGACCGACACACAGAGCGTCTGAACTGATTCTTTTGGTGATTCTGTGCTAGTGTTATGAGCGCGGGTAAACCGAAGGCTTTAATCAAGGGCAATCATGGCAAATTAAGTCATTAAGTCTAGCGCAAAAGAACCAGTGAACCGTTTTATTCAACCGGTTTATCGAATTAAACTGTCCGGAATAACTACTGGTGATCTGAAAACCAATGAAACCGTTTCTTGACTCATGAACGAGTCAGTGTTTCGCTCATTATCTGGCTCGGCTCGGTGTTCATCTTCAGTTCTCTCTTCACAGCAGTTCAGTCAGTGTACTGTTTGAGTGCATGAATTACTCCGGGATATTGGTTTGTTTGAACTCAGAGGGAGTGTCAGCCACATTAAAAAAGTTAACATCTTAAGTCATTTGTGGATTAATGTGTATTGGAGACGCGAACCGTTTCAAACGATTCAGTTCGATTTGGTGAACTGGTTCAAGAAGATCCAGTTACATCGAATGATTCGTTCGCAAACCGGATATCATTGAATTGTTGTGTTTTGAACTCTCTCACAACAGACACGGAAGAGAAGACAATGCTGAATAAAGTCAAAGTTTTTGCGACCAAAATGTATTTTCGATGCTTCAAAAAATTCTAACGGACCCTCTGATGTCACATGGACTACTTTGATAATGTTTTTCTTACCTTTCTGGACATGGACAGTATACCGTACACACAGCTTCAATGGAGGGACTGAGAGCTCTCGGACTAAATCTAAAATATCTTAAACTGTGTTCCAAAGATAAACCGAGGTCTTACGGGTTTGGAACGATATGAGGGTGACTTATTAACAGTGTTGTGCAGTAACGCAATACTGTAACGCAGTTACTTTTGACAGTAACTAATACTGTAATGCATTCATTTTTAAATAAATTAACTCCATTACCATATGGTGCATTGTCCGTTACTTTTTTAAAAATAAATTAATCTTGACTGAAGTGCAGCCTAACCTGTTTGCAGGAACACATTGTAGGATTGGTGGATGCCAACCACTGTAAACACGAAGATGCACCGTGGGCGTGTTTCTGTTTATTCAAGTATGTGCGGCAGTCATGGCGAGTCAAGGCGAGAGCAACACGAGTTTCTCAAAGTGGAAATATGCTTATTATTTCACTTTAGTTGAGCATAAAGACAAGAACCTTTTAGTCAAATGTAAGCTGTATCTTTCTGGTTCGAATGTCCTATCCTAGCCCACGAATTTCCAATCCGTGCGTTCAGATTTTGTAAACCGTACCCTCGGTTTTTGAATCTGTACCCACAAATTCATAATCTGCGCGCACACTTTCGCAATCCGTTCCCATGGATTTGTAAACTGTAGCCTACTCACGAATTCATGCAGCAAGCTCCTACGTGTTAACATACAGTTTTAATGAATATTATTATGTGGAATGGGTCTACAGCAAAGTGTCTTAAGTGATTCTCTGTATGTTTCTCTCATACAGGTGAAACATTGTTGAAAACATGCAGCCTGTCTCTACTGTGGAGTCGCCGGCTTTCAGTCAGCTCCTTAGCATGATAACATAGATTTCATTTTTAAACAGCATTTACATATGTTGTTGCATCCATATTTACATTTATACATATGTGTATGTATGTATGTATGTTTCTCGAAATTATTTCTGAAAAATTCAGATTGCTTTCATTTATTTATTTCAAAATGTTTTGTGTTATGTTGTCCATTGTTGATAGTTTTCATACTTAAGCTGGGAAAGGAACATTTTTAAGGGCTCAACACAACAGCTATTATGATGCAGAAGCCACTTTAGTTTTTGATTCTGAATATATTATTCAGGTGTTTTGTTATTTATTTCAGAAATCCTTGTGATATACAATATTCATTTTGTGCTGGTCTTACTTAACCAAAATAGTGTTTAAAAATTACTTTCTGTTTTACTTTGTGTTTGTATAGACCATAAGGCTTAAAAGCACATTAATGGGAACATTAAAGAAAGTTCTTTAAAAAAGTAACTAAAAAGTTACTTTTAACAGTAATGCATTACTTTTTGGTGCAAGTAATCAACAAAGTAATTGAGTTACTTTTTTAATTAAGTAACTAGTAACTGTAACTAGTTACTATTTCTTAGTAACTAGCACAACACTGGTTATTAATGACACAATTTTCATTTTTCGATGAACTAACCCTTTAAACTAATGCTGTTAGATATTTCACTTTCATATATATTTTTTTAATCAATTCCTAAAAGCTAAAACAGACCTGAATTCAAATGTGCTCTCACAGTGAAATAATAGTTCAGTTATATGTATAAATCTCTAAATAATTGAATTTATTACCATTTATTACATGGTTTCAGAACAGAAGCAACAGAAGCCATAAATATATATATATATATATATATATATATATATATATATATATATATATATATATATATATATATATATATATATATATATATATATATATATATATATATATATGTTTAAACTCACCAACAAGATGCCACAAACACAAAAAGAACAAAAATCTGTCAAACATCCTCAATGGTTTGAGTTCACAAATATGAAGACAAACTCTTCAGAACTGGTTCAGTAATAAAATGACAGATGAGCTGATGAGAGACTGATCTGTAGTAAAATTAAGAGAAACTCTACTGTCGGCTGAAATAACTGCACAGTGCTGGTGTTTGTGACCGCTGGGCGTATGTGTGATTGCTTTTTGCAGCTCTTTTTACACTCTGAAGTGTCACTTTAAGGACCAGACTTCAGATTCCTGTAGATCCTGTTCGATGGTGTTATTTTCAAAAGTGTCCTGTGAAGTTCTCATAAGTTAAAAATGTTACTTCTGTGATTTTTAAACTAACATATACATTTTGTCAAGCGATACTGTGAGATTCAAAAATATAATTGAAATACTATTATATATTTGTATATTTTCCTCTTTTTTTACTTTCAATTTTAATTTAAGATATTTTCAAGTCATTTCATTTTGTGTTTTTGATTTTTAGTAGATTTATTTATTTATTTATTTATTTTTCAGTTTTAGTTGTTTTAGTACACGTATCCATGTGCACACAAAGGAACCCGGTATTTAAAAAACATCGATCATGTAAGTTATTTCAGACTCTTAATCAAGCCAGGACTATATGGGATCCACAGTGTAAAAATAAAGGGCTATTAGGAGGCCATCTGAATATACGCAGTATGGCCCCTAAGAGGGAACAATTAGAGCATCTTCTCTTTAACTCAAATGTGGATTTCTTAGGACTTTCAGAAACTTGGCTTAAACCCTCTTCCCCACAAGCAGTGGTATCATTACAGGGCTACAATGTCTTTAGAAAGGATATGCATCAAGGGAAGGGAGGAGGGGTGTTAATTTATATGAAGGACTCTTTAAAATGTATACAAATAATTTGGCCTACTGAAATATCAATTGAATGTTTTGGAATTAAAGTGGCACTTTCAACAGAAATGTCATTTACTATTCTATGTCTTTATCGTCCGCCGTCAGCAAAAGTAGATTTTTATGATCAATTTAAAGCACTTCCGAGTTGTTGTGACTTTAATAATGAGGTTATTCTAATGGGAGACTTAAATGTAAATTGGGACAGCAAAAGTGACAGAAAGAAACTGAAAGAAATTACAGATAATTTTGGATTAACACAAATGATCAGTGATCCCACTAGAATAACAAATCGTTCTAAAACTTTGATAGACCTGGTGTTTTCTAACAAACCATATAGAATAATAAAAATGTACAATTTCCTAACTGGCTTGTCTGACCACAATGCTATATTCTTTTCTAGAAAGCTGACTAAAAAACGATTGAGAAGTGTTAGTAAAAACATTAATATAAAACAAACGTTTATTCCAAATAGCCAAGAACAATGCTTAATTGCAGCTTTAAATACTTTTGATTGGTCTAGTATAGTATTATGTGATGACACTAATCAATGTTGTGATTTAATATACTCTACTATTAAAATGATTCTGTCTCAATTTCAGAAAGTGGGTCATTTAAAGAAACAAGTTTATTCCTTGCCTTGGATCAATAATGAGTGTAAACAGCTTATGATACTCAGAGATAAATTACTAAAAAAATCATTACAATCTGGATTAACTACTGATCGATTACATTTTGTATCTGCAAGAAATAAAGTCACACAAACCTTGAGAATAGCAAAAGCAAATTTCTTCATGTCTGTAATTAATGGTGCCAGAGGAAATTGTAAGTTGATTTGGGAAAATATTAACAAACTCCTGGGTACAAGTAAGCATATTGCTGATAAAGACCTTGAACTCAAATTTACTAATGAATTGGTATCAGAGCCTTTCAACCTAGCAACTAAATTAAATTATTATTTTCAAAATACCATTAATGAGATCGCTCAATTGTTTTCTAGCTCTTGTGACTCTCAACAAAATATGGCCCACATTGACCTTTATATGGATGCCGTAACTCTAAATTCTAAGTTTAATATTCAAACAATTACAGAAAATGAAGTAGATAACAAAATCTCTAAATTAAAAAATTCTAAAGCAAGGGATGTGTTTGGATTTGATACCAATCTTCTGAAGCTTTTTAAATCTTGTATTTTGGTGCCTGAGACCCATCTTATTAATTTGTCAATTATGCAGGCAGTCGTTCCCTCAAGCTGGAAGGTTGCAAATGTCATACCAATATACAAATCGGGTGATAAACTAGACCCTGCTAATTATCGACCTATCAGCATACTTCCTATCTTTTCTTAAATAGCAGAGAAGTGGGTTGCCAACTCTATCATTGCACATCTTAATGATTACAATCCGGGTCTGCAACCTATGCAATTTGGATTCCGATCTCTTCACTAAACTGAACCGGCTATTTGTGTTTTTGTTGAGAAGGTGAAGTTCTATTTAGATAAAAACAGTTATGTTGCTGCTGTTTTTGTTGATCTTAAGCGTGCGTTTGATACTGTGAATCACTTAAAGCTTTTGTCTAGACTGTTAACATTTGGCTTTAGTAATCAAACAGTTAAATGGATACAGTCTTTTTTATCGGATAGAAAACAATGTGTGCAAATAAAGAATTGTAAGTCACCCTATCTTCAATATACACAGGGTGTTCCTCAGGGATCAATTTTAGGACCTCTGCTATTTTCATTATATGTGAATAGTTTGCCCAATGTATGCAAAAATGTTGACACGATTATGTATGCTGATGATACAGTGATTTTTACACATGCCAAAAGTGCTGAGGATTCAGCCCATCAGCTTTCATTCGCTTTAAATGATTTGCAAAAATGGCTGAATGATTCATGCTTGTGTCTTAATGTTAAAAGACTGTATCAATGTTTTTTAATAAACCTAAAACAACTGTGGCCACAGTAAAAGTTTGCTTGGGTGGACAAGAATTAAATAATGTTGAGGAATTTAGGTATCTGGGAGTTCTGATAGACTCGAAATGATCTTTTAAAAAACATATCAAAAAAGTTGTGAATATTGTAAATGTTAATTTACGGAACTTTAAACAAATTCGTACCTCATTATCAGATACAGCAGCGATTACGTTCTTGCACTCTATGATACTGGCTCATATTGAGTACTGTATCACAAGTTGGTCTTATACGAGTTATTCTGCTATCGGGCCAATTGAGGTATGCTACAAAAGAGCATTGAAAATATTAGATAAGAAACCTTCATCATATCATCATTGTAATATTTTAGATAAATATAAGTTTTTAAATTTTGCGAATTTCAAATTATTTAAATAAGCCTGTTTAATCTATAAAGTTATACATGGTCTGGCGCCTCTACCATTGAGCAATTTTATTAAACAAAAGTCTATCAGTGCTGTCGGGTCTCGAGTGACTAGAGCCAATATGAGAGGTGACTGTGTCTTGGCGTTTAGGCGGACATCCTTTTCACAGAACGCTCTATCATATCAGGGGGTGAGCTTTTGGAATAGTATCCCTCAGTCAGTGAGGGAAAGCACAAGTTTGCCTATTTTTAGGAATTGTTTAAAAGTATGGTTGAGGAACACACATGTTACTAAACATGTGAGCATGTTTAGTAATCATTAATATATATACTAGATGTAAAATAGAGTTAGTGTTTTGTAAAAATAAAGGGGATAGAACTATCAATGTGATATGGGTTGTGTAATAGGAGTTAGTGTAGCATGGATATAGTGTATTATGGACATGTATGTTGTGATCACTGTTATTGTACTTGCTTCTCTGTATATAGCCTGTGCATAGTGTGTCTGTATGTAGTTATGTGTATTTATGTGTAACATCTACCTGTTTGGGGGTCTGCAGATGGAAATTAGCCTTTGGCTATAATCTGGCATATTTACATTTGTGAAAAATGTTCATTAATATGTATTGTCCATTTTGTCTTTTTTTCTACAAATAAAATAAGCTATAATAAGCTAGTACATCAAGTTAAACTAAATTAAAATGAGAAATGGTCTCTTTTTCAACTAGCTTCAGATTCTTCAGGTTTCATTATTCATTACCTCAGGAATAGTAATCGAGCCAGAGTAGGTGATGGGAAAGCTTTGAGGCTACAGGGACAGTTTGTGGTTCCCAAACGAAGTACAAAAAAAGTATAGCTTACATGACACGCTTGTTGATAGTGTGGGATGAATGACTTAAATGGGTAAAACGGCTTATATGATGGGTTATATGATGGGTTTTTACTTCAGTTTAACTTTGGGGGGGGGGGGGGGGTTTGGGCTGGGAAACATGCAATCTGTGATCGTGTACATTTGCTGAACTTCGCAAAAGCATGCAATCGCTTTCTTATGCACGCTGTTTTTTTGTTTGGGTTTCACTTTCAACGCATACAATGCATGTTTACAAGATTCGGAATAGAAGGAGACATCAATTGCTGTAGAAGATTTGTGCCAGAATTAGGTCAAACTAAAGGTGTCCATGGGAACGGATCTAGTGAAATACACAAGCCATGCATTGAACATACAAGCATCATCCAAACTTTGCCTGTCCTGTGCCCTCAGCTTTTTGAGCTAACCGCATTTTTTTAATGCAACTTCCAAAAACAACATTGACAGCATCAGAAACAAACCCATAAACCAATGTCCGGGGGCATTTTTTAAACCGTATTAAATGTATGCGTCATGAATATGGAATGGCATGGTCTTAATTCCAGTTGAGAAATTCAGTTCAACTAATAAACGGCTGATAGTATTACAAATCCAATCACTGTCAACAAAATCCAGTAGAGTCTTCATAACTGAATGCATTTACACTGCAATTAGCCTACAAATGCAAATGTTATGAAATTAATGTTTTAGTTTTTGAAGGCAGAATTAAACAGGTGGCAGCAAGTCTCTGTCTTAACGAATGAGTTCAATCCATTCATCTGATTCCTTCAAATAGGTTATGCTGAATACGAAAACACCACTACTCGTTGCTGCGGTTGAGCTGTGGATTTGTTTCTGTGATAATTATATGTCATAAAACAAGTCATATTTACTACTGTCAAATTTGGAATTGTATGATCTACTCCATAATAATAATAATAATAATAATAATAATTATTATTATTATTATAAAGCAATTAAATAAGCAAAAAAAATGCTAAAATAAGTTCTAGGTTTGTAGTTTTTATGGTTATGGTTATTTTCTCAGGCTCCTATATATGTTCAGTTTTACTTTAATGGGAAAGAATAGAAACTATTAATTGCTATTGATCCTACCCCACCCAATCACACTGTACGACTAAATCTAACTACAATACACACACAAAAAGATCAGCAAGACCACCTTTACATTATATCAATTTATTAAGAACTGTTTTAACAAAAAAGTTAAAGTTAAAAATATAGCACTTTTTTATATAAAAGATCAAAGTAAATAATAAATATATTTGCTTTAGTCAAATGTCAAAGTATTTAAAACTAAACGTTTTCGGTTTAGTACTGATATTACAATCAAGAGAGCTCAGTATTGCTTGCAGTTGCTTGTAAAAATCCTGTTTTATTTCTTTAAAAAATTTTATGTATTTTTGAACAGAAAATGTAATCATTTAAAATGTATGCATCAGAGAAACAAGCCATATTTACAGATCTGTCTTTGAACTTCTATATTTGCAGTATCTCTAGCATCACTGTTGAAGAGTAATGAGCTGCTGAAGTAGATTTACATACTGTAGAGTTAATGAAAGTTATCATGTGCAATTGAATGTTTGAAAATAAATGGGGGATTTCTTTTGTGGACATGCGCCATGTAACTAGATATTATTCAAGATAGATCCAGCCTCTTATGAAGACATCAGAGGATGCCAACTCTGAATCAGTATGCAAAACTGACAAATTGTAATCATTATGACCATAACATGTAATCATTGCCCTAATCATGTTCATCATTTCTGCTTAAGTACTGTCATTAACTAATTGCATGATTACCTTCATCTACACTGAGATAATTTGGAGTCTCTCTGATAAAACTACTCTTAATTGTAATGGATAAACAAGCATCCTCTCCAAAGCTGCTTTGAAAATAAATCTATAGTGAAAAATTATTTTACAAATAAATGAGAATTGACTGAATCTCCCAACATCACTCATGCCTGAAGAACATTTTTAGAACTTTCTCCAAACTAAAGCCCTAGTATTGTCATGAAGGAGACTCTCACTGTTCCTCCCGCTTACCACCAGAGGGAACACTTACTTGAGTTTTGAACTGCAATCTGGTCTACACACACACACACACACACACACATATCTGGAATACCTCTGTGCACTGGACTATCTCTCTCTTATGGATTGCTTGTGAAAGCATGCTAAAACTGCTTTTCCTCAAAGGACTTAGTCTGGAACTTCAATCCAAACTGGTGTTCAGGGACGAGGGAAGATTTCTTAACCAATTAATTGAACTGGCTATTCAAATTGATAACCTCATTCAATCTCGTCGCCCTACTACTTTATCACTACCAGAATCTGAAGCTAAGTAGAAATATATGAAAGAGGAACATGAACTCTACAAAGCATACAATCTCATCCACATCAAAGAGGGAGATGGATGGAAGACAGCTTTCTCTACCTCTACAGGGCACAATGAATGTTCTTGTGATGCCCTTTGGCATTGTTAACAGTGCTTCTTGGTTTCAGTCATACATCAATCATATCTTTGAGAAGAGCTGAATATCTTTGCCTGAACCCGATGGGACCTGACGGAACCCGTCAGGTTTGGGCTTGAATTATATAATTTTACACGGTCTCTGTCTAGACTCGGACTTGCGCTCAAGTTTGCGAGGTAAATGAGCAGTCATGTGATGCATTTCGATTAGCGAGAGAAAGATGTGAAAATGGATGCTGAGTAGGTGAAAGGGACAGCTTTAGGGAGGCTTGCCTCTGGCGATTACATTTTAGTTACACCAGCAACTAAAGCAAAGTGTTAAAAGTTTTAACCATGTTTATAATGAGAATAATGAGCAAGTAATGTTGCTGGATGCACCATCAGTGAACGCTGGAACACGCTGAAACCATCTACAGTGGATTCAATAATTTTCCTCAAATTATAACGAAATATTATTTGATTCTTAAATGCATAATGTAGATAGAGTATATAGGCTAATATTGGCATTTTTTTTAAAAATTAAATTACAGCTGCTAGTGGTGAAGCAAATCCGGTAGATCCTTTATCTTAATTTCATTATTGATAAATTTTTATTGGTGCGTTAAGCTATTTATAGGCTAAATGTAGCATATGCTTAGGCCTATTTAGAACGCTAAGGTGTGACAATGTTACAGAGGACTTATTTTATTTCTTTGTTCCAACTTCCAAATGGCCTAAAGCCTATGTCAGTCATGAATAAATTATGTTAAAACATGTATAAATGACTCATTCTTGACAAAAGGCAAAAGAGTTGTGCGTGTGGGCACATTTGATTAATGTCGGGCTGTAAACAGGTTCGGGCTTTTAAAAAGCTGTCAATCAAAATGTACTTGACGAAATCTGTCGGGCTCAGGTCATGTCGGGCCTAACTTTCAACCTCATCAGTGGACTATTTGTTACGTCTGGGGTGGAAAAAAAGGCAAAGAATCCAATAGCGAGTTAAATGACATAGGTTTATTATACTCAGGCACTCGTGAAAAGATAATGTCAGTTTTCGCTGGACAAAGCACAGACGAGTGAAGACGGGCTCTGAGGCAGGCGGGCTGAGGATACCACTGCTCAGGACCGTGACACAGGGAAGCAATGGGCGAACCAGACTGGTGGGATCCAGGAATCCGAAACGGAGAGTGTAGACCAGGAAGCACATGAACAGCCGGAACCCCAAACACACTGAAACGAACTGACAACATGGCTGGGTGAGAGACAGGTTAATATAGACCTGGGGATGAGTGCAGCAGGAGCGGGGATCAGAGTGATTGGTAATCAGTAACTACGCCTCCAACATAACCGCATGTACAGAAAAGGTGAGAAAGGTGTGAATTCATGAACCGTGACAGTGACCCTCCCCCTAGGAGCGCCTCCTGGAGCTCCCAGGAGGACCTACCTGTTGAAAGTGAAAAGTGAGTGAAGTGACATTCAGCCAAGTATGGTGACCCATACTCAGAATTTGTGCTCTGCTTTTAACCCATCCGAAATGCACACACACAGAGCAGTGAACACACACACACACACTGTGAGCACACACCCGGAGCAGTGGGCAGCCATTTATGCTGCGGCGCCCGGGGAGCAGTTGGGGGTTCGATGCCTTGCTCAAGGGCACCTAAGTCGTGGTATTGAAGGTGGAGAGAGAACTGTACATGCACTCCCCCCACCCACAATTCCGTCCGGCCAGAGACTAGAACCCACAACCCTTCGATTGGGAGTCCAACCCTCTAACCATTAGGCCACGACTTCCCCAAATTGATTGTAATCATCAATAAGGGAGCGGTCCAGTATGTCCCTAGCAGGAACCCAACTTCTCTCCTCCGGACCGTAACCCTCCCAGTACACCAAGTACTTAGACTGGTGGCGATCGGCTTGGGCCTTGGTGCATCTTCCCACCTGGAGCAGAGTCTCGCGGGCTCTGCTCCATGTGTAACAACACCTCTGGACAAAGGCGTGAGTGGAGGGGACCGCGACCTCGGATTCCAGACTGGGAAAAATTGGTGGCTGGTAACTTAGACTACACTTAAACACAGAAAGGCCCGTGGCCGACACTGGCAATGAGTTATGTGTGTACTCAACACAAGAAATTTGCTGACTCCAGGAGGAAGGGTTCTTAGAGACTAAACATCACAACACTCTCTCAAGATCCTGGTTGGCCTGCTCGGTTTGGCCATTGCTCTGGCGATGGAAACCCGAGGACAGACTAATCGTAGCCCCCAGTAATTTACAAAATTCTCGCCAAAATTTGGATACAAATTGGGGCCCACTGTCGGGAGACCACGTCCATCGGAAGGCCATGTAAACAAAAGACGTGATCTACGAAAGCCTCTGCTGTCTCCTTGGCAGAAGGTAATTTGGGCAAGGGAATGAAATGAACCATTTTCGAGAACCTGTCAAAACGGTCAAAACGGCCATCTTGCCCTGGGAGGGCGGTAATAAAATCTAGAGCGATATGTGACCAGGGTCTCAAATGAACAGACAGTGGCTGGAGTAACCCGTCTGGGGAGCGATTGGAAGTCAAAAACTGGGTTCTATTAACTCCTTGATGACAAGCTACATTGGAACCATGGCCCCATCTAATAACGTCGGAACTTTTAGCTGATCTAATGTATTACAGATTCTTATGATCAGTCCATACTATAAAAGGAACCCCCGACCCTTCTTACCAGTGAAGCCATTCTTCCAATGCAAGCTTGACTGCCAACAATTCCCTGTTGCCAATGTCATAGTTGCATTCGGCTGGTGATAAGTGATGGGAATAAAATGCGCATGGATGCATCTTGTCATCTGAAGAAGAGCGCTGGGAGAGAACCTCACCTACCCCCATCTCTGACGCATCCACCTCCACCATGAACTGACGTGATGGATCTTGGGTCACAAGAATGGGAGCTGAAACGAAGCGGCTCTTCAATTTGTAAAATGTAGCTTCGGCTACACCAGACTACCACCACAATGCTGTCAGAGGTGGGGCCAGTTTGCTGAAATTATGAAGGAAATATCTGTAAAAATTGGCGAACCCCAGAAACCTCTGCAGGGCCTTACGGAAATCTGGGCTTGGCCAATCCACCACAGCCTTAACCTTGTCGGGGTCCATGCGCACTCCCTCGGACAATACAATGTACCCCAAAAATGGAACTGTGTGTGAAAAATGCATTTCTCCGCCTTGACAAAAAGCCCATTCACTCGCAACTTCTGGAGCACTAGTCTGATTTGCCAAACTTGTTCCTGGAGAGAAGAAGAAAATATCAGTATGTCATCCAGGTAGACATAAATTAACTGATCTACCATGTCTCTCAACACATCATTGACTAGTGCTTGGATTTATCCCCCTTCCTTATGCGGACCAAATGTTAAGCATTACGTAAGTCCAGGTTTGTAAATATTGATGCTTCCTGCAGCCTCTCGAAAGGCTGAAGACATCAACAGCAAAGGATAGGTATTCTTCACTGTGATATTGTTCAGCCCTCGGTAATCAATGCAAGGTTGCAGAGATCCATCCTTTATACCCACAAAAAAGAATCCCGTCCCCGCTGGAGAAGAGGAAGGGTGGATGAACTCGGAAGCCAGCGAATCAGAAATATATTTCTCCATGGCTTCCACTTCAGGAGTAGAAAGTGAGTATAACTTGCCCTTAGGCGGAGACGTACCTGGCATAAGGTCTCTAGCACATAGGGACGATGGGGAGGAAGAGAAGCTGGCCTGGACTTCATTCAGGTCGATGAACACTTCATTCAGGTCGAGGTACTCTTTGGGCAAGTTAGACAAATCCACCGTCTCCTCCTGAAACACAGAACTAGACACAGACAAATGAGAAGATACAAGACAAGAGGCATGGCACTGATTACTCCAGGTGGAAACGGAGCCTTGGCCCCAGTCCACCCTGGGTTTGTGTTTGATAAGCCAGAAGTGCCCGAGCACTGTGGGGCTTAGGGGAGTGTCAGTGAGGAGGAATTCCAGTGTCTCAATGTGGTTACCCTCTACCGTCAATGTGACGGGATCCGTGGTGTGCGTGATGGTGGGTAATGTCTGACCATTGAGAGCGTGGACTGCAATGGGTCTGTGGAGTGAAGTGACGGGGATGTGGAGTACATAAAATTACCCTCTGTTCTGGAATCCACAAGGGCTTGGCCATTATAAGAGCCAGTTGCCCATTGCAATCTTCCTGGAAGGAGAGTTGTGGACGAGGATCTCCCCAATGCTGCTCCACCCGACAGTAGCCTACTGCTGGGCTAGATCCCTTTAGTGGACAGTGGAAATGCCCCGCCCCGCCGAATATTATTACTATTATTATTAGATATTACTAATCCGTGCGAATAGGGCTTAAGATGCACATGATCAGAGACTACATGCAGTTTTGCGGAGGACTAACACTAAATATAATTCAATATGAACAAGCTCTACCAACATTAGAGTTTATATTAGTTGTAGTTTATTATTACAGCTGCTATTCTGAGTATAAAAAATGCAAGGGATTCACAGCTTGAGAGCGAAATTCTGGCAAGAAAAGAAAAGACCAGCAAACTGACAACTCCATTCAGCCAAGATACAGACCCTATTATGTCCAAAAAGATCAATGCTGTGTTCACAGTATAAATGTAGAACTTTCCAGCAGGTGTCACTTCTGTTTTACATATGTATATTACAAGTGATAGCTGTTATTTTTATGTTCTTGGGTATTTGAAGAAATAAGTGTATATTTACCATCTTATTCTAAATTCAGGCATGTTTATGATATATTTCATATATGTTATAATCTTACTTGGTTACAGATTTATTATTTATTATTATGTTTTATTATTGTTCCTATTCACCAGATTGTGTATCTGTATATGCGTAGTTAGTGACTGCACAGACGCCAGGACTGATACTCTTGCCAGTGAGTGTCTGTAAACTGCCATTGCTAATAATTCAGATCAAAAATTTTTTTATATCTCATGATTGTGTAATTTCATTAGTTCATTCTGATGTTTGTTTTTGTGTTTTCATTGCAGGTTTACAACCTAGCGATCTAACTGATTAGTTAACTGACGAGCTAAACATCAAATATAACTAGCTGTGTAAGTTATGTGTACTAAATAAATGCTCAAAATATGGCTGGAGATGTATCCGCCGTGCTTGTCCTGAAACCATTCCAGTGGGGAGTTTATTGAGCTATAGCAGGTAGCTTAGTAGAAAAGTAGTACCTCGTTTGTGAGGAAAGTCTTTGGTGCCAATGCAAATGACTTCCAGCTGAACAGCAAAGCAATCAGAGAGAACTAGTGGAGGGGAAACTGAGCCGATCACCCCTGATAACATACTGATGCAGACTGAGCCACTGATGAAACACAGACACAAATAAGACTACAGATATTTAAAGACTTAATGTTTGCCTGTCAGAGGAGGAGTTATCCTCCAGGAAGCCCTCAACATAATAACTGTAATAAAACACGCAGAGACTTGAAGCTCAGAGTGAATAAGAACTTTATTGATAAAGGCAAGCAAATACAGATGACAAATAGACAGCAGCTGTAAAGAGAGATCTTTATTCATTCATTTTATGTATAGGAGGGAAATATAAACAATAAAGGAATTTCTTTATTATGAAAAGAAAACACTTCAAGAGCCTTCAAAGTTCAGCTTTCTGCTTTAGATTTCAATACTTCCTGAAATAGATGAACATGCAAATTACTAAATCACACACATATTTCTATACATGCAAAATCATTTTGTGAGAAATTACATCAATCATGCACCTTATATGTGAATCTATGTTTGATCTTGTTCAGCTCTTCTGGATCTGATGTCAT
This sequence comes from Carassius auratus, assembly GCF_003368295.1. Lineage (NCBI taxonomy): Eukaryota > Metazoa > Chordata > Actinopteri > Cypriniformes > Cyprinidae > Carassius > Carassius auratus. The sequence continues at coordinate 212,070 of NW_020528772.1, forward strand.
AAACCAGAAGAATGACAGTAGCCACGCCCACCAGAGCAGAGAGGACCAATCGGATCACAGCTTCAGTAGAACCACAGCAGTGGACTGAGTCTGAGGAATAAAAACACCAAACAGATCAGATCAGTCAATAAACGTTAATATCAGCACCGACATCAACTAATATCATCTCTGCTGTACCTGAACATGTGTGACAGAGTCGAGTGATGTCCAGATGTTGAGTCTGGTTGCTGATGGGATTGTTGAGCACACAGCTGTAGCTGTTTTTATCCTGATATTCCACCTCCAGAGGTAGAGAGAGACTGATGCTGAGATCAGACACACTGATGCTGGACAATAAACTGTTTCCTTTGTACCAGGAGAGAGTCACATGACTCACATTCAACACTGAACACACCAATGAACAATTCTGCTCTGAGGATGATGATAATGATGAAGAACAGTTTCTGCTGATGACAGGAACAGGCAGACGAGCTGAAAACATGAGAGAATGAAGATAAATATATTAAATATCTTAATTTTGGTTCAGTTTGTTGAATGTTTTAGTCTGTCATCTGAAACTATAAAACGATTCAATAATGAATATGTACATTGTTAACAAGAATAGTTAAGGGGCAAAAATGATCTCTACTCACCATAGACAGAAACTCTGAATGCTTTTGACGATGGGTTTGCTCCACATTTCAGTAGTAAATAACGTCCAGCATGTTCAGTTGTGATGTTAGTGATGGTCAGAGATCCAGTTTGATTGTCCAGCTTCAGTCTGTCTCTGAATCTCCCGTCAAGAACATTATCATTTACAGAGAATCTATCAGTCTGTTCATTGATTTCAACTAATAGAGTTTGATTTCCAAACCCCCACTGAAACTGATCTTCATCATGTATTTCACTAAGACCAAAGTTGAGAGTGACTGAATCTCCCTCGCTAACTGACTTCACTTCATCACCAAACACACCTGAAGAACAGAGTTTTTCCACAGATTAAAGTTCAATTCACGTGATGTTGGTTTTATTGAAGTTTCACAAGCATTTATTAATTTGAATGTGAAGTGAAAAATATTAATCACAAATACAAACATTTGGAATTAATGGAAAAGTACTTAAAACATTTCATATAGATCAATAACTAAATAAAAAAGAAAAACTTGCACCTCAGATAAGAGAAATGGCATACTGAAAATAATGCTGTTGAGTATTTAAGATTCAGTTCAGATCTGAGTTCAATCTTGATATCACAGTTAAATCACTCTTTAATTATTTCCGTAGGAGAATATCAGTAGATGTTTATCCTCTTTGACTAATTTAACTAGTATTTTGTTACATGCTACTAGAACAGAAGCAACTGAAATCATAAAAACACATTTCAAACTCACCGTCCACACGCCAGAAACACAAACAGAACCAAACTAATTTCAGAGACATCTTCTCAAATAAAAAGCTAATGACAGCAACACTTAAAATATCTGAAAACACTCAAGATTGATCTGAAACGACTGAACTGTGATACTTATCTGGTTGAATCCTCCACCAAACGTCAGATAGTTTCCGCTCACACATCTGTCTCCTTTATCATCACGAAAACCAACAAGCTTCTGCTGATCTTACATTTTCAAATTAATTCTGTCATTGTGTGCAAAACTTTTAAAACAGTGAAATATTGTATTATATATCTGTATCATGTTATTTAGCATTGTATGCTCTGAATTGTAATTGACCACTGATGAATTCACTTCATTTCATCGTAAATATGTTTTGTGTTGAGAAGATTATGAGGGTCATATCAGCAGGAGAGAAAATTAAGAAAAACTTCACACACAAACTGCACACACACACCGCACACACACACACACACACACACACACACGCACACACACACACACAGACAGCAACCAAAACATCCAGCAGAAGCTGTTTATCGATCGACAGATCAAACCAGACATACTGATGTTTGCACAGATAAAACAAAAGAGAAAAATTCTCACAGGACCAATTTTGACTCAAAGTCCAGTGAATTACATTAATAATGTTTGTCTGTGTTGTTACAGCAAAATTAATCAGCATAAATTAAAGAAAACATACAGTTTAGCTTGTTTTTTTTATTCTGAAAAAAAAACTGAGACGAGTAGATTTGCTAGAAGTGCTATCAGAGATGCTGTTTGATAGCGATTTTTCTTCAGAAAGCCACATTTTTGGCACTTGTAAACCACTTCTTTTCCATCTTGAAGGGAGCGTTCACCCAAAAATAAAAATCTGCTGGTAATTTACTCTCAGGCCTCTCAGACTTTTGGTTCTTCAGTAGAGCATTTTTAACTGAAACCAGTTCTTTATGTTGAATAAAATGCAAGTTAAAAGCATATGAGGTCTCACAAAATTAATAACAAATATATTGGGGTTTAATTAATCAAAATGATCGGACAACAATCTGAATATTATTTACACTATTACATATAATCCAGAGCCTCAGGCAAACGAGAGAGTTAGATTCTTTCATATATTTATTTTTTTGTTGACCAGATCACATCACATCACGAGGCTCAGCATCTCTCCAGTTTTTGCAATTTTGCTGTATTATTCCTGCTCATCTCAGGTCTGTTCATACTGAACAGCTTTGCTTTAACATCCTACACCCAACAGGAGCTTTTGGATATCGGTGAGGACTTTTCCAACAGTTTTATCACCAATCTTTGACTCATCCCTGAGATCACCAGAACACCCAAGGCTACGCACTCTACCCTGGTGGGCGGAAATGCTCGTAAGCAGCATCAAGATTTTTAACAAAGGTGGGGGAAGTGCGGAGGTTTAAGAGCTAAGCTAAAGCTAACACCACTCCGTCTCTCTTTACCCAGTATTTTCCTCGCCAATGTGCGGTCACCGGTGAACAAAATGGATGAGTTATGACTCCACATCACCCACAGTAAGAGACTTTTGGACTTCAATGCCATGGTTTTCACAGAAACATGGCTACACAGCGACGTATCCAATAATGCTATTAAGATAGCTGGACGCTACATGTTCCAGGCAGATGACTCCGGCTAGACAAGAGGTGGAGGATTGTGCATTTATGTCAACAAAGAAGAAAGAAAGAAAGAAAAAGAAAGTGAAGTGACATTCAGCCAAGTATGGTGACCCATACTCAGAATTCGTGCTCTGCATTTAACCCATCCAAAGTACACACACACAGAGCAGTGAACACATACACACACTGTGAACACACACCCGGAGCAGTGGGCAGCCATATATGCTGCGGCGCCCGGGGAGCAGTTAGGGGTTTGATGCCTTGCTCAAGGGCACCTAAGTCGTGGTATTGAGGGTGGAGAGAAAGCTGTACATGCACTCCCCCCACCCACAATTCCTGCCGGCCTGAGACTCGAACTCACAAACCTTCGATTGCGAGTCGGACTCTCTAACCATTAGGCCACGACTTCCCTTGCTTCCCTTCCCAAAGCTTGGTGTACGAACACTGTCATCGTTCGGAGACACTGCTCAGCTAACCTAGAGTTTCTCATGGTTAAATGTAGACCTTTTTATCTGCCGCAGGAGTTCACTTCCACCATAATAACCGCAGTCCATATTCCACCGGATGCTAATGCCAAGCTTGCTTTGAACGAACTTCATGCAGCCATTAGTAAACAACAGACTGCTCACCCACAACTCACTTCACAAAACTTTGGATCATGTTTACACAAACATTGATGGAGCTTACATTGTGACCCCCTCAGACAATCTGATCATCTTTCTTTGTTTCTCACTCCTAAGTATTCACCCCTTATTAACCGTGTGAAGCCATCAGTGAGGACCATCAAAGTATGGCCAACCGGAGCAGACTCTTTACTTCAGGACAGATTTCAACAATATGTTTGCTTCTCAGGCTGCCTGTGGCTCTCACACAGACATTGACATATTTACCTCCTCTGTACTGAATTTCATTAACACCACCATTGACAGTGTTACAACAGAAAAACAGATAACAACATACCCTAATCAGAAGCCATGGATGAACAAAGAGGTGCGACTTCTGCTGAAAGCGTGCAACACTGCCTTCAGGTCAGATGATGCTCAGGCCTACAGTAAATCCAGGGCTAACCTGAAAAGGGGCATCAAAAAGGCCAACCATTGCTACAAGCTGGAGGTATAGGAACACTTTTCCAACTCTGACCCCTGACGCATGTGGCAGGGCATCCAGATCATCAGTGACTACAAGTCAAGCAACTCCACTCCAATGGTCACGGAGATCTCCATCCTTAACAAGCTAAATGACTTTTATGCTCACTTCAACAGCTACAGCAAGGAGACGGCCACCAAAATTACACACTCAACAGACCACCAACCTCTCAAACTCACCTCCACTGATGTCCACACTGCATTGAGCCGGATCAACACACGCAAGGCAGCTGGCCATGAAGGCATTCCTGGACGTGTGTTTAGGGCATGTGCAGAGCAGCTTGCAGGGGTCTTCAGAGACATGTTCAACCTGTCCCTCACCCAAGCAACTGTGCCAACATGTTTTAAGTCCACATCCATTGTGCCAGTGTCGGAACACTCCTCCCCAATGTGCCTGAATGAATATCGCCCCGTAGCACTCACACACATCATTATGAAGCACTTTGAGCGACTGGTCCAAGCACACCTCAATGAATGCCTCCCACCCACATTGGACCCAAACCAATTTGCCTACCTTAGAAATAGGAACACAGAGGATGCAGTATGCACAGTGCTGCACTCTGCACTCACACACTTGGACAATAACAACACGTATGTTCTTTATACTGCAAAGTGACATGCTTAAATCTCATTGCACTGAATACTCTTTCCACTTCTTGCTGCTGAAGCATGGGCCAGTCACTGATGACAGTCTGTGGTATACCATGTCTTGCTAAAATTGATTTTGCATGTGTCATTACGCACTTTGTAGACAAATCCGGTATTATCAGTGGCTCCTTAGTTTTTTTTTTGACATGTCACACTGTCTCACCATCTTTTCGATGTCTTTGTTTATTCCAGGACAAAAGACCATTTCTCTCACTCTCCTCTTACATTTTCTACACCCAGATGACCTTTGTGAATACTACAGGACGTTGCATCATGTCTTGTCTCAAGCTTTGAGGAATGATGATTCTGTTTTGTTTCAGAAGGATTCCATCCACCACACATAGATCACCTCTGATGTCCTAAAATATTGGAGATGAAATCGTCAGCCATCCAGTATACATGCTGTCAATGATAACTCAGCATCTTTTTTGGTTTCTTCAGCTATTTGCTTTGATTTTGCATCATTCTCACATGAATGTCAACATCTCCTGTTGTACTCTCATTATTTCTTGTGGGTGCTCGTGAGAGGGTATCTGCCAGCACTAAGTATTTGCCAGGCGTATAGACCAAATTGAAGTCGTACCGCTGACATTTCATCATCAGCCTTTGAATCCTAGGTGTCATTTCATTCAGATTATTTTTTATTATTACAATTAATGGAAGATGATCAGTTTCTGCAGTAAAGGTAGGAAGAACATATACATAGTTATGAAATTTCTCCAGTCCGATGACTAATCCCAAGCACTCTTTCTCATTTTGTGCATATCGACACTCAGAATAAGTCATGGCCAAGACCATTCTTGGAGGCATCTGTGGACACTGTGGTTTTCTTTGTTGGATCAAAGAATTGTAATACGGCTGCAGAGATAAATGCAGTGGCATGTCCACAAGGTTGGCCCCTAAAAATGAGCTTTGCCCCCCTAAAGCAGCATATGGGATCAAAGTGCATTGAGAGCGGAACAGCGTGATTTTGACTGAAGCAGGGATTTTCTGAAGATCGGATTCTGGATTTCCCTCGTTCTCAGAGTGCTCCATTAACACTCAATCACTGGCACAATTAATGCTGTAACTACAGCCGTTCTAAACTAGTTCTGCCTGCAAGGATTGTACTGCGCGCGCGCGCGCACACACACACTGATTTGTCAATAAAAATGCTTAGAAACAGAAAAGTTATAGGCAAAATTGCTTTATGTTTTGAAGTAGTCAAAATCCACAGCTTCACTATAGAGAGACACTGCACAGACAGACATCTGTGTGACTGATTTACTCCTAATCATGCTCTCACTAATTCATTCAAAGTAATGCTTCTCTGTATCTGATTTAATAACCAATAAAATAACTGATTGAAATGTAGCCTACTATTATTTCATCCTTCCAAACAAAATTCGCTCTTCAAAAAGCTGCTGTCACGGACAGAAGAGAGAGACAACAGGTGATTCAGGTAAGTAGAGGTTTAATAGGATATAGGCAGGAATTACGTGATCGGGAACGGAGAACAGATGATGGCAGGCAAGCTGGGTGATCAGACAGTGGATATTCAGATGATACTAGCGAGGTTTAGGCAGTAGAGTCGTTGTTTCTCTGACGCGACCAGACAGAGAGTGACAGGAGCTGAGGGCTTATGAAGAGGTAGTGGTGATCAGGTGCAGGTGCGGTGACTTCAATAATCAGGGGATAATGAGCGGATGGGAGGAGTCAGGTGATCGGACTCTGATGGTGTGGCAGGTGTTACTGGTGGTTCCGTGACAGTACCCCCCCCTCTACGGGCGGCTCCTGACGCCCGCGCTACACGTCGACGGGGTCGGCCTCGACCTCTCGGCGCAGGGCGGTTAGGGTGGGAGTTGTGGAACAGGGTGAGGAGGGATGGGTCCAGGATGTCGTCCCTAGGGACCCAAGAACGTTCTTCGGGGCCATATCCCTCCCAGTCTACTAGATATTCTAGGCGACGGCCCCGCCAACGTGAATCCAGGATATCCTGCACACGGTGAATTGACTCATCTACAGCAATTTCTGGAGGAGGGGGTACGTCCACACCATCAGGTCCTGGGGAAGGAGAAACAAGAGGGTCAGTGAAGGGTTTCAACAGTGAGACATGAAATGATGGTGCGATCCGGTAGTGTGAGGGAAGGTGAAGACGATAGGTGACCTCGTTGACCTGCCTCTCGATAGTGAAGGGACCTATGTATCGGGGACTCAGCTTACGACAGGGTAGGCGAAGACGGATGTCTCTGGTGGAGAGCCAGACCTTTTAACCCGGTTGGTACTGGGGTGTATCTCTCCTCTTGGTGTTGGCCTGGCTCTGGTGTCTTCGCACTGCCCGTTGGAGATGGACGTGTGCTGAGTGCCATACCCTCTCACTCGCTTCGAACCAGGTGTTGACCGCTGGGACCTCTGACGGCTCTCCCGACCAGGGGAAGAGAGGAGGCTGGTACCCGAGTATGCATTGAAATGGTGTTAAACCGGTGGTGTCTTGGCGTAGTGAGTTCTGTGCATACTCGGCCCATGGGAGGTAGCGGCTCCAGCTTCCTTGGTTCTGGTGGCAGTAGGTTCGTAGGTACCTTCCAATCTCTTGAATCTTGCGCTCAGTCTGACCGTTGGATTGGGGATGGTACCCTGAAGATAGGCTGACTGAGACTCCAAGTAACCTGAAGAATGCATGCCAGACTCGGGAAATGAATTGGGGACCTCTGTCAGATACAATGTCTTCTGGTAGACCAAAGTGACGGAATACTTGGTGGAATAGTAGGTTGGCAGTTTCAAAGGCAGTGGGAAGACCTTTTAAGGGGATGAGCTTACATGCCTTGGAGAAGCGGTCGACCACGACTAGGATGCTGGTGTGAGAATCTGAAGGTGGGAGATCTGTCATGAAATCTATGCCCAGATGGGACCAGGGACGATGTGGTATGGAAAGTGGTTTCAGCTTCCCTTCTGGGAGTCGCCGTGGGGTATTGGAGATGGCACAGACTGAGCACCCACGAACATACTGAGCGACATCCTGCGCGATGGAGGGCCACCAGAACCGGTTGCGAAGGAGTGAGAGGGTTCGGTGTCTGCCTGGGTGTCCAGAGCCCGGAGACGTGTGAACTGAGTCCATGAGGGACAGGCGTAGAGAAGATGGAACGTATGTCTTTCCCTCAGGACCTCCCGGCGGAGCTGGCTCGGAGCGGGTGGCTTCCCGGATACGATCTTCAATAGCCCATTCGATGGGACTGACAATGACGGCTGGAGGGAGTATAGTTTCAGGAGGTGATAATTCGGGTTCTGGTGCATGAAGACGTGAGAGAGCATCTGCTTTGAGATTTTTGTCTCCTGGTCGATAGGTTACTCAAAAATTGAAACGAGTGAAGAAGAGGGCCCATCGGGCTTGACGAGGATTTAGACGTTTGGCTTCCTGAAGATATTGGAGGTTACGGTGGTCCGTAATGACCTCAACTTGATGGTGTGCTCCCTCTAGCCAGTGTCTCCATTCCTCGAAAGCCATCTTTATAGCCAGTAGTTCCCGATTACCGATATCGTAATTATGCTCCGCCGGGGACAGTTTCTTGGAATAGAAGGCACATGGATGGAGTACTGGAGGCTTCCCCTGCTGTTGAGATAGTATTGCTCCCACTCCAGTCGATGAGGCGTCCACTTCGACCACGAAGGGGAGGTCTGGGTTGGGAAGGATCAGGATGGGAGCTGAACAGAAGGCGTTCTTCAGTTTCTGGAAAGCTTGGATGGCAGTTGGGTTCCAGGACAGAGACTTGGGCCGACCCTTAAGGAGGGAGGTGAGAGGTGAACTGATGATACTGTATTGATGGATGAAACGACGGTAGAAGTTTGCGAATCCTAGGAATCTCTGGAGGTCCTTGACGGTGGTAGGTTGCGGCCAGTTTTTGATGGTGTCCACCTTCCTCTGGTCCGTTTGGATTCCCTGTGGGCTGATGATGTAGCCGAGGAAGTGAACAGTGGTACAGTGGAACTCACATTTCTCCAATTTAAGGAACAATTGATGATCTCTGAGTTTTTGCAGGACTTGACAGACATGGCGGTGGTGTTCAGACAGGTTCTTGGAGAAGATTAAGATGTCATCAATATAAACGATCACGAATTTGGTCAGGAACTCACGGAACACTTCATTCATGAAGGCTTGGAAAACAGATGGGGAGTTGGACAGCCCATACGGCATAACGAGATATTCATAGTGGCCCGATGGGGTAATGAACGCTGTCTTCCACTCATCGCCTCTTCGGATGCGTATGAGATTATATGCACTTCTGAGGTCCAATTTGGTGAAGATTTTGGCTCCGTGAAGTTGTTCCAGAGCAGTCGGTACCAGAGGAAGGGGATAGCGGAATTTGACCGTTTGCTCGTTGAGTGCCCGGTAGTCAATGCACGGCCTCAAGCCTCCGTCCTTCTTACCCACAAAGAAGAAGCTGGATGCAGCAGGGGAAGTAGATGGTCGAATGAACCGCTGTTGTAGGGCTTCCTTGATGTACTCCTCCATGGCCCTCTGCTCTGGGATGGACAGTGGGTAGATCCGACCCTTGGGTAAGGTGGCTCCAGGCAGCAGGTCAATGGCACAGTCCCATGGCCGATGAGGTGGTAGCTGTGTCGCTTGTTGCTTGCTGAATACATCCTGGAACGCCCGGTACTCAAGGGGAACCTCTGCTAGGTGGTTGGATTCTGGACTTTCGATCGACGTGGAGTGAAGGTGAAGACGAGAGGAAGAAGGGGATTCATCCGGAGCAGGTTTCCGACTGCAGATCTTGATGACGGGTTGAAGACAGGATAAGGAGCAGGATTCACCCCATTGCGTAATTTCCCCAGTGGACCAGTTGACTCGCGGCGAGTGTTCGGACATCCACGGGCGTCCCAGGATGATATCCACGGTGGACCCCTCCAGCACCAGAAATGAAATCTCCTCCCGATGAAGACAACCAATGCGGAGTGAGACTATGGGGGATTGATGACAGATTTGACCACGGCCCAGCGGTTTACCCAAGATGGTATGGATCGCTAACTTCTTCGTAATCCTTCTCCTCGGGAGGTTGAGCTTCCTGAGGAGTTCGTGGGAGATGAAGTTCCCCGAGGAGCCGGTGTCAATGAGGGCATACGCTGAAACGGAGTGAGAACGGGTCACTAGCATGACTGAGGTACGGGATAAGGGAGATATCATGGGAGGAATCTGGATTGTACTCACCGCTGGGCGTGGTGGTCGTACTGGGCACTGCAGGCGGAGGTGTCCTTTGGAACCACAGTAGAGGCAGAGACCATTGTGAATGCGCCGTTGACGTTCGACTGCAGTGAGATGGTAGGAGTCTACTTGCATGGGTTCTGGTGCTGGAAGGTCTGTAGATGGTGTGGGAGGCAGAGGTTGCACAGCGGATTGATCCAGATCACATGCAGTGAGACGTTGAGAGATGCGAATGGTACACTGAATAAGGTTCTCTAAGCCGACGACATCATCATAAACGGCCACTTGATGGCGGATGGCAGGATTCAATCCATGACGAAAGCAGGTGATAAGCGCAGTTTCATTCCAACCACAGTTGGCGGCTAGAGTGCGGAAACGTAAAGCGTACTCACTCGTGGTCATCTTTCCTTGACGAAGGCGGTACAACTGGTCATGAATGGAGAGAGCGGCAGTGTTGAGGCCAAAGACTTCCTTGAAATGGGTGGTGAAAGCTTCCCATGAACGAGTGAGGGGGCCATTCGCTTCCCAGATAGACTGGGCCCATTGGAGGGTGGAACCTGAGAGGAGGGAGATCAAATAGGCGATTTTAGTACGATCCGTAGGGAAAGCATGTACCTGCATCTCAAAATAGAGCGAACACTGTAAAAGAAATCCGCTGCAACCCTCTGCCTCGCCGGTGTATGTTGCAGGTCGAGCCATGGGACTGTGAGAGGCAGGTATTGAAGGAGAGTGAAAACATGGTGCACCGCCCGCTTGCGCCAACTCGGGGAGAGAGACTCGTGAAGGGCTCTCTTCCAATTTAGCGTCATGTTGCATTTTGTTGGTCTGGTCTTCTGTCACGGACAGAAGAGAGAGACAACAGGTGATTCAGGTAAGTAGAGGTTTAATAGGATATAGGCAGGAATTACGTGATCGGGAACGGAGAACAGATGATGGCAGGCAAGCTGGGTGATCAGACGGTGGATATTCAGATGATACTAGCGAGGTTTAGGCAGTAGAGTCGTTGTTTCTCTGACGAGACCAGACAGAGAGTGACAGGAGCTAAGGGCTTATGAAGAGGTAGTGGTGATCAGGTGCAGGTGCGGTGACTTCAATAATCAGGGGATAATGAGCGGATGGGAGGAGTCAGGTGATCGGACTCTGATGGTGTGGCAGGTGTTACTGGTGGTTCCGTGACAGCTGCAGTGACCGATTTAATTTTGAATCGTTTCAAGCACACTTAAAGAAAAGAAAGTAACACATTCATTTTTTTTATCATCATCTTCATTATTATTAATATTCATTCCTTCATTCATTTGGTCTTATCAGATCATTATTGTTAGAGACAGTTAATGCATTAAAATGAGGACCGCTCAACTCATGTTTAGCAGAAAATTAAACTCTTCATACTCTTCATACTTCAATACAAAACAGTGCTGGACTTTGACAAAGTATTTAAAAAAAATCACACTTTAGCACCTTGTTTTTTAACTTTGAGATCTGATTCTGATTAAATTCTGATCGTTATGGTTAAATAGATGATTAAAATCATAAAAACAAATAGTTTAATAGCTATGATACTGTTTTTAAAATCAAATCTTGTCACAGCTAACAATGCCTTGGGAGGAAAAACCAGTTGATCTTAAAGCATATGCATAAACCCAAATAAGAAATAAAACTCTGTCTTTATTCATCTTATCAACACAACATCAGTTTGTCTTTTCTTCTTTCTTAATTGCCATGTATCCAACATATATTCACTGAACACAGTGTCATCTAGTGTCTTCCTAGAGTAACATTCACAATCACTTGATATCATCACACTGCGCTCTGAACTTCTGTATTCCTCCAGACGGCGCTCGATATTATAAATGCTACAAAACATAAACAGACTCTTGAAGCTCAGAGTGAGAAAACTTTATTGATAAAGGCAAGCAAATACAGAAGACAAATGAATAGTACAGTGAGATCAGAGTCTTATCTGAGAGAAATATAATCAACAAGCTTTTAAACTGGATCTGTACAATAAAAACATTATTAGACAATTACATTTTAAAAGCCCTTAAACCCTGAATCAAATATGAAAACCTGATATAATGAATAATACAAGCAAATCAACTTCTATATTAATCTATATTAATATGACAAACCACACAAAACACACTTGGAGAAGTTTTAAAGTTCAGCGTCTCCTTCAGATTTCAAGTTCCCCTCAAGAACATGCACCTGATGTGTGAACCTGTGTTTGATCTTGTTCAGCTCTTCTGGATCTGATGTCATAAACCAGAAGAATGACAGTAGCCACGCCCACCAGAGCAGAGAGGACCAATCGGATCACAGCTTCAGTAGACCCAGAGCATTGGACAGAGTCTGAGGAATAAAAACACCAAACTGAGATCAGATCAGTCAATAAACATTAATATCAAGAATATTTGAAGAACAGAACACATGATCTCTACTCGCCATAGACAGAAACACTGAAAGATTTTAATGACTGGTTTAGATTTAAATGTTTTGGTCCTAAATGTAGTAAATAACGTCCAGCATGTTCAGTTGAGATGTTTGTGATGGTCAGAGATCCAGTTTGATCGTCCAGCTTCAGTCTGTCTCTGAATCTCTCATCAAGAGCATCATCAAATACAGAGAATCCATCATCCCATCTACTGATCAGAGCTAATAAAGTGATTTCATCTCCAAACCTCCACTTTATCGTAACACCATTCATTATTTCAGTAAGATCAGAGTTCAGAGTGACTGAATCTCCCTTCTTCACTGATATTTCTTCTGTATCTCCAAACACACAGAGAACAAACAGAAAGAGGGTTCATCACAAGTTAGTACTGTAAAAATACTTAATTGTTAATGTAAGAAATTAGTTTAGAATGTAATTTTTAAATAATAATTTACAACAAAAGAATAGAAAAAAAATTATATTATATCTGATGAGAAAATAAAAAAGGTGTAACAAATATTTAATTCACCATTGACAGCACTGAGAAAGAACGTTTTCCTCATTCTGCTCCTAAGGTAGATCATGAGTTCATAACGTCCAGCGTGTTCAGTTGAGATGTTTGTGATGGTCAGAGATCCAGTTTGATTGTCCAGTTTCAGTCTGTCTCTCTCATCAAGAACATCCTCATATACAGAGACACTGTTTGCCCAATTATAGATATCAGCTATTAAACTGTCTTCAAACTCCCACCGAATCCGATCATAATCTATTTCAGTAAGATCAGAGTTCAGAGTGACTGAATCTCCCTCCTTCACTGATATTTCTTCTGTATCACCAAACACACAGAGAACAAACAGAAACAGGGTTCATCACAGATTGAGAGTGTTATTTAATGGTTTACTAAAGTAAATAGTTCGAAGTTTAAATCTGAAATGAATGACATCATAAAAGAACAGAAATGGTGTTTGGATTAATAACTGTATCTTTTGCTGATTCTGTAAGGATCATCAGAATCAGAAACATCCAAAAACATCTCACGGCAATTCATACATATTTTATGAGTTTCATATGAATTTGTACGAATCACTTACACTGGGGTTTATAGACAAATCGTGTCAAATCGTACAAGTGAGGTTTTACAAATTCGTACGAATTAGCCACTTCGTAAAATACTTATGAAATGGTCGTGAGATATAAATTTAAAACAGCTGAAACAACTATTAACCCACCATAGACACAAAGCCAGAATCTCTTGCTCATAGTGTTGTTATATACTCTATAATATACAGCATGTTCAATTGAGATGTTTGTGATGGTCAGAGATCCAGTTTGATTGTCCAGCTTCAGTCTGTCTCTGAATATCCCTTTATGAACATCATCATATACAGAGAATCTGTCGGCCGTCACATTGACTTCAGCGATTAGACCATATTCACACTCCCACTGAATCAGATCATTATTCATCATTTCAGAAAGACCAGAGTTTAGAGTGACTGACTGTCCAATTTTTACGTACGTTTCACCAAACACACCTGAAGAACAGAGCTTTTTTAAAGATATATAATACTTTCCTCACATTATGATGGTTTAATCAAACTTGTAAAACAAAGTCATTAAGTCATTAAAAACAAATCCTCAAACCAATCTCCTCCGGACATCACTTTTGGTCACACTTTTACTGTAATCTTTAATGTCAAACTAACACTGTTGGGTATTTAAGCTTCATATTTATATTATTTTATCATTCCATAATAGACCTGAATTTAGATCTGAATTCAAACTTGATCTCACCACAGTTCACTTATTTCTATATGAGAATAATAGTGAATATTAAACCTCTCAAACTAAATTATTCAGTGTTTTATTACATGCTACCAGAACAGAAACAACTGACGCCATAAAAAAATAATTTAAACTCACCAACCAGACGCCAGAAACACAAACAGAACCAGAATTTGTGAAACATCTTCATTGATTTCAGTTCACAAATATGAAGACAAACTCCTCAGAACTGGTTCAGTAATAAAATGACAGATGAGCTGATGAGAGACTGATCTGTAGTAAAGTGAAGTGAAACTCTACTGTCAGCTGAAAGTGTTAAACCGTGTGAACATCCAGCTCAATTCTTGCTTATTTATTCACACTTTCTTTGTGGTGTTTAGCTCTAGTCTCCCTCTACTTCCTGTTGATCAGTGATGTTAGTTTACACAGAAATAAACTGAATCATGACATGATCAGAGACTTGAGAAGATACGAGTGTTTAAAGCAGTGTTTGATCAGCTTGATGTCAGGTGTGAGAGGATAACAAAGCCCACCTTGTGTCTTATTTTATTCTGGCTAAAGAAATATAAATTAAACCTCTATTCACATCTTTGTTTCCCACACGTAAATGTAATATAAACTATCGCTCTTACCTCTGTTATAAATCAGATGCAGGAGAGACTTCTGTTCTTCTTCCCACCAGAGTCCAGTTCATAATACAGGATCAGGAACAAAATAAAATAATAACTTTACTCTTAATAAATTACTCAGAGACTTGTTTAAAAGATGTTAAACGCATCACAATATGAAATGGTTTCGCTTTATTCAAACAATAACTCATAAGAAAATAATAACTAAAAGTAAATAGCATAAAGTCTTCAGCCGAGATGCAGCAATGACTGTGTTCAAATCTTAACATTATATAGTCACAAATACAACACGTCCTTTTCTCTCATTTATTTTGGTGAACACACGCACACATCCGCATACACACACTCATAGACAGGTTGCTATGGAAACAGGAAGTATGACATTTCATTTCCGTAGCAACCTCTATTAGAACACATTCATATGAAGTAATTTCTGCTGTTTTTCTTTCTTTAAAGCAAATTAATCCATCTCTAGTTTTAATATTAGCCCGTAAAACATCTTAAAAGTGTAGGGAATGTAAATAACAATTTCTGAACTAAACTGCATAGCTTCATTTCTCTTATGATAAGATAAATCATATCACAATACAGCATTTAGAAAGAGAGTCCATACTGTAACGTAGTTGTAAAATACACTTCCTTGAATAATCATACTTCAGTTAATTATTGTGAATGGGAAATCTCATTCTTAAATAATCTACAGATTTGGTAGATGAGACATCCCATTTTAAGATTTCCTTATTTACAATATTTCCTCATATTCCTAATTTTCCAATATTTTCCAATATTTTTTTCTGTTCCTTTTAAGGTAGCCTTTTTCTTTTCTTTATAATAAAGTTTTTTCTAAGTCATACTTATTTGTCTTTTTAATACGTGATCCTTTCCCATCCCTTGGGAATAAAGGCATTCTTGTTCAAGAAAAGCCTCCTTCTCATGTCCTCGCATCCCTAGAGAAGGGTGACTGGAGAACCTGGTCATTATTCCATCCTGATATAATCCTAATGGTTTGAGAACCTGTAGGTTCTCCCAAATCGACCTGGAAGACATCAAAGTCTGGTCCTTTGCCCCTGGGCGGCTACTTGGGGAGCCATCTGCTGGAAGGGGCGCAAAATTGCTGAATTATATATATATATAAAAAAAGTTAATTAAATGTATGTATCGTATTATGAAAGCTGTGCACACGCAGTACACTTTTACTGTGCACTGTCCATACACTGCTTGTATTTGTCCCTTTCTTTTACTAGATTTACAATCCTAAAAAACTCTGACAGGCAGCTGTCAAACTCACTCGCATTGCTCAGCAACCAGGAGTGGCGCAAAAATCTGACAGCTGGTTTTAGCGCTTTAAATGATGGGGTAAAAGACCCCCCTTGGCAGTTGTAGGCTATAAATGATCATATATATATATAATCTTTTATGATGAGAAGAACACCCAAGCCATCAGGATCGGCTTTCCGAAAACGAAGGAAGGAGGAGGAAGAAAAACGGGTCCAAAGCAGAGGTAACTTATGTAGATTATATCATCAAGCTCACAGCCTACCTAGAGGAGATAAAGACGAGGATGACCAACAACTTTTTACACCTTAACAGTAAATAAAATGCATTATTATTATTATTATTATTATTATTATTATTATTATATCAATTTACCAAAGGAACTTTTTTGCGGTAGGCTATGAGCTAACAGCAACAACATGCTGTGTTACAGCAGTGGAGTAGTCTACGTGATACGCAGGTATACGCCTGTGGAGTTGTTTTTTCTGGGGACGGGGGGGCTCTCTCGCCTTGGGCACCAAACAACCTAGAGCCGGCCCTGCTTTGTCCTACAGACCATACATGACCACAAAACTATACCATCCCAAGTGCAACTGCACCACTCTCCAAAATTCCCAGATACTTTATAGGAGTCGATCCATAATTTTGAGAGTCCTGGCCGACAATTCTCACAATTTATTACTCCAGATATCTCCGTTTGAGTCTGTTTATGCATCATTCATTCTGCGTCCATGTCCTTCTTCTCGTCACAAAACGATAGACTCTGCAGGGCACATTGCTGATTGCATAACACACAGCAAAACAGTCGCACCGTTACTTCTATGGCTTTGGCATATGTTCCCTCAAAGCCAAGAAACCTTTTCATTTCTGATTCTAACTATTTTGGTCAATGATGGATTTTATCTTCTCAATTCAATTCAATTCAATTCAATTCAATTCAAGTTTATTTGTATAGTGCTTTTTACGATACAAATTGTTACAAAGCAACTTTACAGAAAATTATGTTTCTACAATATTTAGTAGTAGCTAGTAGTTTGTGCACATTTGACAGGATTTTAGAAAAAATAAAAATAAAAATAATAATACAAGACGTAGTCAGCTAGACGATGAACTATCAATATTATTAATTAAGTTATATGATTCAGTCACACATTTAGCAATAATTGTTAGTTCTACCAGAAAGACTCGGGAGATAGAAGAATGTACGAAGCATACATTTATTGACAGCTCAGCGAGCACAATTATAAATTTCTTTGGCGGAAGGCCCCGTCCATGGTTCGTAATCTGAGGGTAGCGAATCTGCATTTCCTGCCTGAAGACGAAGGCAGGGGCGCAGCAGACCCCCCCCTGGAAGGTAAGGACAGGACCATCCTGGTGGTGGTGGGGAGGGTGGAGGTTGTTGTCGCGTTGGCATCTGCGAACTCAAACATGTGTAAGTACGATCTTTTATACAGGAGTATAAAGACGTGATTGGATAATGATGAAGGTAATTAGTGACGAACTGATTGAGTCTTCCTGGCAGAACTTAGGCTAAAGCTTCCATTTCTGTTTGTTGATTCAAGGTTAGCATCATCTGAGGTCCTCTGAGGGTCAGCATCATCTCTTCTCAGGTGTTCTGGATCCAGACTGGAGCTTGTGTAAATCCTAGTTACCACTGATGTAAATCCCGTGGCGAAACACAGAAACAAAATACAGACATCATTAGCATAGCTGCTGATCCAACAAAGTAAAATTAGTTTAACCCAAGCTAATGAATAAAAATGCACCTTTGATCAGATGCAACTACACTCACAATTAAAAAGATACATTATTCGAATGCTTGGCGAAAGAGATGTGTTTTTAATCTAGATTTAAACAGAGAGAGTGTGTCTGAACCCCGAACATTATCAGGAAGGCTATTCCAGAGTTTGGGAGCCAAATGTGAGAAAGCTCTACCTCCTTTAGTGGACTTTGCTATCCTAGGAACGACCAAAAGTCCAGCGTTTTGTGACCTTAGGGAGCGTGATGGGTTGTAGCGTGGTAGAAGGCTAGTTAGGTACGCTGGAGCTAAACCATAGGTAAGTAATGATAATTTGTAACTGATACGGAACTTAATAGGTAGCCAGTGCAGAGACTGTAAAATTGGGGTAATATGATCATATTTTCTTGACTTCGTAAGGACTCTAGCTGCTGCATTTTGGACTACCTGTAGCTTGTTTATTGACGAAGCAGGACAACGACCTACAAGTGCATTACAATAGTCCAGTCTAGAGGTCATGAATGCATGAACTAGCTTTTCTGCATCAGAAACAGATAACATGTTTCGTAGCTTGGCAATGTTTCTAAGATGGAAGAATGCAGTTTTTGTAACATTGGAAATATGATTTTCAAAAGACAAATTGCTGTCTAGTATAATACCCAGATTTCTGACTGTAGAGGAAGTAACAGTACATCCGTCTAGTTGCAGATTGTAATCTACAAGATTCTGTGTAGTGTTTTTTTTGGTCCAATAATTAGTATCTCTGTCTTACCCGAATTTAATTGGAGAAAATTATTTGTCATCCAATCTTTTACATTTTTAACACACTCTGTTAGCTTAGATAATTGGGAAGTTTAATCTGGTCTCGTTGAGATATATAGCTGAGTATCATCAGCATAACAGTGGAAGCTAATTCCGTATTTTCTAATAATATTACCAAGGGGCAACATGTATATTGAAAATAGAAGGGGACCTAGGACGGATCCTTGTGGCACTCCATATTTTACTGATGATAAATGAGATGACTCCCCATTTAAGTAAACAAAATGGTAGCGATCGGACAGGTAGGATCTAAACCATCTTAGAGCCTGCCCTTGAATACCTGTATAGTTTTGTAATCGATCTAGGAGTATGTCATGATCTATGGTGTCGAACTCAGCACTAAGATCAAGTAAGATCTTCTCCATTAATTACTTCTTTACCAAATCCTTATTACTCTGGATTAGGTCATTCTCTAGTTCTACTGTATTGGACCCTGTTATGGCTTTCACCATGCCCAAACCTTCAGAGAACTTACCTACTTAATGCCTTCTTGTTATATTGACTTCGTCACCAACTTCAAACCTCAAATTTTTCATAACTTCCATTTCTTTCCGGTTCACTGTATTGCACATGTTGAGGTCCAATAAACACTGGTCAATATTGAGGTCAATATCCGTGTCCCAGTCACCTAGGTTTCTATTCTTAGCAAACCATTCTTTAACAGATATAATTGGATTGGATTTATCTAGTATTATTCTATGTTCTTTGCAGAATTTCTCTACTAGTTTAACACTTATATTATGTGCACCATCTGCTCTCAGACTTTCCATCGGTCCCTGACACTTTATCCATTCTTTTAAACACTCTACTAACTTTTCTTCGAGTGCTACCCTTAAAGGCAACCCATTCTCACTCCAAAGGCGTCAAAAACCGAAGCATGGTCAAGCGCCCCTAGCGTCACGTTTATGACGCCAAATGTGCCTCTCGGCGTCGAATATCGAAGCACTGCGACCTTCATTGCTTTCAGTGGGAAACTTTTGGCGTCAGAATTCGACACGAAGACATGAGATGTTTATCGCTATGAAATCACGTTCAAGAAGTCTCATTCAGCACACATCGCGATACTTGCTATCAGTGACAGTTCCACAGTTTGGGTGAGTAGTCGTAAATACGCTCTTTTAATGCCTTTTTAAAATGTTGTGACGAGCACTCCCAGAGGAATCAGCGTCGCCCTGGAAACCAAACCAAAACACCTGCACGCCCTCGTCACCGGCTGATCGGTCACAGCTGCTCCCCATCAGCCAGCACAGTGAAAAGCAGCACATGTTGCACTGAGAAGAGGTTCTCAAACAGAATGCAAAGCTGGACTAACCCCTCTCTCCTATCCCCACAGAAAGTAGCGAGTGACCGACAGCCCACACCCTTTGGAGCACGTCTGGACACCCACTTTCCCCTTGATTGGCACAGAGGAGCACGGAGAGCACACGGGGAGCACCAACCAGCGGAAAGCAGACCAGGACACTTCACCAGGCACCCTTCACTTTTCAATAAACCCACCCTCCGGGGCTTTTGATTTCACGTGCCTCTTGTCGAGTGGTTCTTCACCCCGTGACAGTGGTGGAGAATGCGGGCAGAACAGTGAGGAATCACCGACAAGGTCACCGCCCCAACTCCTAATTTTTTTTTGCTTTCTGAGGTTAGCATCCGCCAGCAGCAAATAGCAGAACACCTCGCCACTCGCCTGGGCAGGACGGAGGATGAACTCGCCGCCGTCCGGGCGGCCGCGGCCCAGCGCGTTCCGCTACCTGAGCCTCGGGCACAAGCCACCCGTCTGTTGCCCAAGATGACGGCCGATGACGATGTGGAAGCCTTCCTTCAGGTCTTCGAAAACACTGCCCACCGAGAGGGATGGCCAGAGGACGAGTGGGCGCGTGCGCTGGCACCCCTACTCACCGGTGAAGCACAGAGGGCTTACTTCTCGCTCCCCCTGACGAGTGCCGACAGTTATGTCGAAGTGAAGCGAGAGATCCTGGCGAGGCTGGGCCTCTCCCCTGTAAGTGCCGCCCAGCAGTTCCACGAGTGGGAATACAAGCCCCGGGTGCCAGCCCGTGCCCAGGCAGCCGAACTCAGCCGCCTCGCCCAGCACTGGCTGTTGGCAGGAAACCCCACACCAACACAGGTAGCGGAACGAGTGGTGGTCGATCGCCTCCTGCGCGCACTACCACGCGCCCACCGACAGGCCGTCGGCATGAGGCACCCACGTGACGTCCGGGAACTAGTGGAGGCGATCGAGCTGGCGGATGCCGTTCATCCCAGCGGGGCAGGGGACCGGCTGCCGCCATTCCCCCGGAGGGTGGTCCAGGAGCGACGCCCGCTCGAAGGCACCGCGCGACCCGCCAGCAGGCCGACGGTTCCCCCACCGCGAGATGAGCCCATGCCAAGTGCCGAACCACCGTCGCCTCCGCGAGCCTGGCTGGCAGGCTGCATCCTTCACCAACGGGTGCCGGCGGGAGCCCCCGAAGCAGATGTGAGGGTGGATGGAAGACGGTTCCGGGCCCTGCTGGACTCAGGCAGTGCGGTCACCCTCATCCAGGCGCGGCTGTGCGCCCCGCGAAGCGGCCGGAAAAAACTTCCTACCGATTACCTGTGTGCACGGAGACACTCGTCAAGTACCGGCCCGTGAAATGGTCATTTCGTCCCCCCAAGGCACCTGGCCAGTGGAGGTAGGCCTAGTGAAGGACCTGCCGGTGGCCGTACTGCTTGGAAGGGATTGGCCCGGCTTCGAGAAGCTGCTGTCCGCCGCTACCCAGCCTGCCAGCCCCAAGGGGAACCGTCGAAGACCGAGGCGGCCGCCTGGACCCCGCCGCCGACCGGCCCTGCTCGTCTCCGACAGTGGGAGAGAAGGTGAGGCCCCCTCCCAATCTACTAATCTGTTTTATGATGTCTACCAACAGGCCGCTGGAGGGGGCTCTTTCGCCAAGGAACAGCGGGAGGACGACCGACTCAAGCACTGTTGGAGCCAGGTGCGAGTCGTGGATGGAGAGGACGTCCTCCCCCGGCCCCACCCTCTCCCACATTTTGTCGTAGAGAATGGCCTGCTGTATTGTGTCGCCCAGCGAAGGGGGGAGGAGAAAAAGTTACTAGTTGTGCCTCGTGCCAAGACCGAGACCATTCTGGAGCTGGCCCATTCCCACCCCATGGCAGGACACCTCGCGGCAGCCAATACTGCCCAACGCATCCGCGACCGTTTCCATTGGCCGGGTCTGGACGCCGAGGTAAAGCAGTTCTGCCAGGCCTGCCCGACCTGTCAGGCCACGTCGCCCCGGACTCCTCCCCCCAGCCCGCTCATCCCGCTGCCTATCATCGAGGTGCCCTTCGAGCGGATTGGAATGGACATAGTGGGGCCGTTGCCGAAGTCTGCCCGAGGGCATGAGCACATCCTGGTCATCGTCGACTATGCCACCCGGTACCCAGAAGCAGTCCCCCTGCGGAAGGCCACCGCAAAGTCCATCGCCCAGGAGCTGTTTCTGCTGGCCAGCCGAGTCGGCCTCCCCTCAGAGATCCTGACTGACCAGGGAACCCCCTTTATGTCCCGGCTAATGGCTGACCTCTGCCGGCTGCTGCGGGTGAAGCAGTTGAGGACCACTGTTTATCACCCCCAGACTGATGGCCTCGTAGAGAGATTTAACCAGACCCTCAAGCAAATGCTCAGACGTGTGGCGGCGGAGGACAAGCGGGATTGGGACCTCATGATCCCCTACGTGCTCTTCGGGATCCGCGAAGTTCCCCAGGCCTCAACTGGCTTCACCCCCTTCGAGCTCCTGTTTGGCCGTCAACCCCGGGGCCTCTTGGACGTGGCCCGGGAAGCGTGGGAGCAGCAGCCGGCCCCGCATCGTACCGTCATCGAACATGTCCGGCAAATGAGGGAACGGATCGACCGAGTGATGCCGTTAGTCCGGGAACACCTCACCAGGGCCCAACAAGCGCAGCAACGTCATTATGACCGGACAGCCCAGCCACGGGAGTTCCAACCGGACCGGTCACTTACCGCCTGAGACAGCCGGGACGACGGCAGGCGGAGCAACTCTACCACGTCAACCTCCTAAAGAAATGGGTGGGGACCCGGGACCAAGTAGCTGCCCTAAGCCTCACCGAGCCCGTGGTTGTGGATATCAACCCCCACCTTTCAGCTGCCCAGAAGACGGAGCTGCAGCACCTGGTCAGTCAGTTCCAGGATGTGTTCTCCTCTCAGCCCGGGCAGACCAACGTGCTTCAACACCATATCCGGACGCCCCCAGGAGTCGTCGTTAGGCAACGGCCCTACCGAGTCCCGGAGGCTCGTCGGCAGGCTATTGAGGAAGAGGTCCAACAGATGCTAAAGTTGGGGGTAATAGAACCATCCCGGAGTCCGTGGTCCAGCCCCATTGTGATGGTCCCAAAGCCGGATGGCACCCTCCGCTTTTGTAACGACTTCCGCCGCCTGAACGAAGTCTCCGAATTCGACGGGTACCCCATGCCTCGGGTGGACGAACTGCTGGACCGGCTAGGAAGGGCCCAGTATATCAGCACCCTAGACCTAACCAAGGGCTATTGGCAGGTACCGCTCTCCGAGGCCGCCAAGCCGAAAACCGCCTTCTCCACCCCCAGTGGCCACTGGCAGTACCGGACCCTTCCCTTCGGCCTACATGGGGCCCCCGCGACGTTCCAGCGGATGATGGACATCCTCCTGCGGCCTCACCAAGCTTACGCGGCCGCCTACCTGGATGACGTCGTGGTCCACTCCGAGGCGTGGGACGAACATCTGGATCGTCTGCGGAGGGTGCTCTCGGAGCTCCGGCGGGCTGGACTTACCGCCAACCCCCGAAAATGCCACCTAGCCCTCTCTGAGGCCAAGTACCTGGGCTATCAAGTCGGCCGAGGACTCATCCGGCCGCAAGACAAGAAAGTTGAGGCCATCCACGCCGCACCAAGACCGGAGACAAAGACCCAGGTACGAGCCTTCTTGGGGTTGGCGGGTTATTATCGTTGTTTTATCCCCAACTTCTCCTCTTTAGCCGCCCCCCTGACAGACCTGACCAGGAAGGGGCAGCCGGAGAAAGTATGCTGGACCCCGTCGGCGGAAGAAGCCTTCTCCCAGGTGAAAGCAGCACTCACGTCCTCGCCGGTACTCCGCGCCCCGGACTTTAGCTGCCCCTTCCTGCTGCAGACGGATGCTTCCGACACAGGACTAGGAGCGGTCCTCTCCCAAATTCAGGAAGGTGAGGAGCATCCGATCATCTACATCAGCAGGAAGCTGTCCCCCGCCGAGAGGAAATACGCCGCTGTGGAGAAGGAAGCCCTGGCCATCAGGTGGGCAGTCCTGGAGCTCCGGTACTACCTCCTGGGCCGCAAGTTCACCCTGGTAACCGACCACGCGCCCCTACAGTGGATGGCCCGCGCCAAGGACACCAACGCCAGGGTGACTCGCTGGTTCCTAGCGCTCCATGACTTCCACTTCGAAGTCCGCCATCGAGCTGGGGCCGCCAACGCGAACGCCGATGGCCTCTCCCGGATCTGGACAGCTTATGCAGGTCTGTCAGGGGTCATTCCCCACCCTCCCCTAATCTCACCCCTACTTTCTACATGTCTTCGCAGGACCAGAACGACACTTAGGGGGGGGGGGGGATGTGACGAGCACTCCCAGAGGAATCAGCGTCGCCCTGGAAACCAAACCAAAACACCTGCACGCCCTCGTCACCGGCTGATCGGTCACAGCTGCTCCCCATCAGCCAGCACAGTGAAAAGCAGCACATGTTGCACTGAGAAGAGGTTCTCAAACAGAATGCAAAGCTGGACTAACCCCTCTCTCCTATCCCCACAGAAAGCAGCGAGTGACCGACAGCCCACACCCTTTGGAGCACGTCTGGACACCCACTTTCCCCTTGATTGGCACAGAGGAGCACGGAGAGCACACGGGGAGCACCAACCAGCGGAAAGCAGACCAGGACACTTCACCAGGCACCCTTCACTTTTCAATAAACCCACCCTCCGGGGCTTTTGATTTCACGTGCCTCTTGTCGAGTGGTTCTTCACCCCGTGACAATGTATTCTGTCTTCTTTATTAATCAGATTAGTGCCATATGTTTAATCGCTGTATTTTATCGGTCATCCGCGGCTGTCTTTGAGTTTCATTGCGTTTAAATAAATGAACACAGCTGCTAATTAGTCTGGCTAAACTCTATCTGTCACGTGACGTGCCATAGACATTCGATCCGTTTTATATTAATTATTAATTATTATTTATTAATTTCAGGATCAATGATGTAAGTTGTATTTGTAGTAAAATCATGGTAATCACGACACTTACAATAGTAATAAATGAAATGTGAAGTTAAAACACATTAAACGGGACATTAGTAACTATAACTGTAGTTTTACTATGGTATATTAATAATCAGTACAACAATACAATAATCACCAAACCAGCTATGTTTGTATCACTGTAATGTTAGTGTTTTTATGTGCTTTTATATGACAGATATCACAGTAATCACATGTTCTGTACCATGCTTTTAATACCTTTTAATGTAAATCTAAAAATAAAATAAAATAATAAAATAAATCAATTTAATAAATAAATAAATAATAAAACATGTATTTTTCCATCAGTTTATTCATATCAGTTATATATATATATATATATATATATATATATATATATATATATATATATATATATATATATATATACATATATATACATTTATATATTTATTATATCTAAATATTTTGCTCACAGATCATTATTAACATTCTGTATATAATTCAATTTTATTTACTCTCCCCTTTTTATTATTTTTATTTTTATTTTTACCTGAAAAGACGTAAAGGCAGTCAGCCCAGTGGTGTTTCTGGAGAGGGATTCCTTCAGAAATGGAGAAGACAGAAAGCTGCGGAGGCAGATATATGCAGCAGTAAGTCTTTGATAGTTTGTCCCTTTTATCAAACATTCCTGCTTTTATAATTTGTACAGCATTTGTTGTTTCTTAAACTGTTGCACTGTCCAAATACCCACACTTGCCATCTTTGCACTTGACCACTTGATTACTTATTTGACGTCTTTCCTGTATTTTGCCTAGTGTTCAAGTGAGCATGATGACCACAAGTGTGTGTCGAACTTTTCATCACTTGATGACTGTGTTTCCCAATCCTGATCCTGGAGAACCCCAGCACTGCACGGTTTTGGTGTCTCTCTTATCTGCCTTGGAGTCTTCACTGATGAGCTGATGAGTTGAATCAGGTGTGTTTGATCAGGGAGACATCTCAAATGTGCAGTGTTGGGCTTCTCCAGGACCAGGATTGGGAGCCACTGCCTTATGGGACACTTATGTGTTTACAGAGATTTTTAATATCTAATTATCAATATTTCACGTACTGTACATTGGACAGCTTCCCATGACCTCTTGTGAGATCTCGGCAAAAAGTCTGACTATTTATTCCAAAACATGATGCATGATGGGATACACAAAGCTTTGTATAGTGCTCTGGAGCAGTATTGGAGAGGTTTAGTGTGTGTTAAGGACACTGTGCTTTGGCATTATTAAGACCGGGGACAGTCTCGTTCACACACTGTCACGTACACACACTCTCAAGTGGCCAAGACTGCAAGTGTGGGTATCTGGACGGGGTCAAAGTCTTAAAAATGATCCCTAAACACAGTCGCACATCACATCACATCACAGTCTTAATAATCCAGTTTAACACTTGTATGATATTGTACAAGCCCCAGGATAAGGAGTATTATGGGATATGAGTCAGTGTTTGTTTCATTTTTATATTACTAGAACTTTTATTTTAAATTGTTTTATTTTAAAAACATTAACAAAAAAAGATTAGATTATTACAGAGCCTTTGAGGAGACATGGTCGGTTCATTTAGTTTTGTCATGGCCACAACATAATAACTTGTGGGAACGTGATATTATGTCGTGGCCACTAGATATTAATTTGAGGGGACATCATATTAACTCATGGGAAAGTGATATTATGCTGTGGCCATGAAATATACATTTGAAGGAACGTCATATTAACTGAGTCCCTTTCGCACTACCATTCCTGAAAATACACGTTAGAGTCCTGGCAATTGTTCCCAGGTCACTTGATTTTTCCCATTTCACACTGCCAGTGATTACCCGAAGTATGTGCATGCATTCACACACAACCCGTAAAGGTCCTGTAATGACACGTGACATCAGGATGTGACGTGTAAGGTACGAGTCGAAAACGCTATCCATAAGAAATGTCCCTCAACAAAAGAAGTCCCACGAGTTACTATGTCGTGGCCCCAACAAAACTAAGTGAACCGACCATGTCACCTTACAGGCACCATAGAATATAGTGCGCCTAAGACGCAATATGGGAACGGCCCCTTACTTATAGCCTTGTTTGCTGCTCTTTAATTTCATTCTTTGTCATTTATGTGAAATTCTGTACCACAACTTAACAGTTTAGCTTTATGGATTAAATTTTTTATCTGTTGAACACCAAACATAAACAAAAAGAAGTAATAAACTCATTATTTTCATTAATTTTACAAAGTAAACAATTTGTTTGTTTTATATATCATTGCTCTTTTTGTTGTCTTTGATTGCTTGTACTGTCTTCATCTGTAAGTCGCTTTGGATAAAAGCGTCTGCTAAATGAATAAATGTAAATGTAATGTAAATGTTTGCATTTGCACTAGCATATTCACGCAGCGCTGTCTCGGGAGTGCAGTGCACATTTTTGAATTCCAACGGTCGAGAAGAGATTGATCCTCGTCTACTGATTTAAATTGATGGTCTGACAGAAATATTGTTGTGGTGAGTCAGAGAAATACATTCTTTTTAAAGTAATTTACTTTTTATAAGCTTTAAACCCATTAGTAATTAAGTTGTCAATGTTTCCACAGCGGATTTACACTAAAACACGAAAGAGCCTGAACCACGACAGTGTCACAAGTTGCCTTACATCCATAAGTTCTGTTGTGCTTGTTGCAAACTGTTAAATTTAGTGTTTTCTGATCCTAAGCTTAGAAAAAAAGATGCAAGACTTCAAACTTTCCAGTACTCCTGTGTACTGATAATCCGGTTTCCACCCAGTCCCAGGAGGTTTGTCTGTTTTATCCTTCTTCACTAAAATGTCTTAAAATTGCTTGGTTATTGACCAGTAATGCTAGGAGATTGTATATATACAATAGGAATTGTGTTATTTACTACTTTTTTTCAAATTATATTAAACCTGGAAAATATTGGAGAAGATCAATTAAGTTTTCAGGAGCACATTATTGTGATAAATGCTGAGCTATGTAAAAGACAACCTGACTACACCAATATATAAAAAAATCTAATGAGATGCGCTCTTTTTAAAAGAGTTTATTTAATGACAAAATCAACATGAGAGGTCATGGACATGTTCCCATTTCTTCGGGTTCCACAACTTGTGAGTATTTGTTTTTAGTGTTGTTTCCTTTCAGTTTAGTATTTCCACTGCATTTTCACTTTTTTTTTTTTTTGTATGAATAAAAAGTCAAATTTGTTTTAATGAATTTTTCTTTCTTTTTTTTTGGTAGCTGCTGCATGAAGTGAAGATGCGATATGGAAGGACCTTCATCTTAATCTAGAGACTGCTCTTTAAGTTAAATTAAATTAAATTTTTGCATTTAGCAGAGGAGACTTACAGTGCATTCAGGCTATCAATTTTTTACCTATCAAGTGTTCCTGGGAAATCAAACCCCCAACCCCACAATGCATTCACAGAAAACATCACGTTTCTCTTCTGTCTGGACAATGTAAGTTTTGATATGTCATGTCTTTGTGTTCACGAACCCGCTACCAACTCCCGAACTGATTCAAATGATTCGCGATCGCCAAACTGACTTAAATGATTCGCGAACCCGCTTTGAACTCCCGAACTGACTCGATTCGCGAACCCACTCCGAACTCCCGAACTGATTCAATAATTCGCGATCCCGCACCGACCTCCCGAACTGATTCAAATGATTCGCGATCGCCAAATTGACTCAAATGATTCGCGAACCCGCTTTGAACTCCCGAACTGATTCAAATGATTCGCTATGCGGCCACGAACTCCCGAACTGATTCAAATGATTCGCGATCCCGCTCCGAACTGACTCAAATGATTCTGGAAAAATGAGCGGCGTCGCTTCCATTACCAGCGCACATACGGTGCGCCTACATTTAAAATAATGATCTTGAGAGCGCAACCCTTACGAAAATTAACCATGGTTTTACTACAAATAAAACCAAAAAACCATGGTTACTGTAGTTAAACCATGGTAACCACAAATTAACCATGGTTTTGCTATATTAACCATAGTTTAACCATGGTATTTGTAGTAAATCTGTGGTTTTACAAATGGCAGTCAATACGCCAAAAAACCATGGGTTACTACAGTTTTACTATAATAAAACCATGGTTATTTTTCGTAAGGGAAAAGACGCGATATGTGAACTGCCCTTTACTTATAGCCTTGTTTGCTGCTGTTTAATTTCATTCTTTGTCATTTATGTGAAATTATGTACCACAACTTAGTTTTGCTTTATGGATTAATTTTTTTTTATCTGTTGAACACCAAACATAAACAAAAAGAAGTAATAAACTCATTATTTTCATTAATTTTACAAAGTAAACAATTTGTTTGCATTTGCGCTAGTGTTATACTCCTGTAAAGGATGATATTAAATGAATGAGCATTCAAGCGATATGTTTCCTTACCGATGCTTTATCATGAATCATTATAAATGATGTGAATTGCACAAGTGCATAGTCTCACACTTTTCAACAGTACAATCAAAAAGGCATAGTACCAACACAGTATTGACTTAGATGCTGTTATTGTAACCACAAATCACA
Organism: Carassius auratus; assembly: GCF_003368295.1. Classification (NCBI taxonomy): domain Eukaryota; kingdom Metazoa; phylum Chordata; class Actinopteri; order Cypriniformes; family Cyprinidae; genus Carassius; species Carassius auratus. Next base: position 241,561 of record NW_020528772.1, read on the forward strand.
ATTTATGACACAAGGCCAGGTATGTAAATAGGTCCACTCGAATACATAGTCTTTTCAGGGCGTCATACATACACTATCAGTGAATAAGCATGAAATAAACTCATAACAGAAGGAATAAGGAATAACAACATATATAATGAATAAACCCAGCCGGCACATGACCGACCTTCAACGTTGAAATATGGTTGAAATAAGGTCAGTTGTGGTTTCAACGTTGAAACAACGTTGATTCAACGTTTAAAGCTGAATGGTTGAAAAACATCCAGCACATGACCAACTTTCAATGTTGAAATATGGTTGAAATAAGGTCAGTTGTGGTTTCAACGTTGAAACAACATTGATTCAACGTTTAAAGCTGAATGGTTGAAAAACATCAAGCACATGACAAACTTTCAACGTTGAAATATGGTTAAAATAAGGTCAGTTGTTTTAATGAAACAACGTTAAAAATGTTTAATGCTAAATGGTAGAAAAAGGTTAACAAGCTTTTAAATTATTTATATTAAATTATTTAAATTAATTATTATTTTAATAGCATTTAAAAATATTTTAGTCATGATACCTATTCTAAAATGTTAAATATTATCATCATTAACAACAATAAAACTATACATTTCGCTGCTTTATCACACTGAAACAACTCCCATTGGTAGTTTTATTTTATTACTTCTATCATGATTGGTTAATCTGGCTGTCATTCAGGAAACTGGACAACGAATCGGTTCGCGCTTTTCTACATTTAAAAATATGACCGTTATTGTCGTCTTTCTGTGGAGTGAGGCGGCTAACTGTGAGCTGCTGCTCGTTATAACTGACTGCTCGGTCGGTCCCGAATTATTTCATATTTGCCCGTATATTTTTTATTTATTTCGAGCGAATTTGAGTCGTGACATGTCAATGGAGAACAAAAACTGTGAACACAAGAAGGGTCAGGTGTTCTGCGAGGTCCTGAAAACATCCTGTCAAAATGAGGTAAGAAAATCGCTAACTTTATCTTTATTATCTTTTGAAAATAGTAAAGTATTACCAGAGTTTACAAATGGGTAGTTTAAAGGACATGTAACCTGCAGATAAATAAATACCCGTGTGTCTATTTTTGCATTGCTTTATCACAGCTGATCAAGTTAGATGCTCACCTAATGTGTTGCTGGTGAGTTATGTGTTAATGTCTGTCTTTTAGAGATTTTCCCATATTTTCCTGATATGAATCCCATGCATTAGGTGTGTTATATATGTTTGTATTCTTATATTAGTTTCAAAGTGTTTTCTGCAACATATAAGTGCAAATGTCGGTATTTAAATAATATAATTTTAATGAATTAATGAAAATGAAAAAAAAAAAAGGATTGTTTAAAGCCATGGTTCTCCATTCTCCAGGCCCCACTCTAGTTGTTATGCAGGTGAATCACTAAATTAAACTAATTAATGTTAATATATTTTAACTTAATCTTTGAGTAAGTTTTTTTTTTTTTTGCACATTTAAGTATGTTACAGTTAAAGTACAGTACAGTTTTGTAACTTTTGTTACATAATTACATTTAAAATTACATTTTAATTTAAACTTTTTTTTTCATTTACCTGTGTATGTAAGCACAGTTGTAGTGTTAATGTTCAAACTGTATTTACCATGGTAAAGTGTCTGACAACAATTAATATTCTTATTAGAATAAAACTGCCTCATTTTTTTAACTGTAGAGCTGTAGCTGAATAGTTTGGCCTACTACGCTGCTGAAATGTAATGTTGGTCATTATGGTGCAACTAAATATTTAATAACAAATATTTTCTGAAGTGGTACTTGGTATAAAAAGTTTGAGAACCAGTGGTTTAAAGAAATGGTATAATATGAAATCCTGCTTTTTAAGAACTTTTCAGTAAACCATTTCTTCTTTCCCCTTGTAGAGTCATCCAGGATCCAGCTTGTTCTTGAAACATTGGTAAGAAATTGTTCTTCTGCTACATTGCACTGTCACTTCTGCTAGAGATGCTTTGACCTTTTGTGATAGGTTTTGATTGTACTTAGTTTAATAAAAATGTACTGAATTTGATTTGACTTGTTTTACTACACTGTATTGCTAGTGTTTTGATTAAAACGGTGTAACTGGGGGCTCTGAAAACACTGCTTGTGAATAATTTGTTAATATTGTACATTTTCATCTGAATACATTAAATAAGTGTTTAATGAATAGTGTTGTCCACTTTGTTTCCAACCTCACTGTTACTGAACTGTAAAGTGAAAATATTGTGTGATTTATTTTGCATTCAGTTTTCAGTTAAATATATTTCACTATCAAAGTTATTGTCAAACATTGTGAACATACCTAAACTCACTGGTTAAATCTTATGTGCCCTCCAGAAGTTTGCACTCTGCAAGTGAACGACGCCTTGTGGTGCCATCCCAAAGAGGTTCAAAATCACTCTCTCGGACCTTTTCCTGGACTGTGCCCAGCTGGTGGAATGACCTCCCAATCTCAATCCGAACTGAGCGTTTACTCATTTTCAAGAAACATCTTAAGACTCATCTTTTCACCAGAACTTAACCAACTAATGCTAGCACTTTTCCTTCTTTTCTTGTCTTTTTTATATATATATATATATATATATATATATATATATATATATAAAAAAAAAAAAAACCTGGCTATGCGTTCTGTACTAGACTAACTGAGACTTGTCATGGCACTTGTATACTGTTGTTGTTCGCTTGTACACCTGACTGCTTCTGTTGTTCTTATTTGTAAGTCGCTTTGGATAAAATCGTCTGTTAAATGATTAAATGTAAATTTTTATACAGGACGGTACAGAAAGTGCACAAGTGGGAGAGAGTGGAGGGGACGGCATCAGAAAGGACCTAGCGCTGGGACACTTTCAAGGATCACCCGAAGCACAACCACACTGTATACACTAAGGCTGCTGGTTCTAACATTTTAGAGTGCCCTGCGGTAGAAATCTCATTCTGCATTCCCCACGGTAAAGAAGACACAGTCCGGGGGGGTTCCCATTAGAAATCAACTGGTTGAAGGTTCCCTGCTTGTACTGTTCAACACATTTTCACTGCACAAATGTACACCACTCTTGTAATGAGACACATTACTAAAACATGTTTTTGACAGAAACTGTAGGTTTCCACCAAAATAAAAGATCCACTGGTTTCAGTCATAAAGGTACAAGGGTTTGTCTTGTAAGTGCTGCAAAAAATATGCATTTATGTGCCAAATTATTTCACAAAAACCTTTAAATATTATTGTATTTGGATTGTTCTACTACCTGTTTTTAGCATTACCTCCATGCATACTCTGCATAATAAAGTGTGGGATTATTTTCATCTGTTTCCAAAATTTAACTGCTGTTTGACAATTTTGAGCATGTGGTAGTTTATTGAAGTTGTTTGTAAAGCCATTGCTGCCAGTCATTAGATTTTTAGCCTTGCATGTACATTGTTGATCTAAATGCCAACTAGGATCTAGGTGTATTTACACACGGTGCAAGGTACGACGGGGAAACAACGTCGTGTTATCAACGCTGATTAACTTTTCAAAATCAACACCTCATTCAGCTTTCATCCCAGGGCTGCAGCACGACCCTAATTCACCCATAATGCAGGTAAGACGGTGAAACAGCGTCGCGATTTCAACGGTGAATCCACGTCGTGATTTCAACGTTGATCCAATTTGCAAAATCGAAAGGTTTTTCAACGTTGATTCAACGTCGGGAGTTCAACAGTGAATCATCGTTGTGATTTCAACCGTACATCAACGTCACGATTTCAACGGTGAATCAACGTCGTGATTTCAACGTTGATCCAATTTGCAAAATCGAAAGGTTTTTCAACGTCGGGAGTTCAACAGTGAATCATCGTTGTGATTTCAACCGTACATCAACGTCACGATTTCAACGGTGAATCAACGTCGTGATTTCAACGTTGATCCAATTTGCAAAATCGAAAGGTTTTTCAACGTTGATTCAACCATGGTACCTGACGTTGTTTCAACGTTGAATCAACGTTGAAATGCCGGCTGGGAAGTATAACATGAAATGCATACAACAGTACATACGTTTTACTTCATGTCCTAATAACCAGCGTGCGAGCTAATCACGGCACATTTATGCTAACCATGTGATTGGACTTGATGGTTAACATTAAACCGAGTTTATGAACATATCAATCATATGCATCTCGAAAAACAATTAATATAGAGAACAAGTTTTTCTTACAAAACGATTATAGCAATGATAGTGTGCCTTATGTACATTTTATACCTGTAAAGGATGATATTAAATGAATGAGCATTCAAGCGATGTTTCTTCACCGATGCTTTATTATGAATGAAGCATATCGCGAGAACTCCCGCACGCAGTGGCGCGCACCTTTTCAATCAACCAATCACACACATCCATCTCCAGCTATGATAATATACACATTAAATCGGAACGATAACTCTTATGAAAAATCCAGAAAAAGTTGTAACATGTATTTTGATTAACAAAGCATTTATAATACGATAGGAATGATAGAAATCAAATATAAATCAAATCAAAGAAAATGGATATTGATAATTGTGCATCATGTCACATGAAATATACACAAGAATAAACTGATAATAATTATAATTATGATAATTATTCAGGATACCACACTAGCATATTCACGCTGCGCTGTCTGGGGAGTTGATTTAATGACAAAATCAACATGAGAGGTCATGAAAATGTTCCCATTTCTTCTGGTTCCACAACTTGTGAGTATTTGTTTTTAGTGCTGTTTCCTTTGGGTTTAGTATTTCCACTGCATTTTCACTTTTTTTTTTTTGTATGAATAAAAAGTCAAAATTGTTTTAATGAATTTTTTTTTTTTTTTTTTTTGGTAGCTGCTGCATGAAGTGAAGATGCGGTTTGGAAGGACCTTCATCTTAATCTAGAGACTGCTCTTTAAGTTAAATTAAATTAAATTTATGCATTTAGCAAACGAGACTTACAGTGCATTCAGGCTATCAATTATTTACCTATCAAGTGTTCCTGGGGAATCGAACCCCCAACCCCACAATGCATTCACAGAAAACATCACGTTTCTCTTCTGTCTGGACAATGTAAGTTTTGATATGTCATGTCTTTGTGTTCGCGAACCCCGCTACGAACTCCCGAACTGATTCAAATGATTCGCGATCGCCAAACTGACTCAAATGATTCGCGAACCCGCTTTGAACTCTCGAACTGATTCGATTCGCGAACCCACTCCGAACTCCCGAACTGATTCAATAATCCGCTATCCCGCTACGAATTCCCGAACTGATTCAAATGATTCGCGATCCCGCACCGACCTCCCGAACTGATTCAAATGATTCGCGATCGCCAAATTGACTCAAATGATTCGCGAACCCGCTTTGAACTCCCGAACTGACACAAATGATTCGCGAACCCGCTACGAACTCCCGAAATGATTAAAATGATTCGCGATCGTCAAACTGACTCAAATGATTCGCGAACCCGCTTTGAACTCCCAAACTGATTCAAATGATTCGCTATCCCGCCACGAACTCCCGAACTGATTCAAATGATTCGCGATCCCGCTCCGAACTCCCGAACTGACTCAAATGATTCTGGAAAAATGAGTGGCATCGCTTCCATTACGAGCGCACATACGGTGCGCCTACATTTGAAATAATGATCTTGAGAGTGCAAAAGACGCGATATGTGAACTGCCCCTTACTTATAGCCTTGTTTGCTGCTTTTTAATTTCATTCTTTGTCATTTATGTGAAATTATGTACCACAACTTAACAGTTTTGCTTTATGGATTAATTTTTTTTTATCTGTTGAACACCAAACATAAACAAAAAGTAGTAATAAACTCATTATTTTCATTAATTTTACAAAGTAAACAATTTGTTTGCATTTGCGCTAGTGTAATGCTCCTGTAAAGTATGATATTAAATGAATGGACATTCAAGCGATGTTTCTTCACCGATGCTTTATCATGAATCATTACAAATGATGTGAATTGCACAAGTGCATAGTCTGAATAAAAATAAATATAAAAAGTCTAGAATAAAGTCTAAGAATAAAAAGTCAAAATTGTTTTAATGAATTTTTCTTTCTTTTTTTTTTGGTAGCTGCTGCATGAAGTGAAGATGCGGTTTGGAAGGAGCTTCATCTTAATCTAGAGACTGCTCTTTAAGTTAAATTAAATTAAATTTATGCATTTAGCAAACGAGACTTACAGTGCATTCGGATAGTAAATCAACATATTGGAATGATTTCTGAAGGATTATGTGACATTGAAGACTTGAGTAAAGGCTGATGAAATATATATTGTGGCGAGTGGGGCGGGGCTGAGAGACGTGGGAACGAGGAGTGAGGCCAGGTGTAGTGACTGGAGATGAGCTACACCTGCGACTCACCTCCGGTCTCGAGTCCCACATAGGAGATGGAAGGATATAAAACTGGAGCAACGACCATGAAGGACGAGAGAGGACAAGGCCTGAGATTTTAGTTTATGTTTTGCTTTTTATTTATGCGCATCAGTCGTCCGTGAGGGGCTGATGCGCTGTTTTATGTTTATTTTGAATTATTAAAATGATGTTTGATTATGCGCCGGTTCCCGCCTCCTTCTTGCCGATGATTAGGAAGTTGAAATTATTACATATATTTATACATACATTACATACATTATATATATATATATATATATATATATATATATATATATATATATATATATATATATATAAATAAACATAGGCTCAGTATATATGACCCAAAGTAACTAGTAACTAACTACTTGAGTAGATTTTTTATCCGATACTTTTTTACTCTTACTCAAGTAACTATTCAGATTAGTACTTTTACTTTCACTTGAGTAAATATTTCTATAAGTACTTTTACTTGACTACAGTTTTTGGGTACTCTACCCACCTCTGTTAAATTCATGCATTTAGCAGACGCAACTTACATTGCATTCAGGCTATCATTTTTTTACCTATCAAGTGTTCCTGGGGAATCAAACCCCCAACCACACAATGCTCTACCAATTGAGCTACAGGAACACTACTGTCTACTTTAGCAAATCGACACAAACACAAAAAGTGTTATTTTTTCCTTAACACAACCATTAGTTGCTTGATTTGTTGAATGGTTACTCTAATAAATCTATTTATACCATGGTTTGTCTGAATATTTGATTCTGATTGGCTAAAAGGGGTGCATTAAAATAATTTGATTCACAGGTAGATCCAGTCAGTGTAATTACAATTAAAGTTAAATGTCCTGCTGCAATGACATACGTGCAAACAAAACACTTGCACACGAGATTGTAGATTAAAGTAATGTGAGCTGAGACATTTTGCATTTAATTAAAAAAAAATGTTACAACCTCAGTCGCATTGCTTCACTGCCACTCATAAATCCTCTCCTGTGTTCTCATGGAGTAGTAAAGTGTCCATTGTAAGCATACTTCAGAATCTCAGCAGAAGTTGATTTTGGATGGTGCTCTGCTCACATACTAAGTAATGATTCATGTTTGAAAGTGAAGTGTAAAATAAATTATATAAATATTTTATTTAACTAAGTAATTACGGTAATATTTCAGTCTTTATATATTCTTTTGATTGAACCCTTAAAAGGGGTTCTAAATAGAACCTTTTAGGGGTTCCAAATAGGTAGCGCCTGATAGAACCTTTTAAGGTTCTACACAGAACCTTTTCTTCTAAGAGTCTCTCTCCTCCTGCTGCTCCACACAGTAAGATCTGAATCCCCCTTCGTCACTGATACTGTCGTCTCTGCATCTGTATCAGATGCACACTGATACACACCCAGAACAAACAGAACAAGGTTTTTTTGTTTAAATAAATAAATGGAATTTTAAATAACTGTATGATGGTTTAATGAGGTGAATAGTTGAAATTTACATTTAAAATCAATAAGTTGATTTGAGCTCCACACAAGATCATACACTGAAAACTCATACTGCAGATGAGAATCACATAACACTGAAACTAAAGCTGCTGCTGTTTGAGCTTCAGTCATTTATATAAAGGGCATTTAGAAAAAAGCAAAGACTGAATCTGAAGAAGGAACTGAAATCATAAAAACATTTCAAACTCACCATCCAGACACCACAAACACATACAGAACAAAAATCTGTCAAGCATCTTCAACGGTTTCAGTTCACAAATATGAAGACAAACTCTTCAGATCTGGTTCAGTGATAAAATGACAGATGAGCCGATGAGAGACTGATCTGAAGTAAAGTCATGAGAAACTGTTGGCTAAAATAACCGTTATTTATCCTGTGTTAATGTGTGTGACCACTGGCATTTTTTTATTTCACAACATCTGCACTCACCACATTGAGTTCCAGTAGATCTTCAAATTTCTCTACATGTTTTGTTTTACATTTTACATAAGCTGATTTTAACCTATTTTATCATTTTGACATTTTTATGTGTAAAACACTGTGTGTGTTAAATGCATCACTGTATTATGCAGTTGCCAGCGGTTCTATGAAGAATAAGAATCTTTTTGTAAGATAAAACAAACCCAATAACTTATGTTTATAATTTTGTCTCTTAAATAAGTTGATTCATATTTTACCAGTTTGAATGTTTTTCTTTGCTATTGAACATTGATTAATAATATAATCATGACAAAATATTAAACTTTTCAGTTCTACTTTTAAAAAAGGAAGCAGAAGAAATGAATACATTATTTCTATATATCACAATTTTATATGGCTTTTACATCAATGAAGTGTTAAATTTAAAAATACAAAAGCAGAAACAATACTTCTCCATAACAGTGTTTGCGTTCACGGACACAGGCCTACTCGCACCAAACCAAGCAAGACCATCTTGGTCAACCACTTTCACAAGAAAGACCATGCTGGTCAACCAGGCTCTATTTGTCTTGAGAACAGCATGACCTTTTGCACAGGTTTCCAAAAGGGTTATGCTATGGGGCTTGGTTTAGGCCATATATAAAATATGAATCATGAACCTAAAACAAAAAGTAAAAGTCTGAAACACATTAACCTTATTAATATAGCAAGAAAAAAAACTGTGTTTATCAATCAGGCTAATTTGTTGGTGAACTGAGTCAGGATAGCAGCTAAAAAAAAAGTAGGTCACGTTATATTTTCTAAATTGCTAAAGTGTAGAATCATCAACAATTGTTAGCCGTTAACAATACATAGATGCTTTTCCCTCACTGTTCATTTGATATGCATCAATGTGTTATTTTGTCAGCTGAGGTGACAGAAACAGTCTTTGCAGGCTGTAGCTCAGGAAGAGAGGCAGGTGGAGGGGCAGGGTCACAGATGAGAACTAGGTTGGTAACAATGTGTTTATAAGCGTAAACAAAGATATTTGTTTTGTTTTGCATTTACTGATGTTTCACTGGTATATTAAGAAGTCTGTTAAGCACAGTGGTGGACAGTAACGGAGTAGCTTTACTTCGTTACTGTACTTACCCAGCCGGCACATGACCGACCTTCAACGTTGAAATATGGTTGAAATAAGGTCAGTTGTGGTTTCAACGTTGAAACAACGTTGATTCAACGTTTAAAGCTGAATGGTTGAAAAACATCCAGCACATGACCAACTTTCAATGTTGAAATATGGTTGAAATAAGGTCAGTTGTGGTTTCAACGTTGAAACAACGTTGATTCAACGTTTAAAGCTGAATGGTTGAAAAACATCCAGCACATGACCAACTTTCAACGTTGAAATATGGTTGAAATAAGGTCAGTTGTTTTAATGAAACAACGTTAAAAATGTTTAATGCTAAATGGTAGAAAAAGGTTAACAAGCTTTTAAATTATTAATATTAAATTATTTAAATTAATTATTATTTTAATAGCATTTAAAAATATTTTAGTCATGATACCTATTCTAAAATGTTAAATATTATCATCATTAACAACAATAAAACTATACATTTCGCTGCTTTATCACACTGAAACAACTCCCATTGGTAGTTTTATTTTATTACTTCTATCGTGATTGGTTAATCTGGCTGTCATTCAGGAAACTGGACAATGAATCGGTTCGCGCTTTTCTACATTTAAAAATATGACCGTTATTGTCGTCTTTCTGTGAGTGAGGCGGCTGACTGTGAGCTGCTGCTCGTTATAACTGACTGCTCTATCGGTCCCGAATTATTTCATATTTGCCTGTACATTTTTTATTTATTTCGAGCGAATTTGAGTCGTGACATGTCAATGGAGAACAAAAACTGTGAACACAAGAAGGGTCAGGTGTTCTGCGAGGTCCTGAAAACATCCTGTCAAAATGAGGTAAGAAAATCGCTAACTTTATCTTTATTATCTTTTGAAAATAGTAAAGTATTACCAGAGTTTACAAATGGGTAGTTTAAAGGACATGTAACCTGCAGATAAATAAATACCCGTGTGTCTATTTTTGCATTGCTTTATCACAGATGATCAAGTTAGATGCTCACCTAATGTGTTGCTGGTGAGTTATGTGTTAATGTCTGTCTTTTAGAGATTTTCCCATATTTTCCTGATATGAATCCCATGCATTAGGTGTGTTATATATGTTTGTATTCTTATATTAGTTTCAACGTGTTTTCTGCAACATATAAGTGCAAATGTCGGTATTTAAATAATATAATTTTAATGAATTAATGAAAATGAAAAAAAAAAAAAAAAGGATTGTTTAAAGCCATGGTTCTCAAAGTGTCAGGCCCCCTCTAGTTGTTATGCAGGTGAATCACTAAATTAAACTAATTAATGTTAATATATTTTAACTTAATCTTTGAGTAAGTTTTTTTTTTTTTTTTGCACATTTAAGTATGTTACAGTTAAAGTACAGTACAGTTTTGTAACTTTTGTTACATAATTACATTTAAAATTACATTTTAATTTAAACTTTTTTTTTTCATTTACCTGTGTATGTAAGCACAGTTGTAGTGTTAATGTTCAAACTGTATTTACCATGGTAAAGTGTCTGACAACAATTAATATTCTTATTAGAATAAAACTGCCTCATTTTTTAACTGTAGAGCTGTAGCTGAATAGTTTGGCCTACTACGCTGCTGAAATGTAATGTTGGTCATTATGGTGCAACTTAATATTTAATAACAAATATTTTCTGAAGTGGTACTTGGTATAAAAAGTTTGAGAACCAGTGGTTTAAAGAAATGGTATAATATGAAATCCTGCTTTTTAAGAACTTTTCAGTAAACCATTTCTTCTTTCCCCTTGTAGAGTCATCGAGGATCCGGCTTGTTCTTGAAACATTGGTAAGAAATTGTTCTTCTGCTACATTGCACTGTCACTTCTGCTAGAGATGCTTTGACCTTTTGTGATAGGTTTTGGTTGTGCTTAGTTTAATAAAAATGTACTGAATTTGATTTGACTTATTTTACTACACTGTATTGCTAGTGTTCTGATTAAAACAGTGTAACTGGGGGCTCTGAAAACACTGCTTGTGAATAATTTGTTAATATTGTACATTTTCATCTGAATACATTAAATAAGTGTTTAATGAATAGTGTTGTCCACTTTGTTTCCAACCTCACTGTTACTGAACTGTAAAGTGAAAATATTGTGTGATTTATTTTGCATTCAGTTTTCATTTAAATATATTTCACAATATCAAAGTTATTGTCAAACATTGTGAACATACCTAAACTCACTGGTTAAATCTTATGTGCCCTCCAGAAGTTTGCACTCTGCAAGTGAACGACTCCTTGTGGTGCCATCCCAAAGAGGTTCAAAATCACTCTCACGGACCTTTTCCTGGACTGTGCCCAGCTGGTGGAATCACCTCCCAATCTCAATCCGAACTGAGTGTTTACTCATTTTCAAGAAACATCTTAAGACTCATCTTTTTCACCAGAACTTAACCAACTAATGCTAGCACTTTTCCTTCTTTTCTTGTCTTTTTTATATATATATATATATAAAAAAAAACCTGGCTATGCGTTCTGTACTAGACTAACTGAGACTTGTCATGGCACTTGTATACTGTTGTTGTTCGCTTGTACACCTGACTGCTTCTGTTGTTCTTATTTGTAAGTCGGTTTGGATAAAATCGTCTGTTAAATGATTAAATGTAAATGTTTATACAGGACGGTACAGAAAGTGCACAAGTGGGAGAGAGTGGAGGGGACGGCGTCAGAAAGGACCTAGCGCTGGGACACTTTCAAGGATCACCCGAAGCACAACCACACTGTATACACTAAGGCTGCTGGTTCTAACATTTTAGAGTGCCCTGCGGTAGAAATCTCATTCTGCATTCCCCACGGTAAAGAAGACACAGTCCGGGGGGGTTCCCATTAGAAATCAACTGGTGGAAGGTTCCCTCCTCGAACTGTTCAACACATTTTCACTGCACAAATGTACACAACTCTTGTAATGAGACACATTACTAAAACATGTTTTTGACAGAAACTGTAGGTTTCCACCAAAATAAAAGATCCACTGGTTTCAGTCATAAAGGTACAAGGGTTTGTCTTGTAAGTGCTGCAAAAAATATGCATTTATGTGCCAAATTATTTCACAAAAACCTTTAAATATTATTGTATTTGGATTGTTCTACTACCTGTTTTTAGCATTACCTCCATGCATACTCTGCATAATAAAGTGTGGGATTATTTTCATCTGTTTCCAAAATTTAACTGCTGTTTGACAATTTTGAGCATGTGGTAGTTTATTGAAGTTGTTTGTAAAGCCATTGCTGCCAGTCATTAGATTTTTAGCCTTGCATGTACATTGTTGATCTAAATGCCAACTAGGATCTAGGTGTATTTACACACGGTGCAAGGTACGACGGGGAAACAACGTCGTGTTATCAACGCTGATTAACTTTTCAAAATCAACACCTCATTCAGCTTTCATCCCAGGGCTGCAGCACGACCCTAATTCACCCATAATGCAGGTAAGACGGTGAAACAGCGTCGCGATTTCAACGGTGAATCCACGTCGTGATTTCAACGTTGATCCAATTTGCAAAATCGAAAGGATTTTCAACGTTGATTCAACGTCGGGAGTTCAACAGTGAATCAGCGTTGTGATTTCAACCGTACATCAACGTCACGATTTCAACAGTGAATCAACGTCGTGATTTCAACGTTGATCCAATTTGCAAAATCGAAAGGTTTTTCAACGTTGATTCAACCATGGAACCTGACGTTGTTTCAACGTTGAATCAACGTTGAAATGCCGGCTGGGTAAGTACATTTTTCAAGTATCTGTACTTTACTGAAGTAGTTTTATTTTGAGTAATTTTTACTTTTACTTCACTACATTCCAAAGCATAAGATCGTACTTTTAACTTCACTACATTTCATAAAACATATCGTTACTCCCTATAATATATCACGTGTTCCGACACGCAGAAGCGGTGTCTGATTCATCATGAACGAACTGAGTCTTTTCAAAATAAACCTTTAAATCGGATCGCGAATCGCACCAAACGATTCGTTTACGAATTAGAATGATCCGATTGCAGCTGTTCTGGAGTCGACCACTCACTGATCCAAATGAACCGTTTAGTGTGAGTCTACAGAAGTAAGAACCGGGAGATCTTGTGAGCGCGTGCGTCTGATGTTGCTAAAAGTAAGTTATTAATGTCGGAATTTAGGATTAACTATTGTAACTGAAAATCATATTTTTTATTATTTATTTTATATATTTTATTTTGATAATTTATAATTATTACTGAAATACAACCTTTTTTGTTTCAAACAGTTCATTGAACAATAATAAATGAAGTACCTGAAGCTGACAATGAAGTAAATGTATAATAATTAGCAAAGATGATTAATTTAGCGCTGTAAACGCGCGTGTGAGGGGCGGAGACGCGCCGTGGAGCGTCAGAGGCGCTTGAGGACCAAACACAGCAGAGCGGTAGGAAACTTCATTCCTCTTATTATTTCTCTTTTACTATAGCGATTTATTTTTAGATACGTGATCTGAGTCTTTTATAGAGTTGTAGAGTTAGAGTTATTAGAGAAATAGAATTATTTTTTACATTCTTTGGTCGAAGTTTTCAGATCGGCAATTCGGAGCCTGTTCGCGACTCCGTTGATTCAGATCGGCACTTCGGAGCATGTTCGCGACTCGGTTGATTCAGATCGGGACTTCGGAGCCTGTTCGTGACTCGGTTGATTCAGATCGGGACTTCAGAGCCTGTTCGCGACTCGGTTGATTCAGATCGGCACTTCGGAGCATGTTCGCGACTCCGTTGATTCAAATCGGCACTTCGGAGCATGTTCACGACTCGGTTGATTCAGATCGGCACTTCGGAGCCTGTTCGCGATTTGGTTGATTCAGATCGGACTTCGGAGCCTGTTCGCGACTCGGTTGATTCAGATCGGCACTTCGGAGCCTGTTCGCGACTCGGTTGATTCAGATCAGGACTTCGGAGCCTGTTCGCGACTCGGTTGATTCAGATCGGCACTTCGGAGCATGTTCGCGACTCCGTTGATTCAGATCGGCACTTCGGAGCCTGTTCGCGACTCGGTTGAGTAAGATTGGGTCTTCGGAGCATGTTCGCGACTCGGTTGATTCAGATCGGCACTTCGGAGCCTGTTGGCGACTCGGTTGATTCAGATTGGGACTTCGGAGCATGTTTGATATTTTTTTTTAAATTCAGATCTCGAAGCAGGAAGTGTTTGTCAAACAGTTAATTGGTGATAAATGAATATTTGGACTTGAGGCTTTTTTTTTTAGACGAGTAATGTTAGACAGACATGAATGTTTATTCAGAAAGGTACTGAAAATAAGTAAATATTGTAGCTGATGCTAAATGTATAGCAGGCTTGCTGGTGCTAACTTGAGGTAATTTTTATAAATATATAGATAGATAGATAGATAGATAGATAGATAGATAGATATAGATATATAGATATATAGATTACATCTGGGGAGAAAAGAAAGGATGTGATGTTCAGAACATGGTAACTACAGTAATTATCAAAGAGGGGAAGAGATGCACCCCGTTTGGCCAGGGGTGTTTTTACACCGCAGACAAGGTTTGAGAAGGAAAAAAATCATTAAGAAAATATAATTATATTTTCCTTAAGATGTTCTTCCTAACTGCAGGCCTTATTATCTTGTCATATATAACTGTGGTGTTCTGTAAAACCACAAACTTTAAAATACTTTTTTCTTACTGGTGAAGATCAGATTATCATCTCTGTTTTCTCTCAGGTACATCACAGTGTAAGCTTCACAGTGAACATTACTCTCGTAAGCGTAGTCCATATCAACAACAAAAATATATCTTGACTCCATATAGTGGTTATTTTGGAAAAAGGTATTTTGAGCAGTAGGATTATAAAAAAAAAAAAAGTGCTAATAAAAAATTAAATTAGCCTATATAAAATTGCAAACATCTATCTTTCAGTACTTTTTTACTTAAGTACATACAAAATTGAGTACTTTTGTACTTTCACTTGAGTAAAATTGAAAAAGGAGTACTTTTACTTTTACTGGAGTAATATTTTATTATTCGTATCTGTACTTTTACTCAAGTACTTGATTTGTGTACTTCGTCCACCACTGGTTAAGCACTCATCATCAGTGGTGTCAAAAGTATTGGCATTCATTACTCAAGTAGAAGTATAGATACTAGGGTTTAAAAAGACTTTTGTAGAAGTTGAAGTATCAACTCAAGCTTTTTACTAAAGTAAAAGTGTAAAAGTACTGGTTTAAAAAACTACTTAAAGTATAAAAGTAAAAGTAATATAAGGAAATAAAATTCCATTAAGAACAAAAGCTTGGGCCGTGCCACAGGGGCCTATTGTGCACTACCCCACCTCCTAAAAAAACATTTTTCTAAAGGCCATAATGACTATAATGTTATATTAAAATGTTCATGTTGAAAAATTTGGGAGGCACTAGGCTACCTGTTTCAGCCACATATATGCCCATTGAAAATGAACTCATTTAAGTACAATGCAAATACATTAAAGAGCTAGAGATATGATGACTAGTTGCCAATAAGTATTGTTATGGTGCAAAAAGTCAAACTTCAGAGGCATGTCATCATTAACCTTGAATGGAATGTAAATGTACATCCAAGCTTAGCTGCAGGACTCTGTGAGGGCAATGGACAAGAACATTGGTGCAGGCTTAGTAACAATTACTCTTGTGTGGTTGACTATTTACAATAAACATTATAGTGCTGTCAAAATGAATGATTAATCTAAGTGATTATTCAAAAACTAAAAATGAAAAATAACTCATAATCCTGATACCTTCTTGATTGATAGCTTCTTGTATTCGGTACATACGTCTGCTATGTCCAGTGTTCGGAGGGTAACGAGTTACAAAGTTGATATAGAGCTTCACAGTCCCACCCACAGCCCGAGAGAGCTCTGGTGCCGGAAGTAAATTTCCCATTCATTTCTCCCATTCACTTTCGGAAAAATCCGTATCTAAAGAGTTTTAGAGCATGTGTGAGGATAACCAGCTACGGCTGAACTCATAAGCATATAACATATCATTTCAAGTGAAAAAATTAAGACAAAATCCAAAAAAAGCCAAAGGTAAAAGACTGTGTACATATTTTCATTTCGAGCGCAGGAACTACTCATCCCATAAACCACCGCGCCCCATTGAATTCGACTGAAGCCACAACTGCGAACGAGGCAACGAGCCTTTTGAACGACATCCAAATCTGATGACGGCCGCTCGCGCGAACTTTTTCCTCCAGTGAATTTTATTTTATATAGTGAATGTGCAGTAATAGCAGTTCTTTCAGTATTAATCGTGTAAATAAATAGTGTTTTATATATGTATTGTGTATTGATTTTTATTTTATCATTGTGTATTTTATATTGTGTGCGTGTGTGAAAGTGGTTAACGATAACGTCAGCAATGGTGCAGTGCTTTGTATCTGACTGCAATCACTGCTCAGTTGTCAACACATGTCGTTGCCATTACACAAATGTTCAGTAAATGCACAAAAAGGTATGTCTAGGCTAAATATTGTTTTGACAGTGGCATTATAAAATGCTTGATATGACTCATTTCATATGGAGGCTACAGTAGCCTAGCTAAAGTGGACGATAATGCTAACTAAAGTTACCAACCTCCCTGCAAAACTCTCAATGGCAGCCAAGGAGATCATGATTGCACTAATAAGTCTACCGTGCAAAAACGCAATACAGGTTTTTATTTTATTTTTTTATTAATGATCTTCAGTCTTCACGGACCTTCGAGGGGTTTAACCAGACGGTTATACGAGCTCCACCAATCAGATGCATCACTGTGGGATTGTGGGATTGTTCAGGATTGTGGGTAATGAAGTACTTAGCCAAGACATAGCGAATAAAAGGCATTTAGATCAAAACAAGGTTAGTGCCAACATGATCTTTTTACGTTTATATGAGCATATACTGTTGCTTAGTACAGCCATAGCTGGTTTTAAGTCTACCATGTATGGTTACGTTTTAATGGCTTATACCCCAAATGTCAATGCAGAAATTGCATTGAATTTTTAGTTCCGGCACCAGCTGTGGGTGGGACTGTGATGATCTATAGCCTAGATATCACAACATTGTCATTTGCGTCATTAATCGCAAATGATAATTTATTAAAACGTCTCACTACCCAACTACCTACAGTAGCTTAATTTGTGGAGGACGAAGAGAAAGCACCCATTTGGCAAATGAGCCAGTAGTGAGAAATAAATAATAACTTTTAAATAGAGTCCAGTGCCTTTTCAATACTTTTAAAATGGTACTGGCGCCTCAACGTGCCTGAACCGATACTTAAAAAAAAAAAAAAGAACTACAAAAAAAACTATGGATAACATTAAAGAACATTACAAATATTTAAAATAAATCCATAGCTTTCAGCTTGGATGCTCTCATTTCCCAAGTTGTGCTTCCCTTAATCTAAGGCTAATAAATGTATTTCACAATCTGGGTCATTATTTAATACAAAAGTACACATAATGTTTCTACTGTATCTCTGTCACTCACTCTGATATTTAGTTAAGATGAGTGCTGTCTGTCACTGTCTTAAATCAGTTCTGTGAATTACTGTATGCTCATTCTTTATAAAGTAGCAACAATCTCGTTTTTAAAATACAGTACTGTGCAAAAGTCTTATGGAAAAGAAAGAATAGTGTTTTCACCCCAAAAAAGGGTTTTAAGCCAGTTATTTATATCTTTTGCTGCAATGTGTCAGTAGGACAGTAGTTTGCCATTAATTTTAATAATAATCTAGTGCGATTTGAATGCACAAGCAGTTTGACGATGGCAAAATGAATGTTTGGAAATGTAAACTGATATTTTATACTGACAGTGACACTCTACAGCAAAATATATAAATAACTGGCCGAACACCATTCTTTTAAGTGAAAATACTGCCTAAGACTTTTGCACAGTAGTGTATGTACGTATGATTAAATGAAGTATATTTAAATAAGTGTAAGGAAACAGCTGTTTCGTGATTAGCGGTGACAAGCGAAAACTTTACACTAGATGAGAAACCGACTGATCGTGACCTTTTGTAAACTGTATTTATGACAAAGAACTTCACAGATACAGATATTCTAACAATCTATCGGTAAACACACACCTTGTGTCCTCTGTCTCTGTTTGAGCTCGCGCTGCTCCACCGTGGTCGGCGGATTGAAGAGCGCGCTGAAAGACGGGAGGAGACCGGACTGACGCCGGTTTCATTTGAAATTTAAGCGGACTGACTCTGAGGCGATCGGATACTACTGGTTCCAACCTACTTTTAAGAAATATGTTTTTTGATAAACGAACCCAAAACTGTCTATGCAGTGTGATGTGACTTGTGTCATGTGCAGGTGTGATGGATCGCGTATGGAACAATAGGGTGTCGGAATGGTATACGTGTATACTTCTCATCCAACCACAATCAAATTCACTCCATCCTGATGGCGCGATTTATCTGATTAGGGTTTTTTTCTTTCTCTCTCTCTGAACGATAACAATCCGGTATGAAATAGCAGTAACGAAGCTATTTTTTTTAAATGTAAGGAGTAGAAAGTACAGATACTTGCGTGAAAATGTAAGGAGTAGAAGTAAAAAGTCGGCTGAAAAATAATTACTCAAGTAAAGTATAGATACCCCAAATTTCTACTTAAGTACAGTAACGAAGTATTTGTACTTCGTTACTTGACACCTCTGCTCATCATACATGGATTTAATAAAGTAGCCATAAAGTGGTTGCTACCCTCATGAGTGAGTAGATACAGAGTGGTTAAATGTGTATTGTGATGCATTTTTAAGAAACCTGATCCAGCTGTACAGCAATAGACAGAGTTGCAGTCAGAGTGAAAGCAAGATTTGAGTGCAGTATTTGACACTGTTGACCATAATATCCTCATTTTCCCATCTAGAACATTGTGGCGGGATTAAAGGAAATGCACGGAAATACAGTAGTTTCTCTTATCTGTCAAACTAAAGTTTTTCAGTTAGTCATGGGGAATTTTCTTCTGCTCCCCTCAAGTTTGGTGTCCCTCAGGGGTCTATTTTAGGTCCTGTACTATTTTCTTTTTTACATGCTTCTGTTGGGTTCTTTTTTTAAGGAAACGTGTTTCTTTTAATTGTTTTGCAGATGACACACAATTATATATACACTTTGTGTTTAGATCATCAAAATAGGTCCCAATATGTTATTACATACTGTTTTTGTCATGTTTTTGTCATTGTCAGCATTGTAGCATACTACTCTGAAACATTTTGTTGCTCATTGTATACTGTTTCACACACTATTCTTTAAAAAATAGTAAGCAGTATATAGTGTATACTTGGGCAGTAGGCGATATGTTAGTATGAGATTTCGAACACAAATCAGACTAGAGAGACTTAAATGAGGTGCTAGTTGTTTGTTTATTGTGTATTAAAAAGAAAAAAAAACTTTTATAACATCTAATGAGCTTACCAAATTGTAGATTTTTACATATTTTACAATCCTTTAAAGCTTTATGTGATACACTGCTGAAACTATTAAACACAGGCGCTCAACATAATAAATATAATAAAACATAGAGAGATTCTTGAAGCTCAGAATGAATAATAACTTTATTGATAAAGGCAACCAAATACAGATGACAAATATATAGAAGTAATAAAGAGAGTTCTGTGTGTCTCAAATGAGTGAAATATAAACAAAAAAGCTTTTCAAATTGGATTTAAAAAAAAAAAATACACTGAAAGAGAGTATGTTTTTTTTTCAATATTTTTTGAGAAATTGCATCATCAGTCATGCACCTGATGTGTGAATCTGTGCTTGATCTTATTCAGCTCTTCTGGATCTGATGTCATAGACCAGAAGAATGACAGTAGCCACGCCCACCAGAGCAGAGAGGACCAATCGGATCACAGCTTGAGTAGAACCACAGCAGTGGACAGAGTCTGAGGAATAAAAACACCAAACTGAGATCAGATCAGTCAATAAACATTAATATCAGCGCCAACATCAACTAATATCATCTCTGCTGTACCTGCACATGTGTGACAGAGCTGAGTGATGTCCAGATGTTGAGTCTGGTTGCTGATGGGATTGTTGAGCACACAGCTGTAGCTGTTTTTATCCTGATATTCCACCTCCAGAGGTAGAGAGAGACTGATGCTGAGATCAGACACACTGATGCTGGACAATAAACTGTTTCCTTTGTACCAGGAGAGAGTCACATGACTCACATTCACCACTGAACACACCAATGAACAATTCTGCTCTGAGGATGAGGAGGATGATGAAGAACATTGTGAAGAGTTACTGCTGATGACAGGAACAGACAGACGAGCTGAAAACAGGAGAGAATATGGGATGAATTTATCTGCTGAAAACAAGTAGAAGAGGAAGAAACACCAAGACTGCTCAAATGTGTTTTAAAAAAATCTGATAAAAGTTCAAATATAAATATGGATTCTATAAATATAAAATTAGTCTAATTAGTCATTTTAACTAATTAGCCATGACAAGACACTTATTCAGACTAACTTTAACGCTGCAATATATATATATATATATATATATATATATATATATATATATATATATATATATATTTATATATATGAAACTCACCGTAGATAGTGAGACTGAAACATTTGATCACACTGTGGGTCTTTAGTAGATAACGTCCAGTATGTTCAGTTGTGATGTTTGTGATGGTAAGAGATCCAGTTTAATCGTCCAGCTTCAGTCTGTCTCTGAATCTCCCGTCAAGAACATCATCATATAGAGAGAATCTGTCGGTCTGTTTAACGATTTCAGCTATTAAAGTGTTTTCATTTCCAAACATGCACTGAATCAGATCATCATAATCTATTCCAGTAAGATCAGAGTCTAGAGTGACTGAATCTCCCTCGTTCACTGACACTGATGTAATTTCATCTGTATCAACAAACACACAGAGAAAAAGCCGAAACAGGGATTGTCACACATTAAGAATTTTAAATAACTTGATGGTTTACTAAAGCAAACAGTTTGCAGTTTAAGTTTCAAGAGAATAATAATAATATAATAAAACAACAGAACAGACACAAAAGAAGGAAAATGTTGTGTGGATGAATAAATTCATAATTTATCATCATAATATAAAACAGCTACAACTGATATTTAAATTACCATAGACACTGAGACGGAAAAGCATCTCCATTAATTTGCTCTGTAGTCGATAATCATCAGAGTCTGTGGTTCTGGTGTTTGTGATGGTCAGAGATCCAGTTTGATCGTCCAGCTTCAGTCTGTCTCTGAATCTCCCGTCAAGAACATCATCATTTACAGTCGTGCTGCCAGTCTGTTTATTGATTTCAGCTATTAAAGTGTTTTCACTTCCAAACATCCACTGAATCACATCATCGTCCATTATTTCAGTACGACCAGAGTTTAGAGAGACTGACTCTCCCTGTATCACTGACACTGACTTCTGTCCTATATCAGCAGACACACAGAGAACAAACAGAAACAGGGTTCAACACGTATAAAAAGAATTAGATGGGTTACTAAAGTTAATAGTTTTAAGTTTAAAACTGAATAACATTACACAACAAAAGCATTAACAATTGCGTTTTTGTGCTTATTAAAATATAAAAATAAAGATATAAATTAAGTGAAATAAATATTTAACTGACCACAAACAGTGAGATTGAAACTCTTGCTCATAATATTGGTCTGTAGAAAATAACGTCCAGCATGTTCAGTTGAGACGTTTGTGATGGTCAGAGATCCAGTTTGTTTGTCCAGCTTCAGTCTGTCTCTGAATCTCCCGTCAAGAACATCATCATTTACAGTCGTGCTGCCAGTCTGTTTATTGATTTCAGCTATTAAACTGTCTTCAATCATATACATCCACCGAATCCAATAATAATCCATTATTTCAGTAAGATCAGAGTTCAGAGTGATTGAATCTCCCTTCTTCACTGATATTTCTTCTGCATGACCAAACACACAGAGTGAGTTCAAATGAATAAAATCATGTGACAAAAGAACAGGCAGAAAACAAGAAAAATTGTTTTTACATTAAAACATAAAACAGATGAAACTGATATTTACCATAGACACTGAGATGGAAAACCTTAGATAAACCATTCATCAATAGTTCATAATATCCAGCATGTTCAGTTGTGATGTTTGTGATGGTCAGAGATCCAGTTTGATTGTCCAGCTTCAGTCTGTCTCTGAATATCCCGTCGGGAACATCATCATATACAGAGAATCTGTCAGCCGTTACATTGATCTCAGCTATTACATGTCTACGTTCAAAACTCCACCGAATCAATTTAATATACATAACTTTTGCAAGCTCATTGTGTAGAGTGACAGAATCTCCCTTCTTCACTGACACATCATCCACTTCTGTTCCACAAAACACACAGAAAACACAGAGTTACACAGAGATTAAAGAATCTAACTTAAAGGGTTAGTTCACCGAAATGTCATTAATAACTCACCCTCATATCGTTCCAAACCAGTGAGACCTCCATTTATCTTCTGAACACAGTTTAAGATGTTTTAGATTTAGTCCGAGAGCTCTCAGTCCCTCCATTGAAGCTGTGTGTATGGTATACTGTCCATGTCCAGAAAGGTAAGAAAAACATCATCAAAGTAGTCCATGTGACATCAGAGGGTCAGTTAGAATTTTTTGAAGCATCGAAAATACATTTTGGTCCAAAAATAACAAAAACTACGACTTTATTCAGCATTGTGTTCTCTTCCATGTCTGTTGTGAGAGAGAGTTCAAAACACTGCGGTGTAGTGATATCCGGTTTGCGAACGAATCATTCGATGTAACCGGTTCTTCTTGAACCAGTTCACCAAATCAAACTGAATCGTTTTAAACGGTTCGCGTCTCCAATAAGCATTAATCCACAAATGACTGAAGCTGTCATTTTTTTTAATGTGGCTGACACTCCCTCAGAGTTAAAATAAAGCAATATCCCAGAGTAATTAATTTACTCAAACAGTACACTGACTGAACTGCTGTGAAGAGAGAACTGAAGATGAACAACGAGCCGAGCCAGATAACGAAGAAAAGATTGACTCGTTCTCAAGTCAAGAACCGATTCGTGAACCGAGGAGGTGATGATACTGCGCATGTGTGATTCAGCGTGAAGCAGACCGACACACAGAGCGTCTGAACTGAACTGATTCTTTTGGTGATTCTGTGCTAGTGTTATGAGCGCGGGTAAACCGAAGGCTTTAATCAAGGGCAATCATGGCAAATTAAGTCATTAAGTCTAGCGCAAAAGAACCAGTGAACCGTTTTATTCAACCGGTTTATCGAATTAAACTGTCCGGAATAACTACTGGTGATCTGAAAACCAATGAAACCGTTTCTTGACTCATGAACGAGTCAGTGTTTCGCTCATTATCTGGCTCGGCTCTGTGTTCATCTTCAGTTTTCTCTTCACAGCAGTTCAGTCAGTGTACTGTTTGAGTACATGAATTACTCCGGGATATTGGTTTGTTTGAACTCAGAGGGAGTGTCAGCCACATTAAAAAAGTTAACATCTTAAGTCATTTGTGGATTAATGTGTATTGGAGACGCGAACCGTTTCAAACGATTCAGTTCGATTTGGTGACCTGGTTCAAGAAGATCCAGTTACATCGAATGATTCGTTCGCAAACCGGATATCATTGAATTGTTGTGTTTTGAACTCTCTCACAACAGACACGGAAGAGAAGACAATGCTGAATAAAGTCATAGTTTTTGCGACCAAAATGTATTTTCGATGCTTCAAAAAATTCTAACTGACCCTCTGATGTCACATGGACTACTTTGATGATGTTTTTCTTACCTTTCTGGACATGGACGGTATACCGTACACACAGCTTCAATGGAGGGACTGAGAGCTCTCGGACTAAATCTAAAATATCTTAAACTGTGTTCAGAAGATAAATGGAGGTCTTACGGGTTTGGAACGATATGAGGGTGACTTATTAACAGTGTTGTGCAGTAACGCAATACTGTAACGCAGTTACTTTTGACAGTAACTAATACTGTAATGCATTCATTTTTAAATAAATTAACTCCATTACCATATGGTGCATTGTCCGTTACTTTTTTTAAAATAAATTAATCTTGACTGAAGTGCAGCCTAACCTGTTTGCAGGAACACATTGTAGGATTGGTGGATGGCAACCACTGTAAACACGAAGATGCACTGTGGGCGTGTTTCTGTTTATTCAAGTATGTGCGGCAGTCATGGCGAGTCAAGGCGAGAGCAACACGAGTTTCTCAAAGTGGAAATATGCTTATTATTTCACTTTAGTTGAGCATAAAGACAAGAACCTTTTAGTCAAATGTAAGCTGTATCTTTCTGGTTCGAATGTCCTATCCTAGCCCACGAATTTCCAATCCGTGCGTTCAGATTTTGTAAACCGTACCCTCGGTTTTTGAATCTGTACCCACGAATTCATAATCTGCGCGCACACTTTCGCAATCCGTTCCCATGGATTTGTAAACTGTAGCCTACTCACGAATTCATGCAGCAAGCTCCTACGTGTTAACATACAATTTTAATGAATATTATTATGTGGAATGGGTCTACAGCAAAGTGTCTTAAGTGATTCTCTGTATGTTTTTCTCATAAAGGTGAAACAATGTAGAAAACATGCAGCCTGTCTCTACTGTGGAGTCGCCGGCTTTCAGTCAGCTCCTTAGCATGATAACATAGATTTCATTTTTAAACAGCATTTACATATGTTGTTGCATCCATATTTACATTTATACATATGTGTATGTATGTATGTATGTTTCTCGAAATTATTTCTGAAAAATTCAGATTGCTTTCATTTATTTATTTCAAAATGTTTTGTGTTATGTTGTCCATTGTTGATAGTTTTCATACTTAAGCTGTGAAAGGAACATTTTTAAGGGTTCAACACAACAGCTTTTATGATGCAGAAGCCACTTTAGTTTTTGATTCTGAATATATTATTCAGGTGTTTTGTTATTTATTTAAGAAATCCTTGTGATATACAATATTCATTTTGTGCTGGTCTTACTTAATCAAAATAGTGTTTAAAAATTACTTTCTGTTTTACTTTGTGTTTGTATAGACCATAAGGCTTAAAAGCACATTAATGGGAACATTAAAGAAAGTTCTTTAAAAAAGTAACTAAAAAGTTACTTTTAACAGTAATGCATTACTTTTTGGTGCAAGTAATCAACAAAGTAATTGAGTTACTTTTTTAATTAAGTAACTAGTAACTGCAACTAGTTACTATTTCTTAGTAACTAGCACAACACTGGTTATTAATGACATAATTTTCATTTTTCGATGAACTAACCCTTTAAACTAATGCTGTTAGATATTTCACTTTTCATATATATTTGTTAAAATCAATTCCTAAAAGCTAAAACAGACCTGAATTCAAATGTGCTCTCACAGTGAAATAATAGTTCAGTTATATGTATAAATCTCTAAATAATTGAATTTATTACCATTTATTACATGGTTTCAGAACAGAAGCAACAGAAGCCATATATATATATATATATATATATATATATATATGTTTAAACTCACCAACAAGATGCCACAAACACAAAAAGAACAAAAATCTGTCAAACATCCTCAATGGTTTGAGTTCACAAATATGAAGACAAACTCTTCAGAACTGGTTCAGTAATAAAATGACAGATGAGCTGATGAGAGACTGATCTGTAGTAAAATTAAGAGAAACTCTACTGTCGGCTGAAATAACTGCACAGTGCTGGTGTTTGTGACCGCTGGGCGTATGTGTGATTGCTTTTTGCAGCTCTTTTTACACTCTGAAGTGTCACTTTAAGGACCAGACTTCAGATTCCTGTAGATCCTGTTCGATGGTGTTATTTTCAAAAGTGTCCTGTGAAGTTCTCATAAGTTAAAAAAGTTACTTCTGTGATTTTTAAACTAACATATATACATTTTGTCAAGCGATACTGTGAGATTCAAAAATATAATTGAAATACTATTATATATTTTGTATATTTTCCTCTTTTTTTACTTTCAATTTTAATTTCAGATATTTTCAAGTCATTTCATTTTGTGTTTTTGATTTTTAGTAGATTTATTTATTTATTTATTTATTTTTCAGTTTTAGTTGTTTTAGTACACGTATCCATGTGCACACAAAGGAACCCGGTATTTAAAAAACATCGATCATGTAAGTTATTTCCGACTCTTAATCAAGCCAGGACTATATGGGATCCACAGTGTAAAAATAAAGGGCTATTAGGAGGCCATCTGAATATACGCAGTATGGCCCCTAAGAGGGAACAATTAGAGCATCTTCTCTTTAACTCAAATGTGGATTTCTTAGGACTTTCAGAAACTTGGCTTAAACCCTCTTCCCCACAAGCAGTGGTATCATTACAGGGCTACAATGTCTTTAGAAAGGATATGCATCAAGGGAAGGGAGAAGGGGTGTTAATTTATATGAAGGACTCTTTAAAATGTATACAAATAATTTGGCCTACTGAAATATCAATTGAATGTTTTGGAATTAAAGTGGCACTTTCAACAGAAATGTCATTTACTATTCTATGTCTTTATCGTCCACCGTCAGCAAAAGTAGATTTTTATGATCAATTTAAAGCACTTCTGAGTTGTTGTGACTTTAATAATGAGGTTATTCTAATGGGAGACTTAAATGTAAATTGGGACAGCAAAAGTGACAGAAAGAAACTGAAAGAAATTACAGATAATTTTGGATTAACACAAATGATCAGTGATCCCACTAGAATAACAAATCGTTCTAAAACTTTGATAGACCTGGTGTTTTCTAACAAACCATATAGAATAATAAAAACGTACAATTTCCTAACTGGCTTGTCTGACCACAATGCTATATTCTTTTCTAGAAAGCTGACTAAAAAACGATTGAGAAGTGTTAGTAAAAACATTAATATAAAACAAACTTTTATTCCAAATAGCCAAGAACAATGCTTAATTGCAGCTTTAAATACTTTTGATTGGTCTAGTATAGTATTATGTGATGACACTAATCAATGTTGTGATTTAATATACTCTACTATTAAAATGATTCTGTCTCAATTTCAGAAAGTGGGTCATTTAAAGAAACAAGTTTATTCCTTGCCTTGGATCAATAATGAGTGTAAACAGCTTATGATACTCAGAGATAAATTACTAAAAAAATCATTACAATCTGGATTAACTACTGATCGATTACATTTTGTATCCGCAAGAAATAAAGTCACACAAACCTTGAGAATAGCAAAAGCAAATTTCTTCATGTCTGTAATTAATGGTGCCAGAGGAAATTGTAAGTTGATTTGGGAAAAATATTAACAAACTCCTGGGTACAAGTAAGCATATTGCTGATAAAGACCTTGAACTCAAATTTACTAATGAATTGGTATCAGAGCCTTTCAACCTAGCAACTAAATTAAATTATTATTTTCAAAATACCATTAATGAGATCGCTCAATTGTTTTCTAGCTCTTGTGACTCTCAACAAAATATGGCCCACATTGACCTTTATATGGATGCCGTAACTCTAAATTCTAAGTTTAATATTCAAACAATTACAGAAAATGAAGTAGATAACAAAATCTCTAAATTAAAAAATTCTAAAGCAAGGGATGTGTTTGGATTTGATACCAATCTTCTGAAGCTTTTTAAATCTTGTATTTTGGTGCCTGAAACCCATCTTATTAATTTGTCAATTACGCAGGCAGTCGTTCCCTCAAGTTGGAAGGTTGCAAATGTCATACCAATATACAAATCGGGTGATAAACTAGACCCTGCTAATTATCGACCTATCAGCATACTTCCTATCTTTTCTAAAATAGCAGAGAAAACAATGTGTGCAAATAAAGAATTGTAAGTCACCCTATCTTCAATATACACAGGGTGTTCCTCAGGGATCAATTTTAGGACCTCTGCTATTTTCATTATATGTGAATAGTTTCCCAATGTATGCAAAAATGTTGACACGATTATGTATGCTGATGATACAGTGATTTTTACACATGCCAAAAGTGCTGAGGATGCAGCCCATCAGCTTTCATTCGCTTTAAATGATTTGCAAAAATGGCTGAATGATTCATGCTTGTGTCTTAATGTTAAAAGACTGTATCAATGTTTTTTTTGTAAACCTAAAACAACTGTTGCCACAGTAAAAGTTTGCTTGGGTGGACAAGAATTAACTAATGTTGAGGAATTTAGGTATCTGGGAGTTCTGATAGACTCGAAATTATCTTTTAAAAAACATATCAAAAAAGTTGTGAATACTGTCAATGTTAATTTATGGAACTTTAAACAAATTCGTACCTCATTATCAGATACAGCAGCGATTACGTTCTTGCACTCTACGATACTGGCTCATATTGAGTACTGTATCACAAGTTGGTCTTATACGAGTTATGCTGCTATCGGGCCAATTGAGGTATGCTACAAAAGAGCATTGAAAATATTAGATAAGAAACCTTCATCATATCATCATTGTAATATTTTAGATAAATATAAGTTTTTAAATTTTGCGAATTTCAAATTATTTAAATAAGCCTGTTTAATCTATAAAGTTATACATGGTCTGGCGCCTCTACCATTGAGCAATTTTATTAAACAAAAGTCTATCAGTGCTGTCGGGTCTCGAGTGACTAGAGCCAATATGAGAGGTGACTGTGTCTTGGCGTTTAGGCGGACATCCTTTTCACAGAACGCTCTATCATATCAGGGGGTGAGCTTTTGGAATAGTATCCCTCAGTCAGTGAGGGAAAGCACAAGTTTGCCTATTTTTAGGAATTGTTTAAAAGTATGGTTGAGGAACACACATGTTACTAAACATGTGAGCATGTTTAGTAATCATTAATATATATACTAGATGTAAAATAGAGTTAGTGTTTTGTAAAAATAAAGGGGATAGAACTATCAATGTGATATGGGTTGTGTAATAGGAGTTAGTGTAGCATGGATATAGTGTATTATGGACATGTATGTTGTGATCACTGTTATTGTACTTGCTTCTCTGTATATAGCCTGTGCATAGTGTGTCTGTATGTAGTTAGGTGTATTTATGTGTAACATCTACCTGTTTGGGGGTCTGCAGATGGAAATTAGCCTTTGGCTATAATCTGGCATATTTACATTTGTGAAAAATGTTCATTAATATGTATTGTCCCTTTTGTCTTTTTTTCTACAAATAAAATAAGCTATAATAACCTAGTACATCAAGTTAAACTAAATTAAAATGAGAAATGGTCTCTTTTTCAACTAGCTTCAGATTCTTCAGGTTTCATTATTCATTACCTCAGGAATAGTAATCGAGCCAGAGTAGGTGATGGGAAAGCTTTGAGGCTACAGGGACAGTTTGTGGTTCCCAAACGAAGTACAAAAAAAGTATAGCTTACATGACACGCTTGTTGATAGTGTGGGATGAATGACTTAAATGGGTAAAACGGCTTATATGATGGGTTATATGATGGGTTTTTATTTCAGTTTAACTTTGGGGGTGGTTTGGGCTGGGAAGCATGGCAATCTGTGATCGTGTACATTTGCTGAACTTCGCAAAAGCATGCTATCGCTTTCTTATGCACACTGTTTTTTTGTTTGGGTTTCACTTTCAACGCATACAATGCATGTTTACAAGATTCGGAATAGAAGGAGACATCAATTGCTGTAGAAGATTTGTGCCAGAATTAGGTCAAACTAAAGGTGTCCATGGGAACGGATCTAGTGAAACACACAAGCCATGCATTGAACATACAAGCATCATCCAAACTTTGCCTGTCCTGTGCCCTCAGCTTTTTGAGCTAACCGCATTTTTTTAATGCAACTTCCAAAAACAACATTGACAGCATCAGAAACAAACCCATAAACCAATGTCCGGGGGCATTTTTTAAACCGTATTAAATGTATGCGTCATGAATATGGAATGGCACAGTCTTAATTCCAGTTGAGAAATTCAGTTCAACTAATAAACGGCTGATAGTATTACAAATCCAATCACTGTCAACAAAATCCAGCAGAGTCTTCATAACTGAATGCATTTACACTGCAATTAGCCTACAAATGCATAAAATGTTATGAAATTAATGTTTTAATTTTTGAAGGCAGAAATATGTCAATGAAACATTTAATATGAAACTTAAACAGGTGGCAGCAAGTCTCTGTCTTAACGAATGAGTTCAATCCATTCATCTGATTCCTTCAAATAGGTTATGCTGATTACGAAAACACCACTACTCGTTGCTGCGGTTGAGCTGTGGATTTGTTTCTGTGATAATTATATGTCATAAAACAAGTCATATTTACTACTGTCAAATTTGGAATTGTATGATCTACTCCATAATAATAATAATAATAATAATAATAATTATTATTATTATAAAGCAATTAAATAAGCAAATAAAAATGCTAAAATAAGTTCTAGGTTTGTAGTTTTTATGGTTATGGTTATTTTCTCAGGCTCCTATATATGTTTAGTTTTACTTTAATGGGAAAGAATAGAAACTATTAATTGCTATTGATCCTACCCCGCCCAATCACACTGTGCTACGACTAAATCTAACTACAATACACACACAAAAAGATCAGCAAGACCACCTTTACATTATATCAATTTATTAAGAACTGTTTTAACAAAAAAGTGAAAGTAAAAAATATAGCACTTTTTATATAAAATATCAAGTAAATAATAAATATATTTGCTTTAGTCAAATGTCAAAGTATTTAAAACTAAACGTTTTCGGTTTAGTACTGATATTACAATCAAGAGAGCTCAGTATTGCTTGCAGTTGCTTGTAAAAATCCTGTTTTATTTCTTTAAAAAATGTTATGTATTTTTGAACAGAAAATGTAATCATTTAAAATGTATGCATCAGAGAAACAAGCCATATTTACAGATCTGTCTTTGAACTTCTATATTTGCGGTATCTCTAGCATCACTGTTGAAGAGTAATGAGCTGCTGAAGTAGATTTACATACTGTAGAGTTAATGAAAGTTATCATGTGCAATTGAATGTTTGAAAATAAATGGGGGATTTCTTTTGTGGACATGCGCCATGTAACTAGATATTATTCAAGATAGATCCAGCCTCTTATGAAGACATCAGAGGATGCCAACTCTGAATCAGTATGCAAACTGACAAATTGTAATCATTATGACCATAACATGTAATCATTGCCCTAATCATGTTCATCATTTCTGCTTAAGTACTGTCATTAACTAATTGCATGATTACCTTCATCTACACTGAGATAATTTGGAGTCTCTCTGATAAAACTACTCTTAATTGTAATGGATAAACAAGCATCCTCTCCAAAGCTGCTTTGAAAATAAATCTATAGTGAAAAATTATTTTACAAATAAATGAGAATTGACTGAATCTCCCAACATCACTCATGCCTGAAGAACATTTTTAGAACTTTCTCCAAACTAAAGCCCTAGTATTGTCATGAAGGAGACTCTCACTGTTCCTCCCGCTTACCACCAGAGGGAACACTCACTTGAGTTTTGAACTGCAATCTGGTCTACACACACACACACACACACACACACACATATCTGGAATACCTCTGTGCACTGGACTATCTCTCTCTTATGGATTGCTTGTGAAAGCATGCTAAAACTACTTTTCCTCAAAGGACTTAGTCTGGAACTTCAATCCAAACTGGTGTTCAGGGACGAGGGAAGATTTCTTAACCAATTAATTGAACTGGCTATTCAAATTGATAACCTCATTCAATCTCGTCGCCCTACTACTTTATCACTACCAGAATCTGAAGCTAAGTAGAAATATATGAAAGAGGAACATGATCTCTGCAAAGCATACAATCTCATCCACATCAAAGAGGGAGATGGATGGAAGACAGCTTTCTCTACCTCTACAGGGCACAATTAATGTTCTTGTGATGCCCTTTGGCATTGTTAACAGTGCTTCTTGGTTTCAGTCATACATCAATCATATCTTTGAGAAGAGCTGAATATCTTTGCCTGAACCCGATGGGACCTGACGGAACCCGTCGGGTTTGGGCTTGAATTATATAATTTTACACGGCCTCTGTCTAGACTCGGACTTGCGCTCAAGTTTGCGAGGTAAATGAGCAGTCATGTGATGCATTTCGATTAGCGAGAGAAAGATGTGAAAATGGATGCTGAGTAGGTAAAAGGGACAGCTTTAGGGAGGCTTGCCTCTGGCGATTACATTTTAGTTACACCAGCAACTAAAGCAAAGTGTTAAAAGTTTTAACCATGTTTATAATGAGAATAATGAGCAAGTAATGTTGCTGGATGCACCATCAGTGAACGCTGGAACACGCTGAAACCATCTACAGTGGATTCAATAATTTTCCTCAAATTATAACAAAATATTATTTGATTCTTAAATGCATAATGTAGATAGAGTATATAGGCTAATATTGGCATTTTTTTTTATTTATTAAATTACAGCTGCTAGTGGTGAAGCAAATCCGTTAGATCCTTTATCTTAATTTCATTGTTGATAAATTTTTATTGGTGCGTTAAGCTATTTATAGGCTAAATGTAGCATATGCTTAGGCCTATTTAGAATGCTACGGTGTGACAATGTTACAGAGGACTTATTTTATTTCTTTGTTCCAACTTCCAAGTGGCCTAAAGCCTACGTCAGTCATGAATAAATTATGTTAAAACATGTATAAATGACTCATTCTTGACAAAAGGCAAAAGAGTTGTGCGTGTGGGCACATTTGATTAATAACCTGTTAACTGTCACCCGTCCGCTCTGTGGGACGCCTACATTTACTTCACTATATTACAATTAAATCTAATCTAATCTTGACAAACTATATATCGTTGGAAAGTTATAAGACTCCCAAATATATATTTTATCAATGTTTTTTGTTAACAATCATGTAGGAAAAGTAATAGATTAATTTATGACAAGAGTGCACCCTCAAAAATCTACATTATAACAGGAATTTTGACCTTTGTTAAAAAAAAACAAGACTTCTTTGTTGCCTTT
The DNA here is from genome assembly GCF_003368295.1 of Carassius auratus. Taxonomy (NCBI): domain Eukaryota; kingdom Metazoa; phylum Chordata; class Actinopteri; order Cypriniformes; family Cyprinidae; genus Carassius; species Carassius auratus. Next base: position 274,962 of record NW_020528772.1, read on the forward strand.
TTCTCTATCACATTTTAGAAATCATGAGAAATTATATATCAACTGAAAACTTAAAATCTCAAAATTCATCCTTTAAAACTCATTTTAAAATCAGACATTGCATTACCATGTAAATGGTACATCAATATCATGTTACAAAATGTTTTCATTCATGAATAATAAAAATGTAAGTTTGGATCTTGCACTACAAAGTCAATGTTCAAAAATATGAGTGACAGTTAAGGGGTTAAAAAGCTGTCAATCAAAATGTACTTGACGGGCTCGGGACGAAATCTGTCGGGCTCAGGTCATGTCGGGCCTAACTTTCAACCTCATCAGTGGACTATTTGTTACGTCTGGGGTGGAATAAAAGGCAAAGAATCCAATAGCGAGTTAAATGACAGAGGTTTATTATACTCAGGCACTCGTGAAAAGATAATGTCAGTTTTCGCTGGACAAAGCACAGACGAGTGAAGACGGGCTCTGAGGCAGGCGGGCTGAGGATACCACTGCTCAGGACCGTGACACAGGGAAGCAATGGGCGAACCAGACTGGTGGGATCCAGGAATCCGAAACGGAGAGTGTAGACCAGGAAGCACATGAACAGCAGGAACCCCAAACACACTGAAACGAACTGACAACATGGTTGGGTGAGAGACAGGTTAATATAGACCTGGTGATGAGTGCAGAAGGAGCGGGGATCAGAGTGATTGGTAATCAGTAACTACTCCTCCAACATAACCGCATGCACAGAAAAGGTGAGAAAGGTGTGAATTCATGAACCGTGACAGTGACCCTCCCCCTAGTACCTGTTGAAAGTGAAAAGTGAGTGAAGTGAAGTGACATTCAGCCAAGTATGGTGACCCATACTCAGAATTTGTGCTCTGCATTTAACCCATCCGAAATGCACACACACAGAGCAGTGAACACACACACACACACTGTGAGCACACACCTGGAGCAGTGGGCAGCCATTTATGCTGCGGCGCCCGGGGAGCAGTTGGGGGTTCGATGCCTTGCTCAAGGGCACCTAAGTCGTGGTATTGAAGGTGGAGAGAGAACTGTACATGCACTCCCCCCACCCACAATTCCGTCCGGCCCGAGACTAGAACCCACAACCCTTCGATTGGGAGTCCAACCCTCTAACCATTAGGCCATGACTTCCCCAAATTGATTGTAATCATCAATAAGGGAGCGGTTCAGTATGTCCCTAGCAGGAACCCAACTTCTCTCCTCCGGACCGTAACCCTCCCAGTACACCAAGTACTTAGACTGGTGGCGATCGGCTTGGGCCTTGGTGCATCTCCCCACCATGTGTAACAACACCTCTGGACAAAGGCGTGAGTGGAGGGGACCGCGACCTCGGATTCCAGACTGGGAAAAATTGGTGGCTGGTAACTTAGACTACACTTAAACACAGAAAGGCCCGTGGCCAACACTGGCAATGAGTTATGTGTGTACTCAACACAAGAAATTTGCTGACTCCAGGAGGAAGGGTTCTTAGAGACTAAACATCACAACACTCTCTCAAGATCCTGGTTGGCCTGCTCGGTTTGGCCATTGCTCTGGCAATGGAAACCCGCGGACAGACTAATTGTAGCCCCCAGTAATTTACAAAATTCTCGCCAAAATTTGGATACAAATTGGGGCCCACTGTCGGAGACCACGTCCATCGGAAGGCCATGTAAACAAAAGACGTGATCTACGAAAGCCTCTGCTGTCTCCTTGGCAGAAGGTAATTTGGGCAAGGGAATGAAATGAACCATTTTCGAGAACCTGTCCACCACGGTCAAAACGGCCATCTTGCCCTGGGAGGGCGGTAATAAAATCTAGCGCGATATGTGACCAGGGTCTCAAATGAACAGACAGTGGCTGGAGTAACCCATCTGGGGAGCGATTGGAAGTCAAAAACTTGGTGCTATTAACTCCTTGATGACAAGCTACATTGGAACCATGGCCCCATCTAATAACGTCGGAACTTTTAGCTGATCTAACGTATTCCAGATTCTTATGATCAGTCCATACTATAAAAGGAACCCCCGACCTTTCTAACCAGTGAAGCCATTCTTCCAATGCAAGCTTGACCGCCAACAATTCCCTGTTGCCAATGTCATAGTTGCATTCGGCTGGTGATAAGTGATGGGAATAAAATGTGCATGGATGCATCTTGTCATCTGAAGAAGAGCGCTGGGAGAGAACCTCACCTACCCCCATCTCTGACGCATCCACCTCCACCATGAACTGACGTGATGGATCTTGGGTCACAAGAATGGAAGCTGAAATGAAGCGGCTCTTCAATTTGTAAAATGTAGCTTCGGCTACACCAGACTACCACCACAATGCTGTCAGAGGTGGGGCCAGTTTGCTGAAATTATGAATGAAACATCTGTAAAAATTGGCGAACCCCAGAAACCTCTGCAGGGCCTTACGGAAATCTGGGCTTGGCCAATCCACCACAGCCTTAACCTTGTCAGGGTCCATGCGCACTCCCTCGGACAATACAATGTACCCCAAAAATGGAACTGTGTGTGAAAAATGCATTTTTCCGCCTTGACAAAAAGCCCATTCACTCGCAACTTCTGGAGCACTAGTCTGATTTGCCAAACTTGTTCATGGAGAGAAGAAGAAAATATCAGTATGTCATCCAGGTAGACATAAATTAACTGATCTACCATGTCTCTCAACACATCATTGACTAGTGCTTGGAAGACAGCAGGGGAGTTGGACAGCCCAAAAGGCATGACCAAATATTCAAAATGGCCCCGGGGGGTATTAAATGCTGTCTTCCATTTATCCCCCTTCCTTATGTGGACCAAATGTTAAGCATTACGTGAGTCCAGTTTTGTAAATATTGATGCTTCCTGCAGCCTCTCGAAAGGCTGAAGACATCAACAGCAAAGGATAGGTATTCTTCACTTTGATATTGTTCAGCCCTCGGTAATCAATGCAAGGTTGCAGAGATCCATCCTTTATACCCACAAAAAAGAATCCCGCCCCCGCTGGAGAAGAGGAAGTGCGGATGAACTCGGAAGCCAGCGAATCAGAAATATATTTCTCCATGGCTTCCACTTCAGGAGTAGAAAGTGAGTATAAGGTCATAAGGGCATAAGGTCTCTAGCACATAGGGACGATGGGGAGGAAGAGAAGCTGGCCTGGACTTACTGAACACTTCATTCAGGTCGAGGTACTCTTTGGGCAAGTTAGACAAATCCACCGTCTCCTCCTGAAACACAGAACTAGACACAGACAAATGAGAAGATACAAGACAAGAGGCATGGCACTGATTACTCCAGGTGGAAACGGAGCCTTGGCCCAGTCCACCCTGGGTTTGTGTTTGATAAGCCAGAAGTGCCCGAGCACTGTGGGGCTTAGGGGAGTGTCAGTGAGGAGGAATTCCAGTGTCTCAGTGTGGTTACCCTCTACCGTCAATTTGATGGGATCCGTGGTGTGCGTGATGGTGGGTTATGTCTGACCATTGAGAGCGTGGACTGCAATGGGTCTGTGGAGTGAAGTGATGGGGATGTGGAGTACATAAAATTACCCTCTGTTCTGGAATCCACAAGGGCTTGGCCATTATAAGAGCCAGTTGCCCATTGCAATCTTCCTGGAAGGAGAGTTGTGGATGAGGATCTCCCCAATGCTGCTCCACCCGACAGTAGCCTACTGCCGGACTAGATCCCTTTAGTGGACAGTGGAAATGCCCCGCCCCGCCGTAGTAAAGACATAGTCCCTCAGTTCGTCAACGCTCTCTCTCCTCCCAAAAAAGCCGAGCTCTACCCACCTGCATGGGCTCGGGATCGCTGGATGGGCTGACCGTGTCTTTGGGGAGAAGGCCCAATGGCTCGAGTTGTCTTCTGGCATGGCGATCTTCCACTTGAGATCGCTGTTCCAACCTTGAGTCGACCCGTAACGCTAACTCCATCAGCCCATTCAAGTTCTTGGGAAGAACTTCCCAAGAACTTGGGAATAAGTGGATAAGATGCATGCCATTGGTCGGAGAGACCTGGGTTCGAATCCACTGGTTGACTGGTTGACACCAATGTGTCCCTGAGCAAGACACTTAACCTCTAGTTGCTCCAGAGGCGTGCGACCTCTGACATATATAGCAATTGTAAGTCGCTTTGGATAAAGGCGTCAGCTAAATGTAAATGTAAATGTAAATCCAAAGTGTAAATTTCATGTTGGACACGGTCAGCCAGCCCATGCAGGAATCTGTCCCACTGCGCCTCCTCGTTCCAGTGGCACTCGACAGCCAAGGTGCGAAATTGTATCATGTAGTCAGAAACTGAAAGCTTGCCTTGGTGGAGATCAGAGAGTCTGCGTGCCGCCTCGGTACCTCCAGTCATTTGAAATAATTGCGGAGGTTGTCTGTGATCTTAATCCCGGGCAAATCGGCCATGTTTGTAATTTGTAAACACAAGATCACACAAGGTCCCCAGATATTACTAATCCGTGCGAATAGGGCTTAAGATGCACATGATCAGAGACTACATGCAGTTTTGCGGAGGACTAACACTAAATATAATTCAATATGAACAAGCTCTACCAACATTAGAGTTTATATTAGTTGTAGTTGATTATTACAGCTGCTATTCTGAGTATAAAAAACGCAAGGGATTCACAGCTTGAGAGCGAAATTCTGGCAAGAAAAGAAAAGACCAGCAAACTGACAACTCCATTCAGCCAAGATACAGACCCTATTATGTCCAAAAAGATCAATGCTGTGTTCACAGTATAAATGTAGAACTTTCCAGCAGGTGTCACTTCTGTTTTACATATGTATATTACAATAGCTGTTATTTTTATGTTCTTGGGTATTTGAAGAAATAAGTGTATATTTACCATCTTATTCTAAATTCAGGCATGTTTATGATATATTTCATATATGTTATAATCTTACTTGGTTACAGATTTATTATTTATTATTATGTTTTATTATTGTTCCTATTCACCAGATTGTGTATCTGTATATGCGTAGTTAGTGACTGCACAGGCGCCAGGACTGGTACTCTTGCCAGTGAGTGTCTGTAAACTACCATTGCTAATAATTCAGATCAAAAAAAAATTATATCTCATGATTGTGTAATTTCATTAGTTCATTCTGATGTTTGTTTTTGTGTTTTCATTGCAGGTTTACAACCTAGCGATCTAACTAATTAGTTAACTGACGAGCTAAACATCAAATATAACTAGCTGTGTAAGTTATGTGTACTAAATAAATGCTCAAAATATGGCTCGAGATGTATCCGCCGTGCTTGTCCTGAAACCATTCCAGTGGGGAGTTTATTGAGCTATAGCAGGTAGCTTAGTAGAAAAGTAGTACGTCGTTTGTGAGGAAAGTGGTGCCAATGCAAATGACTTCCAGCTGAACAGCAAAGCAATCTGAGAGAACTAGTGGAGGGGAAACTGAGCCGATCACCCCTGATAACATACTGATGCAGACTGAGCCACTGATGAAACACAGACACAAATAAGACTACAGAGATTTAAAGACTTAATGTTTGCCTGTCAGAGGAGGAGTTATCCTCCAGGAAGCCCTCAACATAATAACTGTAATAAAACACGCAGAGACTTGAAGCTCAAGAGTGAATAAGAACTTTATTGATAAAGGCAAGCAAATACAGATGACAAATAGGCAGCAGCTGTAAAGAGAGATCTTTATTCATTCGTTTTATGTATAGGAGGGAAATATAAACAATAAAGGAATTTCTTTATTATGAAAAGAAAACACTTCAAGAGCCTTCAAAGTTAAGCTTTCTGCTTTAGATTTCAATACTTCCTGAAATAGATGAACATGCAAATTACTAAATCACACACATATTTCTATACATGCAAAATCATTTTGTGAGAAATTACATCAATCATGCACCTTATATGTGAATCTATGTTTGATCTTGTTCAGCTCTTCTGGATCTGATGTCATAAACCAGAAGAATGACAGTGGCCACGCCCACCAGAGCAGAGAGGACCAATCGGATCACAGCTTCAGTAGAACCACAGCAGTGGACAGAGTCTGAGGAATAAAACACCAAACTGAGATCAGATCAGTCAATAAACGTTAATATCAGCACTGACATCAACTAATATCATCTCTGCTGTACCTGAACATGTGTGACAGAGCTGAGTGATGTCCAGATGTTGAGTCTGGTTGCTGATGGGATTGTTGAGCACACAGCTGTAGCTGTTTTTATCCTGATATTCCACCTCCAGAGGTAGAGAGAGACTGATGCTGAGATCAGACACACTGATGCTGGACAATAAACTGTTTCCTTTGTACCAGGAGAGAGTCACATGACTCACATTCACCACTGAACACACCAATGAACAATTCTGCTCTGAGGATGATGATAATGATGAAGAACAGTTTCTGCTGATGACAGGAACAGGCAGACGAGCTGAAAACATGAGAGAATGAAGATAAATATATTAAATATCTTAATTTTGGTTCAGTTTGTTGAATGTTTTAGTCTGTCATCTGAAACTATAAAACGATTCAATAATGAATATGTACATTGTTAACAAGAATAGTTAAGGGGCAAAAATGATCTCGACTGACCATAGACAGAAACTCTGAATGCTTTTGACGATGGGTTTGCTCCACATTTCAGCAGTAAATAACGTCCAGCATGTTCAGTTGTGATGTTAGTGATGGTCAGAGATCCAGTTTGATTGTCCAGCTTCAGTTTGTCTCTGAATCTCCCATCAAGAACATTATCATTTACAGAGAATCTATCAGTCTGTTCATTGATTTCAACTAGTAGAGTTTCATTTCCAAACCCCCACTGAAACTGATCTTCATCATGTATTTCACTAAGATCAAAGTTGAGAGTGACTGAATCTCCCTCGCTCACTGACTTCACTTCATCACCAAACACACCTGAAGAACAGAGTTTTTCCACAGATTAAAGTTCAAGTCACGTGATGTTGGTTTTATTGAAGTTTCACAAGCATTTATTAATTTGAATGTGAAGTGAAAAATATTAATCAAAAATACAAACATTTGGAATGAATGGAAAAGTACTTAAAACATTTCATATAGATCAATAACTAAATAAAAAAGAAAAACTTGCACCTCAGATAAGAGAAATGGCACACTGAAAATAATGCTGTTGAGTATTTAAGATTCAGTTCAGATCTGAGTTCAATCTTGATATCACAGTTAAATCACTCTTTAATTAATTCTGTATGAGAATATCAGTAGATGTTTATCCTCTTTGACTAATTTAACTAGTATTTTGTTACATGCTACTAGAACAGAAGCAACTGAAATCATAAAACACATTTCAAACTCACCGTCCACACACCAGAAACACAAACAGAACCACACTAATTTCAGAGACATCTTCTCAAATAAAAAGCTAATGACAGCAACACTTAAAATATCTGAAAACACTCAAGATTGATCTGAAACGACTGAACTGTGATACTTATCTGGTTGAATCCTCCACCAAACGTCAGATAGTTTCCGCTCACACGTCCTTTTCCTTTATCATCATGAAAATCAACAAGCTTCTGCTGATCTTACATTTTCAAATTAATTCTGTCATTGTGTGCAAAACTTTTAAAACAGTGAAATATTGTATTATATATCTGTATCATGTTATTTAGCATTGCATGCTCTGAATTGTAATTGACCACTGATGAATTCACTTCATTTCATCGTAAATATGTTTTGTGTCGAGAAGATTATGAGGGTCATATCAGCAGGAGAGAAAATTAAGAAACACTTCACACACAAACTGCACACACACACTGCACACACACACACACACACACACACACACAGACAGCAACAAAAACATCCAGCAGAAGCTGTTTATCGATCGACAGATCAAACCAGACACACTGATGTTTGCACTGATAAAACAAAAGAGAAAAATTCTCACAGGACCAATTTTGACTCAAAGTCCAGTGAATTACATTAATAATGTTTGTCTGTGTTGTTACAGCAAAATTAATCAGCATAAATTAAAGAAAACACAGTTTAGCTTGTTTTTTTTATTCTGAAAAAAACTGAGACGAGTAGATTTGCTAGAAGTGCTATCAGAGATGCTGTTTGATAGCGATTTTTCTTCAGAAAGCCACATTTTTGACACTTGTAAAACCACTTCTTTTCCATCATGAAGGGAGCGTTCACCCAAAAATAAAAATCTGCTGGTAATTTACTCTCAGGCCTCTCAGACTTTTTGTTCTTCAGTAGAGCGCTGCACTCTGCACTCACACACTTGGACAATAACAACATGTATGTTCTTTATACTGCAAGGTGACATGCTTGAAATCGTATTGCACTGAAAACTCTTTCCACTTCTTGCTGCTGAAGCATGGGCCAGTCATTGATGACAGTCTGTGGTATACCATGTCTTGCTAAAATTGATTTTGCATGTGTCATTACGCACTTTGTAGACAAATCCGGTATTATCAGTGGCTCCTTAGTTTTTTTTACATGTCACACAGTCTCACCATCTTTTCGATGTCTTTGTTTATTCCAGGCCAAAAGACCATTTCTCTCACTCTCCTCTTACATTTTCTACACCGAGATGACCTTTGGGTAACACTTTAGAATAAGGTTCCATTAGTTAATGTTAGTTAACTACTTTCGTTAACATGAACTAAGCAAGAACAATCCTTCTACAGCATTTATAAGTCTTAGTTCATGTTAATTTCAACATTTACTAATGCATTATTTAAATCAAAATTTGAGCTTGTTAACATTAGTTAATGCACTGAGAATTACCAGGAACTAACAATGAATAACTGTATTTTCATTAACTAACGTTAACGAAGATGAATAAATACAGTAATAAATGTATTATTCATTGTTTGTTCATGTTAATTAATACATTAACTAACATTAACTAATGGAACCTTATTCTAAAGTGTTACCGACCTTTGAAGCATGTCTTGTCTCAAGCTTTGAGGAATGATGATTTTGTTTTGTTTCAGAAGGATTCCATCCACCACACATAGATCATCTCTGATGTCCTGAAATATTGGAGATGAAATCGTCAGCCATCCAGTATACATGTCAATGACAACTCAGCATCTTTTTTGGTTTCTTCAGCTATTTGCTTTGACTTTGCATCATTCTCACATGAATGTCAACATCTCCTGTTGTACTCTCATTATTTCTTGTGGGTGCTCGTGAGAGGATATCTGCCAGCACTAAGTATTTGCCAGGCGTATAGACCAAATTGAAGTCGTACCTCTGATATTTCATCATCAGCCTTTGAATCCTAGGTGTCATTTCATTCAGATTATTTTTTATTATTACAATTAATGGAAGATGATCAGTTTCTGCAGTAAAGTTAGGAAGAACATATACATAGTTATGAAATTTCTCCAGTCCGAAGACTAATCCCAAGCATTTTGTGCATATCGACACTCAGAATAAGTCATGGCCAAGACCATTCTTGGAGGCATCTGTGGACACTTCGGTTTTCTTTGTTGCATCAAAGAATTGTAATACGGGAGCAGAGATAAATGCAGTGGCGTGTCCACAAGGTTGGCACCTAAGAATAAGCTTTGCCCCCCTAAAGCAGCATATGGGAACAAAGTGCATTGAGAGCGGAACAGCGTGATTTTGACTGAAGCAGGGATTTTCTGAAGATCGGATTCTGGATTTCTCTCGCTCTGCGCCACTGACTAGAAAAAACCTAGTCTAAAGTCAGTGGCGCGTTGTGCGTTGTTCATTATGCTATTTTAAGGGCGCATGCTTGACCATAATGTATAGCGTGCACAACGCGCATACACTTTGCTCATGTAATCTACACAGATGCAACAGTTATTTTTGCAAATCATAAATTGTTACACTAAAAAAAATATAAACACATGAGATGACGGAAATCATTGTGGTGTATTTTGGGTGGGTTTCTCCCATCCCCATACAAAACAACTTCTCTGTCTTTCACTGCTCTTACAAGAACATCAGTCTCCTCGGCTGTGAACCGCTCCTGGCGTGCGCCTGGTAAATACGCCATAATAATAGCAATCCATAATGGAACTTGCGCACCTGCTTTTAAAGGGAATGTTGGATGATGCTCTGATTGGTTTATTTCACGTTACGCCCAAACCACACCTATGAAGCTACTTCAGACCAACCCATTTTAGATTTGCGCCGGGCGCAAGAGCCATTTATCCCGCCGGGAAAATAGCAACAGCGCCGAGACCCGCCCACAAAGTTACTTGCGCTTCGCGCTTTGACACTTGCATTTCAGATCGTTAAAATAGGGCCCCATGAATCTTTGACTATTATTTCACCACTGATTTGCAGAAGATTTTCTGGGATGTTACTGTTAGACAGTGCTGGGAAGGTTACTCTGGAAATGTTACAGGTAACTCTATTTCAAATAAAATAAGTAGTGTAATTATTTTAATTGGTTTATTAAAGTAATGTAACAGATTACATTTGATTACATTTCTAAATTGTAAATATTTTCAACTTATTCATGTTCAAAAATGTAAAGCAGGCAGGGTTAAGCTTACAGTAGAACTCAACACTGATTATTATTAAGACTTTCAAAAGCATTCATCTCTTAAATTAAGATTATAATAATTTATCATCTACCACAAAATCACACTTTAGCACCTTGTTTTTTTACTTTGAGATCTGATTCTGATTAAATTCTGATCATTATGGTAAAATAGATGATTAAAATCATAAAAACAAATAGTTTAATAGCTATGTTACGTCCAGTGACGTATTCAATTGTGTTGTCTGTATTGTTGCATGGTCCTTTTGTTGTTTCTCTCTTGCTCCGTCTCTCCTGCTTCTCTGGCTCCTCCCACTCTTTCCACTCGGGCAGGTAGCTGATTGCCTTTTCCAGCTGCATCTACTTACCAACCGAAGGAGAAGCAGTATAAAAGCTGAGCAGGAACTACAGAAGATGAGAACTTTTCTCCAGAGCATGTCCTTTGTCTAGCCTGGCCTCGTGCAGTTTGTTGTAGCCTTTTGGGGTTCTGTGTAGTAAACTTCATTAATCTGAAGTACTGTTGATTTAACTCTGTTGTTTGATTGTTACCCTTTTTGGAAGCTGTAGGGAGGTGGGTGCCTTTTTCTTTTGTCCTGTACATATTTTTCTCCTGGTTTGAGGATTAGATAGGGAGTTAGTGTATAACTTTGTTGTTGATTTTATTTTCATTTGACAGGTTTAGAAAGAATCTAATTTCCAGAATAGACACCCTTTTGTTTGTTATTTTGGCATTATTCCCCCTCCTGAAGTTTTGCTTCCCTCTTAATGTTATTTCTTTGAGAATTGTTAACTCCCAGCATTCACTGAGCTGTTAATAAACCTTTTTTTTAACAGCCACCTTGTTGTTGTTGCTATGCAGGGGCTTGGGTAAATGATCTTCCCAAACACTAATATTGTTACGTTACTGTTAAACCCCTAGATGCATAAGACGTAACATATTTTGGGGGCTCGTCCGGGATAGTAACTTTATTTATTGTGCTTTTGGAAAAGTATCATCGAGCTTTGGTTTTCTCTTTTTTGGTGGTGAGGGCAGTGTAGTGTAGTAATGGAATTTGACTTAATAGAGTTTACGCTTGCACCTTCCACAGATGTTTATAATCGATGCAAAAAAAAGGATTTGTTATTGATTGCTGATTTCTTTAATGTTACTGTGCCTGGAGGTGCTACTAAGCAGGTGGTTAAGGATGTGCTGTATGAGGAGTTAGTGACTAGAGGTATTTTGCCTGATGATTCACCGCCTGATGTGTCAAGGGAGGATGTAGCAGCAGGAGAGGCATCTGCTTCTAGTCCATATCTCGCCAGTGAATACCGACTAGATCCGATGATTGAGGTTAAGTTAAAAGAGCTTGACTTGGAATTAAAAAAACAAGAACATGACATTAAAGTAGTACAACTCCGTACTGTCGAAGTTGAGGCAGATAGGGATATTAGGCTTAAAACACTTGAGATTGAAGCTGAGAATTTGCGGAGGAAGTCTGTTCAGCCTGTTCCCCTTCCACGTACGAGAGCTCCCTCTTCCCCAGCATTTGGTGTTGCCCAGTTACAATCTAGTACCGTTAACTATGATTCAGTGTGTGATACCCAGTCAAACTTTGTTGCAAAGTATATAAAACTCATACCACCTTTTAGAGAAGCTGAAGTAGACTCCTACTTCATCACTTTTGAACGCATTGCCATAAAGTTAGGGTGGCCGAAGGAGATGTGGGGTCTCCTCCTGCAATGTAACTTTGTAGGTAAGGCACAGGAGGTCTGTTCTTCACTTCCGATTGAACAGTCTCTTGATTATGAGATGGTCAAAGCAGCAGTATTAAGAGCATATGAGTTGGTTCCTGAAGCCTACCGGCAGCGCTTCCGGAACTTATTGAAATCAGCCAAACAAACATATGTAGAGTTTGTGCGGGAGAAAAAAACACTTTTTGAAAAGTGGTGCCTCGCCAGTAAGGTGACGAGTTTTGAACAGTTGCAGGAACTTATTCTATTGGAAGAATTAAAGTATTGTGCTCCTGAAGCTCTAGTTGTTCATTTATTTAACAAAAAGTAGGCACACTCTCTGAGGCAGCTGTGGTTGCAGATGAATTTGTGCTTACCCATAAGACAGTGTTCCCAGTTTCACGGCAGTCCAAACATCAGTATTTGAACTTTGAGCAATCGGGGAAGGAAACTTCAAATGTTCAAAGGGAAGGGGCAGACAAGGGTCGTAAGGCTGATGTAAGGCGCTTCGGTAGTAAACGTGTATGTTTCTATTGTTTGGATTCAGGGCACCTGATTTCTGATTGTAAAGCGTGGAAGCAGAAGTATGCTGCTGGGAAATCTAAAAGTGTGGCGTTTGCTCAGACTGTTTCAACTCCTGAAAGCTGTTCCATGCCAGTTAAGAGTACTGGGTACGAACCCTTTCTCCTTAATGGTTCTGTTTCCCTTTGTGCTGACTCTCTGGGTAAGCCTATCTCCATTCTAAGGGACACTGGTTCAACCCAGTCATTCATTCTAGCTGATGCATTGCCATTCTCACCAGAAACGTACTCCGGTATGGATGTGTTGGTCCGGGGAATTGAATTGGGATGTGTTAGGGTGCCATTGCATAGGGTTTATCTAAAGTCTGATTTGGTTACAGGTACAGTTCCTCTTGGTGTGCGAACTGAGTTGCCTGTGGATGGTGTGAGCCTTATTTTGGGGAATGACTTGGCGGGTGGTAAGGTTTTTCCATCCCCGGTTGTTGTAGATAAGCCGAGCATTGAGCATGATATTGCTGCTCATTTCCCTTCGGTTTTCCCTTCTTGTGCTGTAACTCGTGCACAGGCTCAAAAGTGGGAAGAGACCGTGAACCTTGTTGACTCGTTCTTGAGTCCAGCAAAAGATTCTCTTGAATGTACCCTATATATTAAACCTCCAGCCTCCTCTACTGATCCTGAAAACTCTAACTCAGAAGCAGTAGATCTGAAATTTGACAAAGATCATCTAGTTGCTGCCCAAAAATCTGACCCATCTCTAGAACCCTGTGTTGAGGCAGCTGTTCCGTTGGCTGATTCGTGCAGTACTAGAATAGCTTTCTTCTGGGAAAATGGTGTTTTAATGCGTCGTTGGAGGCCACACGAAGTTGATGATGCTTTAGCTGTCTATCAAATAGTCTTACCCTCTGATTATCGTCCTCAAGTATTGCAGCTAGCCCATGAGCATCCCCTTTCTGGCCACCTTGGGGTTAATAAAACCTATAAACGCATTTCCCGGTATTTCTTCTGGCCTGGATTGAAATCTAGTGTGTCCAGATTCTGCAAGTGCTGCCATGTTTGCCAAATGGCGGGTAAGCCGAATCAGACCATTCCATCTGCTCCATTACATCCAATTCCAGTGGTGGGAGAACCCTTTGAGCGTTTGATTTTGGATTGCGTTGGGCCACTTCCAAAATCCAAATCGGGACACCAATATGTTTTAACCCTGATGTGTGCTGCAACTCGGTTCCCAGAAGCCGTGCCACTCCGTACTCTTAAAGCCCAGGCCATTGTGAAGGAAATAGTTAAGTTCTGTTCAACATTTGGACTGCCTAAAGTTATCCAAACAGATCGTGGTACCAACTTCACTTCCAAGGTGTTCTCTCAAGTTTTACAACAGTTAGGAGTTGATCATCAGCTCTCCAGTGCATACCATCCAGAGTCCCAGGGGGCGCTAGAGCGCTTTCACCAAACCCTCAAAACAATGCTACGTGCGTATTGTATAAGTACTAATAGAGACTGGGCTGAAGGTCTGCCATTATTAATGTTTGCAATCAGGGAAACTGTACATGAGTCATTGGGTTTTAGTCCTGCAGAGCTGGTGTTCGGGCACACTGTCCGGGGGCCCTTAAAACTGCTGAGAGAGCAGTTGTTGTCCAAACATCCTGTGTCTAGAAACATTTTGGACTACGTGAGTGCTTTCCGGGAACGTCTCCATAAAGCTTGTGAGGTGGCAAAGGCTCATTTGGTGACCGCACAGTCCAAGATGAAGTTGCGTTATGACAAAACCAGTGTAAAACGTATCTTCCAACCTGGTGATTTAGTTTTAGTTTTGCTTCCTGTTCCAGGCTCAGCGCTGCATGCTAAGTTTACAGGTCCTTATGCCATTGATAAGAGACTTTCTGACACAGATTATGTGATCTCGACTCCAGATCGTAGGAGAAAGAGTAGAGTGTGTCATCTGAACATGTTAAAGGCTTATGTCACAAAAGAAACCTCCAAAGCTTGTGTTGACACTGTTACATCTGTAGTTGCTGCTACTGTGCTGTCTGCAGCATATTCTCCTGTGGAGGATAACCTGATTGTACATGAAGACCGAATGTCCTGTACACGTCTAGACAATTCAGCGGTCCTGAATGACTTGGATGCATATCTTGCTCATTTGCCAAATGACCAGCGAACAGATATCATTGAGTTAATGAGTAGATACCCTACCCTGTTCTCCGATATCCCCAGCCAGACTACCGTCCTCATGCATGATATTGATGTAGGTAGCTCTGCTCCTATAAAACAACACCCCTACCGTGTAAACCCTCATAAACGTGAGATAATGAAGTCAGAAGTTGAATACCTACTGCAACAAGGTTTTGCTAAGCCTAGCCAGAGCCCCTGGAGTTCCCCATGCTTGCTCGTTCCAAAGTCTAACTCAACCCATCGCTTTTGTACTGACTACCGCAAAGTGAATAGTATCACCAAGCCTGACTCTTTTCCTCTTCCCCGAATAGAGGATTGTGTTGATCGAGTCGGTTCTGCATGTTACGTCACCAAGTTAGATCTCCTAAAAGGCTACTGGCAGGTGCCCCTCACACCGCGGGCCTCAGAAATATCTGCTTTCGTTACCCCTGACAACTTTCTGCAGTACTCTGTTATGGCTTTCGGGATGCGAAATGCACCTGCGACCTTCCAGCGCTTAATGCAACAGGTACTGTCGGGAGTAACCAATTGCGAGGCCTACTTGGATGATGTGGTGGTCTATTCTGCTAGTTGGGAGGAACATCTGAATAGTCTAAATCAAGTTTTCTGTAGGTTATCTGGGGCATCTTTGACCTTGAACTTGACTAAGTGCGAGTTTGGTAAGGCCGTAGTTACTTACCTTGGTAAGAAGGTTGGCCAAGGGCAGGTGAGGCCAATTGAAGAAAAGGTTGCTGCCATACTTAATTTCCCCACTCCTACTAACAAAAGAGAATTGAGAAGATTTTTAGGTATGGCTGGTTACTACAGGGGGTTCTGTAGAAACTTTGCTTCTGTGGTTGCTCCGTTGACAGATCTACTTAGTACCTCTAGGAAATTTGTGTGGAGTCCAACATGTAACTGTGCTTTCAGTGCTGTTAAAGACTTGTTGTGCCATGCCCCCGTTCTTTCTGCTCCAAATTTTGGGTTGCCCTTCAAATTGCAGGTGGATGCTAGTTCCTCTGGGGCAGGGGCTGTACTACTGCAAGAAGATCTAACTGGTGTAGAACATCCTGTGAGTTATTTCTCCAAGAAATTTACCAAGTGTCAAAAACAGTACAGTACAATTGAGAAAGAGGCCTTGGCCTTACTGTCAGTGTTGCAGCACTTTGAAGTCTACCTGGGGGGTAGTTGTACTCCAGTGGTAGTTTACACCGATCATAATCCACTAGTATTCCTGGGGAGAATGTGTAACTCGAATCAGCGACTGATGCGGTGGTCCTTGATCATCCAAGAATATAACCTCGAGATTCAACACCGAAAAGGTACAGAGAATGTTGTAGCTGATGCACTGTCTAGGGTGTATCATTTAGATGAGTAAATTGTTGATTGTGTGTTGTTAAACCTTAATTCATGAGTTTACAAATGTTTATGGGATACTATTTGTAACTTATGGGTGGGGGTGTTACGTCCAGTGACGTATTCAATTGTGTTGTCTGTATTGTTGCATGGTCCTTTTGTTGTTTCTCTCTTGCTCCGTCTCTCCTGCTTCTCTGGCTCCTCCCACTCTTTCCACTCGGGCAGGTAGCTGATTGCCTTTTCCAGCTGCATCTACTTACCAACCGAAGGAGAAGCAGTATAAAAGCTGAGCAGGAACTACAGAAGATGAGAACTTTTCTCCAGAGCATGTCCTTTGTCTAGCCTGGCCTCGTGCAGTTTGTTGTAGCCTTTTGGGGTTCTGTGTAGTAAACTTCATTAATCTGAAGTACTGTTGATTTAACTCTGTTGTTTGATTGTTACCCTTTTTGGAAGCTGTAGGGAGGTGGGTGCCTTTTTCTTTTGTCCTGTACATATTTTTCTCCTGGTTTGAGGATTAGATAGGGAGTTAGTG
Source organism: Carassius auratus (assembly GCF_003368295.1). Taxonomy (NCBI): domain Eukaryota; kingdom Metazoa; phylum Chordata; class Actinopteri; order Cypriniformes; family Cyprinidae; genus Carassius; species Carassius auratus. Next base: position 291,677 of record NW_020528772.1, read on the forward strand.
TATAACTTTGTTGTTGATTTTATTTTCATTTGACAGGTTTAGAAAGAATCTAATTTCCAGAATAGACACCCTTTTGTTTGTTATTTTGGCATTATTCCCCCTCCTGAAGTTTTGCTTCCCTCTTAATGTTATTTCTTTGAGAATTGTTAACTCCCAGCATTCACTGAGCTGTTAATAAACCTTTTTTTTAACAGCCACCTTGTTGTTGTTGCTATGCAGGGGCTTGGGTAAATGCTCTTCCCAAACACTAATATTGTTACGTTACTGTTAAACCCCTAGATGCATAAGACGTAACAAGCTATGATACTGTTTTTAAAATCAAATCTTGTCACAGCTAACAATGCCTTGGGAGGAAAAACCAGTTGATCTTAAAGCATATGCATAAACCCAAATAAGAGATAAAACTCTGTCTTTATTCATCTTATCAACACAACATCAGTTTGTCTTTTCTTCTTTCTTAATTGCCATGTATCCAACATATATTCACTGAACACAGTGTCATCTAGTGTCTTCCTAGAGTAACATTCACAATCACTTGATATCATCACACTGCGCTCTGAACTTCTGTTTTCCTCCAGACGCTCGATATTATAAATGCTACAAAACATAAACAGACTCTTGAAGCTCAGAGTGAGAAAACTTTATTGATAAAGGCAAGAAAATACAGAAGACAGATGAATAGTACAGTGAGATCAGAGTCTTATCTGAGAGAAATATAATCAACAAGCTTTTAAACTGCATCTGTACAATAAAAACATTATTAGACAATTACATTTTAAAAGCCCTTAAACCCTGAATCAAATATGAAAACCTGATATAATGAATAATACAAGCAAATCAACTTTTGGAAATCTATATTAATATGACAAACCACACAAAACACACTTGAAGAAGTTTTAAAGTTCAGCGTCTCCTTCAGATTTCAATTCCCCTCAAGAACATGCACCTGATGTGTGAATCTGTGTTTGATCTTGTTCAGTTCTTCTGGATCTGATGTCATAAACCAGAAGAATGACAGTAGCCACGCCCACCAGAGCAGAGAGGACCAATCGGATCACAGCTTCAGTAGACCCACAGCATTGGACAGAGTCTGAGGAATAAAAACACCAAACTGAGATCAGATCAGTCAATAAACATTAATATCAAGAATATTTGAAGAACAGGACACATGATCTCTACTCACCAGAGACAGAAACAGTGAAAGCTTTTAATGACTGTTTTAGATTTAAATGTTTTGGTCCTAAATGTAGTAAATAACGTCCAGCATGTTCATTTGTGATGTCTGTGATGGTCAGAGATCCAGTTTGTTTGTCCAGCTTCAGTCTGTCTCTGAATCTCTCATCAAGAACATCATCCTTTACAGAGAATCCATCAACCCTTCTACTGGTCTCAGCTAATAAAGTGATTTCAGCTCCAAACCTCCACTCTATTGAAACACCATTCATTATTTCAGTACGATCAGAGTTCAGAGTGACCGAATCTCCCTTCTTCACTGATATTTCTTCTGTATCACCAAACACACAGAGAACAAGCAGAAAGAGGGTTTGTCACAAGTTAGTACTGTAAAAATACTTTATAATTGTTTATGTAAGAAATTAGTTTAGAAATGTAATTTTAAAATAATAATGTAAAACAAAAGAACAGACAAAAAATAATATTGTATCTGGTGATGAAAAAAAAAAAAAAGGTGTAACAAATATTTAATTTACCATTGACAGCATTGAGAAAGAACGTTTTCCTCATTCTGCTCCTACGGTCGATCGCGAGTTCATAAACTCCAGTATGTTCAGTTGTGATGTCTGTGATGGTCAGAGATCCAGTTTGATTGTCCAGTTTCAGTCTGTCTCTGAATATCCCATCAAGAGCATCATAAAATACAGTGAATCCATCATCCCATTTATAGATTTCAGCTATTAAACTGTCTTCAAACCCCCACTCAATCGGATCATAATCTCTTTCAGTATGATCATAGTTCAGAGTGACTGAATCTCCCTCCTTCACTAATATTTCATCTGTAACACAAACACACAGAGAACAAACAGAAACAGGGTTCATCACAGATTGAGAGTGTTATTTAATGGTTTACTAAAGTAAATACTTTGACGTTTTAATCTGAAATGAATGACATCATAAAGGAACAGAAATGGTGTTTGGATTAATAACTGTATCTTTTGCTGATTCTGTAAGGATCATCAGAATCTGAGACATCCAGAAACATCTCACGGCAATTCATACATATTTTATGAGTTGCATAATTCGTTTAAATTTGTACGAATCACTTACACTGGGGTTTAGAAAAATCTAGAAAAAGAATTAGCCACTTCGTAAAATACTTATGAAATGGTCGTGAGATATAAATATAAAACAGCTGAAACAATTATTTAACCCACCATAGACACGGAGCCAGAAACTCTCGCTCACAGTGTTGGTCTCTACTTCATAATATCCAGTATGTTCAGTTGAGATGTTTGTGATGGTCAGAGATCCAGTTTGATTGTCCAGCTTCAGTCTGTCTCTGAATCTCCCGTCATGAACATCATCAAATACAGAGAATCTGTCGGCCGTCACATTGATTTCAGCTATTAATCTTTTTTCAAACCTCCACCGAATCAGATCATTATCCATCATTTCAGAAAGACCAGAGTTTAGAGTGACTGAATGTCCAATTTTCACGTACTTAATTTCACCAAACACACCTGAAGAACAGAGCTTTTTTTAAAGATATATAACACTTTCCTCTCATTATGATGGTTTAATCAAACTTGTAGAGTCATTAAATACAAATCCTCAAACCAATCTCCTCCAGACATCACTTTTGGTCACACTTTTACTTTAATCTTTAATGTCAATCTAACACTGTCGGGTATTTAAGCTTCATATTTATTTTATTTTATCATTCCATAATAGACCTGAATTTAGATCTGAATTTAAACTTGATCTCACCACAGTTCACTTATTACTATATGAGAATAAGTGAATATTAAACCTCTCAAACTAAATTATCCAGTATTTTATTACATGCTACCAGAACAGAAGCAACTGACGCCATAAAAAAATAATTTAAACTCACCAACCAGACGCCAGAAACACAAACAGAACCAGAATCTGTCAAACATCTTCATTGATTTCAGTTCACAAATATGAAGACAAACTCTTCAGAACTGGTTCAGTAATAAAATGACAGATGAGCTGATGAGAGACTGATCTGTAGTAAAGTCACGAGAAACTCTGCTGTCAACTGAAATAACTGCACAACTAGAAGTGTTAAACCGTGTGAACATCCAGCTCAATTCTTGCTTATTTATTCACACTATCTTTGTCGCGTTTAGCTCCAGTCTCCCTCCACTTCCTGTTGATCAGTGATGTTAGTTACACAGAAATAAACTGAATCATGACATGATCAGAGACTAGAGAAGATACGAGTGTTTAAAGCAGTGTTTGATCGGCTTGATGTCAGCTGTGAGAGGATAACAAAGCCAACCTTTTGTCTTATTTTATTCTGGCTAAAGAAATATACATAAAACCTCTATTCACATCTTTGTGTCTCACACGTAAATGTAATATAAACTATCGCTCTTACCTCTGTTATTAATCAGATGCAGGAGAGACTTCTGTTCTTCTTCCCACCAGAGTCCAGTTCATAATACAGGATCAGGAACAAAATAAAATCATAACTTTGCTCTTAATAAATTACTCAGAGACTTGTTTAAAAGACGTTAAACACATCACCATATGAAATGGTTTCGCTTTTTTCAAACAATAACTCATAAGAAAATAATAGTAAAAGTAAATAGCATAAAGTCTTCAGCCGAGATGCAGAAATGAATGTGTTCAAATCATAACATTATATAGTCACAAAAACAACACGTCCTTTTTTCATGATTTTTTTTGGGTGAACACACTCACACATCTGCATACACACACTCATATACTTGTTGCTATGGAAACAGGAAGTATGACATTTCATTTCCGTAGCAACCTCTATTAGAACACATTCATATGAAGTAATTTCTGCAGTTTTTCTTTCTTTAAAGCAAATTAATCCATCTCTAGTTTTAATCTTAACCCGTTACAACATCTTAAAGCCGTAGGCCAAGCAAATAACTATTTCTGAACTAAACTGCATAGCATCATTTCTATTATGATAAGATAAAACATATTACAATACAGCATTTAGAAAGAAAGTCCATACTGTAACGTAGTTGTAAAATACACTTCCTTGAACAATCATAATTCAGCTAGCAAGAGGCAGGCATACGTGACAGTTTTAACTGTTGAGCAAATTCTAACATCATGCATTTCTTTTTTCTTATTATTATTTTCTTATTATTTTTTACCTGGTTCATTATCACAGTTATCGAGTGACAGACGATTCTGAATATTCTGAATGGGAAATCTCATTCCTAAATAATCTACAGATTCAGTAGATAAGACAAATCCCATCTTTAGATTTCCTCATTTACAATATTTCCTCTCGTTTTAGTTCCTTTCTTCGGATTTCTCTCCTCATTACATTTCACTAGGATAGTCCATATCTTCTCACTTTTAGACCTTTTCTCAGTGTACACATCAAAAACATTCCTCCTATTTCTGATCAGTGTTATTTCTAACAATTCTCTCCTTTCACATTTAGAAAATGGATCTTGATTTCCAGGAAGTTCACCATAAATCATCTGGCTAAGTTTTTCCTATTAATAGTATTCTTCCAATTTGTAAAATAGATAAGAAATACAGCCACCAGAGATTTTTAATAATTTCTTGTAATAGCATCCACAGAAATATAGATCAATGTTTCTCCAACCTTGAATACAGTAGAAGAGGTTTCGGTATTCAGAAATCCTCCAACTTCTGTCTTAGTAACATTCTTTGGATGCCATTTTTATCGTTATCAATTTGTATCTTCTGTTGGACTTACGTATAGTAATTGGTTTCATTGAGTTTTTAATTTCAATAGATATTCCCCAAATATCCAGTTAGTCTTGTTCAGGGACAAGTACAACTGTAGATAGTTTAACTGTCATATTCACTCTCTATACCATATATACGTTACACTAGTTCATGCTTACATATAATTAGCTTAGGTATGGTATGCGTATTTGGCGTGCTGTCCGGGGAAGGGCTCCGAGCTCGGGAATGGCCAGAACCTAGAGTACCCCCCTCTTTCCCCATCTAATTATAAAGTGAACTCAAAGTGAGGAGATGGGGTGGAGGAGGGATGCTGATTAACCATCAGTGGATAGAGGTAAGTCAGCGATATTTATACTGTACTTTTTCTAAGTCATACTTATTTGTCTTTTTAATACGTGATCCTTTCCCATCCCTTGGGAATAAAGGCATTCTTGTTCAAGAAAAGCCTCCTTCTCGTGTCCTCGCATCCCTAGATAAGGGTGCCTGGAGAACCTGGTCATTATTCCATCCTGAAATAATCCTAATGGTTAGAGAACCTGTAGGTTCTCCCAAATCGACCTGGAAGACATCAAAGTCTGGTCCTTTGCCTCACACAAAGGCGTCGCACCCGTGGGGGATGTGGGTGTTTTAACACTCACACTTTTCATGTTGAGAGGGTTCAACACCCGCACGTTTTCTGCAGTTTTTCCGCGGTTTTGCACAAACCAAGTTACTGTACTTAAGTAGAAATTTTTGGGTATCTATACTTTACTTGAGTAATTATTTTTCAGACGACTTTTTACTTCTACTCCTTACATTTTCAGGCAAGTATCTGTACTTTCTACTCCTTACATTTTAAAAATAGCTTCGTTACTGCTATTTCATTTCGGCTTGTTTTCATTCCGGCTTGTCATCATTCAAAAAAAAAAAAAACCTATCCAGATAAATCGCGCCATCCGGATGGAGTGAATTTGATTGTGGTTGGATGAGAAGCATAAACATATACCATTCCGACACCCTATTGGTTTGTACGCGATCCATCGCACCTGCACGTGACACAAATCACATCACAGTCCAGCCAGGACATAGACAGTTTTGGGTTCGTTTATCAAAATATATTTCTTAAAAGTAGGGTTGGGTATGGAACCGGTATCCGATCGCCTCAGAGTCAGTCCGCTTAAATTTCACATGAAACCAGCGTCAGACCGGTCTCCTCCCGTCTTTCAGCGCGCTCTTCAATCCGCAGAGGCGCAGACCGCGAACGGAGCAGCGCATGCGCACTTAAACAAACAGAGGACACAAGGTATGTGTTTAGATTGTTAGAATATCCATATCTGTGCAGTTCTTTGTCATAAATACAGTTTACAAAAGGTCACGAGGTAGCAGTCGGTTTCTCGTCTGTAAAGTTTTCGCTCATCACACCACAGCCGTTTCCTCAAGCGAAAATCTAGCCCTTAACACATATGAACGAACACATACTTTAATTCAACTTATTTAAATATACTTAATTTAATCATACGTACTTTATACATACACTACTGTGCAAAAGTCTTAGACACGTTAGTATTTTCACTTAAAAGAATGGTGTTCGGCCAGTTATTTATATATTTTGCTGTAGTGTGTCAGTATAAAATATCAGTTTACATTTCCAAACATTCATTTTGCTGTTGTCAAACTGCTTGTGCATTCAAAATAGCACTAGATTATTATAAAAATTAATGGCAAACTGATATTTCCTACTGACACACTACAGCAAAAGATATAAATAACTGGCTTAAAACCCTTTTTGGGGTGAAAATAAAATTTTTCCATAAGACTTTTGCACAGTACTATATTTTAAAAACGACATTGTTGCTACTTTATAAAGAATGCGCATACAGTAATTCACAGAACTGATAAAAGACAGTGACAGACAGCACTCATCTTAACTAAATATCAGTGAGTGACAGAGATACAGCAGAAATATTATGTGTGGTTTTGTATTAAATAATGACCCAGATTGTGAAATACATTTATTAGGCTTAGATTAAGGGAAGCACAACTTGGGAAATGAGAGCATCCAAGCTGAAAAGCTATGGATTTATTTTAAATATTTTGAATGTTCTTTAAAGTTATCCATAGTTTTTTGTGGTTCTTTTTTTTAAAGTATCGGTTCAGGCACCGTTTAGGAGTCGGTACCGTTTTAAAAGTATCGAAAAGGCACTGGACCCTACTTAAAAGTTATTATTTCTCACTGGCTCATTTACCAAATGAGTGCTTTTTCTTCGTCCTCCACAAATTAAACTACTGTAGGTAGTTTGGTAGCGAGACGTTTGAATAAATTAGCGTTTTCTATTGATGGTGCGATTGACAATGTTGTGATAAGTAGGCTATACCAACTTTGTAACTTTGTAACTCGTTGTTGTACCAAATACAAGAAGCTATCAATCAAGAAAGTATCAGGATTATGATTTCTTTTTCAGTTTTAGTTTTTGATTAATCACTTGGATTAATCATTCATTTTGACAGCACTATAATGTTTATTGTAAATATACAACCATACAAGTGTAATTGTTACTAAGCCTGCACCAATGTTCTTGTCCATTGCCCTCGCAGATTCCTGCAGCTAAGCTTGGATGTACATTTACATTCCATTAAAGGTTATTGATGACAAGCCTCTGAAGTTTGACTTTTTGCACCATAACAATACTTAATGGCATTCATCATATCTCTAGTCCTTTAATGTATTTGCATTGTACTAAAGTGCGTTCATTTTAAATGGGCATATTTGCGGCTGAGGAAGACCTGAAGGTCGAAACGTTGCTTGATTAAATTCCTCTGGAGCAGTAGTTTTCAGTGTTCAGACTTCACTTCTTTATTTGTCTAAATCATTCAGTTGTCTTGCACCTTCGTCCTAATTGGATGTTTGGGATGTGCACACCATTTTTGTATTTTCATATATGCGGCTGAAACAGGAAGCCTAGTGCTTCCCAAATTTTTCAACATGAACATTTTAATATAACATTATAGTCATTATGGCCTATGGCCTTTAGAAAAATGTTTTTTTGAGGAGGTGGGGTAGTGTACAATAGGCCCCTGTGGTGCGGCCTAAGCTTTTGTTCTTAATGGCATTTTTTCCCCCTTACATTACTTTTACTTTTATACTTTAAGTATTTTTTTAAACCAGTACTTTTACACTTTTACTTGAGTAAAAAGCTTGAGTTGATACTTTAATTTCTACAAAAGTCTTTTTAAACCCTAGTATCTATACTTCTACTTGAGTAATGAATGCCAGTACTTTTGACACCACTGGCACAAACGCCTTACTACAGTCACTCCTCCATTCCTCTGGCCGCTCTGTGTCTGCGCTCGCTGCAGCTGCCTCCTCTCCCCCTCCCTCTCATGACACCGTCTTTGAGTGTGACCGGCTGATGATTGGCTGTTCTGCCTTAAGTCCCGCCTCTCTTGGGGTGATATCGGTCAGCTCGTGCTGAGGAGGCAGGGACTTATGGTTATGGTTATTTACATCTCCCTTTTCCAGGTACTTTGAATGAGTGTTTATGCTTTCGAGGTTTTTAAATAAGCTTGATATACGTTTGGAAAGGTTCTGTTATCGTTTTGCTGACATGTGGAGTGTTTTCGGTATTATATTTCATTTTTTAGACTAATGCTAATTGCTATTATTGGGATATTGTTCAGCAGCTAGCTAAATTCGGTTATGTAACGTTATGTGGCATGCAATGTATAACGTAACTGTGATGAATAAGGCAGGGAATTGACAGGGGGGGGGGGACTGCCATTTTTAAGCAGTGTATTTATGGGTTCATTGCCAGTGCAAATGATTTGTATAATTTTTGCATTGTTTGTTGATTAGCTGAATACTATTGTGGATACCTGTTGTGTTTGATTGTAACGTTACTTGTTGAGGAGAAAAAAAGTGAGAAATGATGACATTGTTTGCATACCTGTTGAAGAACTATGAAAGAAAAGTGTATATTATTTGAATGTTTAAAAACAGTAAATTGTAACATTATTTATACCACCAGAGAAAAAACTTTGTGTGGGCATTTAGTTTTCTCCCCTTTTCTGATTTTTTTTTTTTTTTTTTTTTAATGTAGGATTATTTTTTCCCAGCAAAACGCTGCAAGCCGGAAATCCGGCACAGTGCCGGATAACTTTAAGGCCTTGCATTTAATTGTACCCCTCTTTCACTGTATTCAGTTTTTATTGTTTATAAAGAAAACCACATCCATCCCCCGCACTTTTGAAAAGCTTGCTACACCCCTGCATGACTCACATTCACCACTGAACACACCAATGAACCATTCTGCTCTGAGGATGATGATAATGATGAAGAACAGTTTCTGCTGATGACAGGAACAGGCAGACAAGCTGAAAACATGAGAGAATGAAGATAAATATATTAAATATCTTAATTTTGGTTCAGTTTGTTGAATGTTTTAGTCTGTCATCTGAAACTATAAAATGATTCAATAATGAATATGTACATTGTTAACAAGAATAGTTAAGGGGCAAAAATGATCTCTACTCACCATAAACAGAAACTCTGAATGCTTTTGACGATGGGTTTGCTCCACATTTCAGCAGTAAATAACGTCCAGCATGTTCAGTTGTGATGTTAGTGATGGTCAGAGATCCAGTTTGATTGTCCAGCTTCAGTCTGTCTCTGAATCTCCCATCAAGAACATTATCATTTACAGAGAATCTATCAGTCTGTTCATTGATTTCAGCTAGTAGAGTTTCATTTCCAAACCCCCACTGAAACTGATCTTCATCATGTATTTCACTAAGATCAAAGTTGAGAGTGACTGAATCTCCCTCGCTCACTGACTTCACTTCATCACCAAACACACCTTAAGAACAAAGTTTTTCCACAGATTAAAGTTCAAGTCACGTGATGTTGGTTTTATTGAAGTTTCACAAGCATTTATTAATTTGAATGTGAAGTGAAAAATATTAATCAAAAATAGAAACATTTGGAATGAATGGAAAAGTACTTAAAACATTTCATATAGATCAATAACTAAATAAAAAAGAAAAACTTGCACCTCAGATAAGAGAAATGGCACACTGAAAATAATGCTGTTGAGTATTTAAGATTCAGTTCAGATCTGAGTTCAATCTTGATATCACAGTTAAATCACTCTTTAATTATTTCCGTAGGAGAATATCAGTAGATGTTTATCCTCTTTGACTAATTTAACTAGTATTTTGTTACATGCTACTAGAAAAGAAGCAACTGAAATCCAGAGGTGTCAAGTAACGAAGTACAAATACTTTGTTACTGTACTTAAGTAGAAATTTGGGGTATCTATACTTTACTTGAGTGATTATTTTTCAGCCGACTTTTTACTTCTACTCCTAACATTTTCAGGCAAGTATCTGTACTTTCTACTCCTTACATTTTAAAAATAGCTTCGTTACTGCTATTTCATTTCTGCTTGTTTTCATTCCGGCTTGTCATCATTCAAAAAAAAAAAATAACCTATCCAGATAAATCGCGCCATCCGGATGGAGTGAATTTGATTGTGGTTGGATGATAAGTATAAACATATACCATTCCGACACCCTATTGGTTTGTAGGCGATCCATCGCACCTGCACATGACAAAAATCACATCACAGTCCAGCCAGGACATAGACAGTTTTGGGTTCGTTTATCAAAAAATATATTTCTTAAAAGTAGGGTTGGGTATGGAACCGGTATCCGATCGCCTCAGAGTCAGTCCGCTTAAATTTCACATGAAACCAGACGGTCTCCTCCCGTCTTTCAGCGCGCTCTTCAATCCGCAGAGGCGCAGACCGCGAACGGAGCAGCGCATGCGCACTTAAACAAACAGAGGACACCAGATATGTGTTTATCAATAGATTGTTAGAATATCCATATCTGCGCAGTTTTTTGTCATAAATACAGTTTACAAAAGGTCACGAGGTAGCAGTCGGTTTCTCGTCTGTAAATTTTTCGCTCATCACACCACAGCCGTTTCCTCCAGCGAAAATCTAGCCCTTAACACATATGAACGAACGTATACTTTAATTACACTTATTTAAATATACTTAATTTAATCATACGTACTTTATACATACACTACTGTGCAAAAGTCTTAGACACGTTAGTATTTTCACTTAAAAGAATGGTGTTCGGACAGTTATTTATATATTTTGCTGTAGTGTGTCAGTATAAAATATCAGTTTACATTTCCAAACATTCATTTTGCCATTGTCAGACTGCTTGTGCATTCAAAATCGCACTAGATTATTATTAAAATTAATGGCAAACTGATATTTCCTACGGACACACTACAGATATAAATAACTGGCTTAAAACCCTTTTTGGGGAGAAAATACTATTTTTTCCATAAGACTTTTGCACAGTACTGTATTTTAAAAACGACATTGTTGCTACTTTATAAAGAATTCATTAATGACCATACAGCAATTCACAGAACTGATTTAAGACAGTGACAGACAGCATTAATCTTAACTAAATATCAGAGTGAGTGACAGAGATACAGTAGAAACATTATGTGTGGTTTTGTATTAAATAATGACCCAGATTGTGAAATACATTTATTAGCCTTAGATTAAGGGAAGCACAACTTGCACAACAAGCTATGGATTTATTTTAAATATTTTGAATGTTCTTTAAAGTTATCCATAGTTTTTTTGTGGTTCTTTTTTTTAAAGTATCGGTTCAGGCACCGTTTAGGAGCCGGTACCGTTTTAAAAGTATTGAAAAGGCACTGGACCGTACTTAAAAGTTATTATTTCTCACTGGCTCATTTACCAAATGAGTGCTTTTTCTTCGTCCTCCACAAATTAAGCTACTGTAGGTAGTTCGGTAGTGAGACGTTTTAATAAATTAGCGTTTTCGATTGACGATGCGATTGACAATGTTGTGATAAGTAGGCTATACCAACTTTGTAACTCGTTACCCCCCGAACACTGGACATAGCAGACGTATGTACCAAATACAAGAAGGTATCAATCAAGAAAGTATCAGGATTATGATTTCTTTTTCAGTTTTAGTTTTTGATTAATCACTTGGAGTAATCATTCATTTTGACAGCACTATAATGTTTACTGTAAATAGACAACCATACAAGTGTAATTGTTACTAAGCCTGCACCAATGTTCTTGTCCATTGCCCTCGCAGATTCCTGCAGCTAATCATGGATGTACATTCCATTAAAAGTTATTGATGACAAGCCTCTGAAGTTTGACTTTTTGCACCATAACAATACTTAATGGCATTCATCATAACTCTAGTCCTTTAATGTATTTGCATTGTACTAAAGTGCGTTCATTTTAAATGGGCATATTTGCGGCTGAGGAAGACCTGAAGGTCGAAACGTTGCTTGATTAAATTCCTCTGGAGCAGTAGTTTTCAGTGTTCAGACTTCACTTCTTTATTTGTCTATATCATTTAGTTGTCTTGCACTTGCGTCCTATTGGATGTTTGGGATGTGCACACCATTTTTGTATTTTCATATATGCGGCTGAAACAGGAAGCCTAGTGCATCCCAAATTTTTCAACATGAACATTTTAAAATTAACATTATAGTCATTATGGCCTATGGCCTTTAGAAAAATGTTTTTTGAGGAGGTGGGGTAGTGCACAATAGGCCCCTGTGGTGCGGCCTAAGCTTTGTTCTTAATGGCATTTTTTTCCCCTTACATTACTTTTACTTTTATACTTTAAGTAGTTTTTTAAACCAGTACTTTTACACTTTTACTTGAGTAAAAAGCTTGAGTTGATACTTCAACTTCTACAAAAGTCTTTTTAAACCCTAGAATCTATACTTCTACTTGAGTAATGAATGCCAGTACTTTTGACACCACTGCTGAAATCATAAAAACACATTTCAAACTCACCGTCCACACGCCAGAAACACAAACAGAACCAAACTAATTTCAGAGACATCTTCTCAAATAAAAAGCTAATGACAGCAACCCTTAAAATATCTAAAAAACACTCAAGATTGATCTGAAACGACTGAACTGTGATACTTATCTGGTTGAATCCTCCACCAAACGTCAGATAGTTTCCGCTCACACGTCAGTCTCCTTTATCATCATGAAAATCAACAAGCTTCTGCTGATCTTACATTTTCAAATTAATTCTGTCATTGTGTGCAAAACTTGTAAAACAGTGAAATATTGTATTATATATCTGTATCATGTTATTTAGCATTGCATGCTCTGAAGTGTAATTGACCACTGATGAATTCACTTCATTTCATCGTAAATATGTTTTGTGTCGAGAAGATTATGAGGGTCATATCAGCAGGAGAGAAAATTAAGAAACACTTCACACACAAACTGCACACACACACACACAGACAGCAACAAAAACATCCAGCAGAAGCTGTTTATCGATCGACAGATCAAACCAGACACACTGATGTTTGCACTGATAAAACAAAAGAGAAAAATCCTCACAGGACCAATTTTGACTCAAAGTCCAGTGAATTACATTAATAATGTTTGTCTGTGTTGTTACAGCAAAATTAATCAGCATAAATGAAAGAAAACACAGTTTAGCTTGTTTTTTTTTATTCTGAAAAAAACTGAGACGAGTAGATTTGCTAGAAGTGCTATCAGAGATGCTGTTTGATAGCGATTTTTCTTCAGAAAGCCACATTTTTGACACTTGTAAAACCACTTCTTTTCCATCATGAAGGGAGCGTTCACCCAAAAATAAAAATCTGCTGGTAATTTACTCTCAGGCCTCTCAGACTTTTTGTTCTTCAGTAGAGCGCTGCACTCTGCACTCACACACTTGGACAATAACAACATGTATGTTCTTTATACTGCAAGGTGACATGCTTGAAATCTTATTGCACTGAAAACTCTTTCCACTTCTTGCTGCTGAAGCATGGGCCAGTCACTGATGACAGTCTGTGGTATACCATGTCTTGCTAAAATTGATTTTGCATGTGTCATTACGCACTTTGTAGACAAATCCGGTATTATCAGTGGCTCCTTAGTTTTTTTTTTGGAGATGAAATCGTCAGCCATCCAGTATACATGTTGTCAATGATAACTCAGCATCTTTTTTGGTTTCTTCAGCTATTTGCTTTGACTTTGCATCATTCTCACATGAATCTCAACATCTCCTTCTGTTGTACTCTCATTATTTGAGTGATGACTAATCCCAAGCACTCTTTCTCATTTTGTGCATATCGACACTCAGAATAAGTCATGGCCAAGACCATTCTTGGAGGCATCTGTGGACACTTCGGTTTTCTTTGTTGGATCAAAGAATTGTAATACGGCTGCAGAGATAAATGCAGTGGCGTGTCCACAAGGTTGGCCCCTAAAAATGAGCTTTGCCACCCTAAAGCAGCATATGGGATCAAAGTGCATTGAGAGCGGAACAGCGTGATTTTGACTGAAGCAGGGATTTTCTGAAGATCGGATTCTGGATTTCCCTCGTTCTCAGAGTGCTCCATTAACACTCAATCACTGGCACAATTAATGCTGTAACTTCAGTCGTTCTAAACTAGTTCTGCCTACAAGGGTTGTACTGCGCACACACACACACACACACACACACACACACACACACACACACACACACACACACACACTGATTTGTCAATAAAAATGCTTAGAAAACAGAAAAGTTATAGGCAAAATTGCTTTATGTTTTGAAGTAGTCAAAATCCACAGCTTCACTATAGAGAGACGCTGCACAGACAGACATCTGTGTGACTGATTTACTCCTAATCACGCTCTCACTAATGCATTCAAAGTAATGCTTCTCTGTATCTGATTTAATAACCCATAAAATAACTGATTGAAATGTAGCCTACTATTATTTCATAATTCCAAACAAAATTCGCTCTTCAAAAAGCTGCAGTGACCGATTTAATTTTGAATCGTTTCATGCATACTTAAAGAAAAGAAAGTAACACATTAATTTTTTTTATCATCATCTTCATTATTATTAATATTCATTCCTTCATTCATTTGGTCTTATCAGATCATTATTGTTAGAGACAGTTAATGCATTAAAATGAGGACCGCTCAACTCATGTTTAGCAGAAAATTAAACTCTTCATTCTTCAATACAAAACAGTGCTGGACTTTGACAAAATATTTTTACAAATGTCTTAAAAGTGATTTTCTAATGTCTAATTATAAATCCAACAGCATAATGTGAAAATAACTACACACACAAGGGAGTGGAAACTTTAAGTAAATACATGAATCTTTGACAATTATTTCACCACTGATTTGCAGAAGATTTTCTGTGATGTTAATGTTTGACAGTGCTGGGAAGGTTACTCTGGAAATGGTACAGATTACTCTATTTCAAATGAAATAAGTAGTGTAACTATTTCAAATGGTTTATTAAAGTAATGTAACAGATTACATTTGATTACATTTCTAAATTGTAAATATTTTCAACTTATTCATGTTCAAAAATGTAAAGCAGGCAGGGTTGAGCTTACAGTAGAACTCAACACTGATTATTATTAAGACTTTCAAAAACATTCATCTCTTAAATTAAGATTATAATCATTTATCATCTACCACAAAATCACACTTTAGCACCTTGTTTTTTAACTTTGAGATCTGATTCTGATAAAATTCTGATCATTATGGTTAAATAGATGATTAAAATCATAAAAACAAATAGTTTAATAGCTATGATACTGTTTTTAAAATCAAATCTTGTCACAGCTAACAATGCCTTGGGAGGAAAAACCAGTTGATCTTACAGCATATACATAAACCCAAATAGGAAATAAAACTCTGTCTTTATTCATCTTAACAACACAACATCAGTTTGTCTTTTCTTCTTTCTTAATGTCCATGTATCCAACATATATTCACTGAACACAGTGTCATCTAGTGTCTTCCTAGAGTAACATTCACAATCACTTGATATCATCACACTGCGCTCTGAACTTCTGTATTCCTCCAGACGCTCGATATTATAAATGCTACAAAACATAAACAGACTCTTGAAGCTCAGAGTGAGAAAACTTTATTGATAAAGACAAACAAATACAGAAGACAAATGAATAGTACAGTGAGATCAGAGTCTTATCTGAGAGAAATATAATCAACAAGCTTTTAAACTGCATCTGTACAATAAAAACATTATTACACAATTACATTTTAAAAGCCATTAAACCCTGAATCAAATATGAAAACCTGATATAATGAATAATACAAGCAAAGCAACTTTTAGTTATCTATATTAATGTGACAAACCACACAAAACACACTTGGAGAAGCTTTAGAGTTCAGTGTCTCCTTCAGATTTCAATACCTGAGAATGATGAACATATAAAGCCAAAAATTAATAAATGCACAAAGATTTATAAATGCAAAAACATTTTTTATTTGAGAAATTACATCATAAATCATGCACCTGATGTGTGAATCTGTGTTTGATCTTGTTCAGTTCTTCTGGATCTGATGTCATAAACCAGAAGAATGACAGTAGCCACGCCCACCAGAGCAGAGAGGACCAATCGGATCACAGCTTCAGTAGAACCACAGCAGTGGACAGAGTCTGAGGAATAAAAACACCAAACTGAGATCAGATCAGTCAATAAACATTAATATCAAGAATATTTGAAGAACAGGACACATGATCTCTACTCACCAGAGACAGAAACAGTGAAAGCTTTTAATGACTGGTTTAGATTCAAATGTTTTGGTCCTATATGTAGATAATAACGTCCAGCATGTTCAGTTGTGATGTTTGTGATGGTCAGAGATCCAGTTTGATTGTCCAGCTTCAGTCTGTCTCTGAATCTCTCATCAAGAACATCATCATATACAGAGACGCTGACATCCCATATACTGGTCTCAGCTAATAAAGTGATTTCATCTCCAAACCTCCACTCTATTGAAACAGCATTCATTATTTCAGTACGATCAGAGTTCAGAGTGACTGAATCTCCCTTCTTCACTGATATTTCTTCTGTATCACCAAACACACAGAGAACAAACAGAAAGAGGGTTTGTCACAAGTTAGTATAGTAAAAATACTTTATAATTGTTTATGCAAGAAATTAGTTTAGAAATGTAATTTTTAAATAATAATGTAAAACAAAACAAAAAACAGACATGAGGAAAAATGAGAAAAATAAAAAAAAGATGTAACAAATATTTAATTCACCATTGACAGCATTGAGAAAGAACGTTTTGCTCATACTGTTGATCACGAGTTCATAACGTCCAGCATGTTCAGTTGTGATGTTAGTGATGGTCAGAGATCCAGTTTGATTGTCCAGCTTCAGTCTGTCTCTGAATCTCCCGTCAAGAACATCATCATATACAGATACACTGTTTTCCCTTTTAGAGATTTTAGCTATTAATCTGTATTCAAACTGCCACAGAATCTCATTATAATCTATTTTAGTAAGATCAGAGTTCAGAGTGACTGAATCTCCCTCCTTCACTGATATTTCATCTGTATCACCAAACACACAGAGAACAAACAGAAACAGGGTTCATCACAGATTGAGAGTGTTATTTAATGGTTTACTAAAGTAAATAGTTTGAAGTTTAAATCTGAAATGAATGACATCATAAAAGAACAGAAACGGTGTTTGGATTAATAACTGAATCTTTTGCTGATTCTGTAAGGATCATCAGAATCAGAAACATCCAGAAACATCTCACGGCAATTCGTACATAGGCTATTTTATGAGTTGCATAATTCATTTGAATTTGTACGAATCACGTACACTGGGGTTTAGAAAAATCTAGAAAAATTGAGGTTTTACAAATTCATACGAATTAGGGATGCACCGGTTGACCGGCCATAAATCGGAACCGGCCGGTTTTTTCTTAAAATACGCGATCGGTTTTTGGTCTTTTTCCAGCCGATTTTTCCGGAAGTGCGCTCGCGTGCACAGACTTCTTTGTAATCCTTCGCTATGTCATTTGTGTTGAAGTATTTCGAAATCTGTGCGTTAGGACACAGGCAGCCGATCAGTACTGGAAATGCAGAGCTTCATGTCTGAGGCACATATAGCAGGAAGCGAACAGCCGTTGGTGTACTGGTGCACAAATAAGAGTCCCTTTTCTGCGCGCACTGAAGCTGCGCAAGCGTATACTGTATGCTGTACCGGTCCGCGCCCTGAACACGAGTAGACCGTGAAGAGATGGTCAGATCAACTTCTCGCGTGTTGGATGAGAAACGAAACGGACTAAACTGTGACAATTATTATTATTATTATTTTTTTTTTTGTAAAGTAGAACTTGCATACACGTTTGAAAAGTCAGAAGTAAACGACAGTTCTGTATAGGATGGTTATTTTTATTTTACCTTAAAATTACATCGACTTAATTTGATTTAAAAATTACCTGCTGTAGTTCTATGACAAAAAGTGTTTCATTCATCCAATTAAAAATTTTTAGGGTAATGATTCACATCTATATATTTATACATATATACATACACACACACACACACACACACACACACACACACACACACACACACACATATATATATATATATATATATATATATATATATTATTTTTATTTTTTATTTTTATTTTTTTAACTAGACAATAGTTATTTATTTTTCATTGGCTCAAGTTAAAAAATATAGATGATATAGATATAGACAAATTAGCCACTTTGTAAAATACTTATGAAATGGTCATGAGATATAAATATAAAACAGCTGAAACAATTATTTAACCCACCATAGACATGGAGCATAAAATTCTTTCTCACAGTGTTGTTATATACTGTATAATATCCAGTGTGTTCAGTTGTGATGTTTGTGATGGTCAGAGATCCAGTTTGATCGTCCAGCTTCAGTCTGTCTCTGAATATCCCTTTATGAACATCCTCAAATACAGAGAGTCTGTCAGCCGTCACATTGATTTCAGCTATTAATCTGTATTGAAACTCCCACCGAATCAGATCATTATCCATCATTTCAGAAAGACCAGAGTTAAGAGTGACTGAATGTCCAATTTTCACAAAAGTTTCACCAAACACACCTGAAGAACAGAGCTTTTTTTAAAAAAGATATATAACACTTTCCTCTCACTATGATGGTTTACTCAAACTTGTAGAGTCATTAAAAACAAATTCTCAAACCAATCTCCTCCAGACATCACTTTTGGTCACACTTTTACTTTAATCTTTAATGTCAATCTAACACTGTTGGGTATTTAAGCTTCATATTTATTTTATTTTATAATTTCATAATAGACCTGAATTTAGATCTGAATTCAAACTTGATCTCACCACAGTTCACTTATTTCTATATGAGAATAAGTGAATATTAAACATCTCTAACCAAATTATCCAGTATTGTATTACATGCTACCAGAACAGAAGCAACTGAAGCCATAAGAAAACAAACAAAAAAAAAACAAAACTCACCAACCAGATGCAAGAAACACAAACAGAACCAGAATCTGTCAAACATCTTCATTGATTTCAGTTCACAAATATGAAGACAAACTCTTCAGAACTGGTTCAGTAATAAAATGACAGATGAGCCGATGAGAGACTGATCTGTAGTAAAGTCACGAGAAACTCTACTGTCGGCTGGAAGTGTTAAACCGTGTGAACATCCAGCTCTTTTATTGCTTATTTAGTCACACTATCTTTGTCGCGTTTAGCTCTAGTCTCCCTCCACTTCCTGTTGATCAATGGTGTTAGTTTACACAGAAATAAACTGAAGCATGACATGATCAGAGACTAGAGAAGATACGAGTGTTTAAAGCAGTGTTTGATCGGCTTGATGTCAGGTGTGAGAGGATAACAAAGCCCACCTTTTGTCTTATTTTATTCTGGCTAAAGAAATATACATTAAACCTCTATTCACATCTTTGTTTCCTACACGTTAATGTAATATAAACTATCGCTCTTACCTCTGTTATTAATCAGATGCAGGAGAGACTTCTGTTCTTCTTCCCACCAGAGTCCAGTTCATAATACAGGATCAGGAACAAAATAAAATCATAACTTTGCTCTTAATAAATTACTCAGAGACTTGTTTAAAAGACGTTAAACACATCACCATATGAAATGGTTTCGCTTTATTCAAACAATAACTCATAAGAAAATAATAGTAAAAGTAAATAGCATAAAGTCTTCAGCCGAGATGCAGCAATGAATGTGTTCAAATCATAACATTATACAGTCACAAAAACAACACGTCCTTATTTCATGATTTTTTCGGTGAAAACACTCACACATCTGCATACACACACTCATATACTTGTTGCTAGGGATACAGGAAGTATGACATTTCACTTCCTTAACAACCTCTATTAGAATACATTCATATGAAGTAATTTCTGCAGTTTTTCTTTCATTAAAGCAAATTAATCCATCTCTAGTTTTAATCTTAACCCATTACAACATCTTAAAAGTGTAGGCCAAGCAAATAACTATTTCTGAACTAAACTGCATAGCATCATTTCTCTTATGATAAGATAAAACATATTACAATACATCATTTAGAAAGAAAGTCCATACTGCAACGCAGTTGCACAATGCACTTCCGTGCACAATCATAGTTCAGCTAGCAAAAGGCAGGCATACTTGACAGTTTTAACTGTTGAGCAAATTCTAACATCATGCATTTCTTATTACTGCCTTTAAGTTACTCTTAAACTACAAAGCAGCAATGTTTGGAATATTGTTATTATGCAAATAAACAGACTGTATATGTGCGCTTTCTGATAGCTTTATGCATGAGCATATTTCAGTATGGTCACATGTCTGGCAAGTGTTTATAATAGACACTCTCTGAATAAGTGTGTTATTATAAGAATTTGCGATGGTCAGTGGTGTTAATGTAGAGACCTAGGAAAAATGTTTTGGGTTTTCTAAATGTATACCTTTCATTTATTTTGTTTATAAATAAGATAATTTAATTATTTGTATTTGGGCTTGAAATGGTATTCATACACAAACAAAGTGTTGATGGACTTTTTTTTTTCTCTCTCATGTTCATATGAGACATGTTTATAAAAGTTTTTTTCCAAATATGTGTGTGTAAATGAAAAAAATCATAAATGGTTTCATTTAAAGGGGGGGTGAAATGCTCGTTTTCACTCAATATCCTGTTAACGAAACATGTTATCTGTTTCTGATGCGGAAAAGCTAGTTCATGCATTTATGACCTCCAGACTGGACTATTGTAATGCACTTCTAGGTGGCTGTCCTGCTTCATCAATAAACAAGCTACAGGCAGTCCAAAACACAGCAGCTAGAGTCCTTACGAGGTCAAGAAAATATGATCATATTACCCCAATTTTACAGTCTCTGCACTGGCTACCTATTAAGATCCATATCAGTTACAAATTATCATTACTTACCTATAAGGCCCTAAATGGTTTAGCTCCAGCGTACCTAACTAGCCTTCTACCACGCTACAACCCATCACGCACCCTAAGGTCACAAAACGCTGGACTTTTGGTCGTTCCTAGGATAGCAAAGTCCACTAAAGGAGGTAGAGCTTTCTCACATTTGGCTCCCAAACTCTGGAATAGCCTTCCTGATAATGTTCGGGGTTCAGACACACTCTCTCTGTTTAAATCTAGATTAAAAACACATCTCTTTCGCCAAGCATTCGAATAATGTATCTTTTTAATTGTGAGTGTAGTTGCATCTGATCAAAAGTGCATTTTTATTCATTAGCTTGGGTTAAACTAATTTTACTTTGTTGGATCAGCAGCTATGCTAATGATGTCTGTATTTTGTTTCTATGTTTTGCCACGGGATTCACATCCCGTGGTAACTAGGATTTAAACAAGCTCCAGTCTGGATCCAGAACACCTGAGAAGAGATGATGCTGACCCTCAGAGGACCTCAGATGATGCTAACCCTGAATCAACAACAGAACTAACAATTATTGCTAAAGTGTGACTGCATCATATAATAACTTAATTAATAATATTGATAGTTCGTCGTCTAGCTGACTACGTCTTGTATTATTATTATTATTTTTTTTTAGTTTTTCTAAAATCCTGTCAAATGTGCACAAACTACTAGCTACTACTAAATATTGTAGAAACATAATTTTCTGTAAAGTTGCTTTGTAACGATTTGTTTTGTAAAAAGCGCTATACAAATAAACTTGAATTGAATTGAATTAATCTTGAGTACCTATAGAGTAGTACTGCATGCTTCATAACTCCAAAAAGTCTTTAGTTTTATTATATTCATAAGAGAAAGATAGTCTGTACCGATTTTTCCCTGAAAAACACGACCGGCTGGAGGCGTGACGTGTGGGCGGAGCTAAAGAATCACTAGCGCCAGTAGGCTTTTGCGTTGAGAGCATGTGGAAGCTGTGACATTACCGTGAGGGAAAAACCATCATCCAAAACAAACCATGGCTTACAGTCAGATTCAGCCGTTTATTTATGATCCAGAATCAGATCCCGAGGCTGAAACTGAATGAGAGCAGCATCAGCAATGCCGTCTCTATGTGTTATGTACTGAAACTGTTGGTGTAGCTCCCCCCAGTAATTTCACGAGCACAAGGATTCTCTGATGACAGGCGATTTATTGACTGGTTCACCATGAGGATAACCATCCAACTCAAGATGCCGTGAGAACTAAATAAACAAAAATAAAGTTACAGTAAAGAATATAAAAATACATAAATAAATATTGTCTTTGTAAACTTTCCAAACAGATTTAAATTCACTTTAACAGCAAACTGCAGTCTTTGTATATCACTTTTCACAAAGCAACACAATTCACATTAATCACATAAAATATCTATAACAAACTTACTTCATTGGCTGCTTATTACCAAAGGAGAACTTAATCTTACATCTGGTAATATCTTCTGTAACTTCCGTTGAGTAAATGAACTTAAATGCACTCTAGAAATGTGGATTATAGCTTCAGCTTGCCATGAGGTGTAGACAACAACTTCCTGAGTTACACGGTGCCTTTCATAATAAAAGTCTCAACTCAAGCAGCTCTCTACAAAGTAGTTTTCAAATTAAAGATCTTTAACAAAATAAAATAAACATGAAATATTAAACTGACTTCTCTGTCAGTTACAGTTGGGATTGCATCATCCTTAAAGAAATAAACGATATGCAAATCCGTCGTCAAACTGGGCCTTGTTTGTAAAACAAGCATCTTCGAAATGCAGGGAACAAACAAAAACACTTGCACAACTCCGTTGATGCTCTGTAAAAACAAACTCCATCCACTGGTCCCTTAATGCTGTTTTTTTTTTTTTTTTTGATAATCTGTGCAGGGTTGTCTTGCCCTGGCAACCAAAAACACACTTTTTTTGTGACTTTTCGTGACGCTCTCGCTCTGATCAGTGAAGTCTGTTGTGCTCTCAGTGCTCTGCTATACGGGAGCGCGCGCTCTTCCGTCACACAGAGCCATACTCGAAAAAAACTTTCCGAAACTTGTGACAAACCGGAAGGAGTATTTTGAGAACAAAAATACTCCTTCAAACGTACAACTTAATTTTTTAAACTTTGTCCATGTTTAGCATGGGAATCCAATCCAAGATTGGTGTGAACTGTGAAAGTGTCACGAGTCAGTTTGCAGCACGAAAAATGAAGATTTTGTGAGAGTTCGGCGAGAGAAGGTGTTTTTTTTTCGCATGAGGAGGAGATTTAGCACGAGGATCATACGTGAGAGATCTGTGTTTTATTTTTATAACTTCATGTTGATTTGTTTTATTAGCTTGTGAAATTACCCGGAAGAATATTCACGAGTTTAATTTCTTGAGTGCAAAGTGGCAGTTTAAGTTATTATAAGTTGTAAGTCGTGTGAAATCCGGAAGAAAATACCCGTGTTTTTTTTTTGTTGTTGTTTATTTGGGGAATAAGCTAGGTAATAATAATAATGCTAGGTGGCTGGTGGCTCTTTCTGCCTGCGACTTCAGTCTCAAGTACAGGCCGGGGAGACAACATATTGATGCCGATGCTTTGTCTCGTCGTCCTCATAGGGAAGTGAACAACCAGGAGTGGACTAATATATCATCCTCTGGAGTGAGATCCCTTTGTAAGCTGCCAGTGCAAGATATGAAAAACTGCTTCACAACTGCCAGTAGGATTGTCATGTCATAGGGAGGATCGATTAAATCAGTCCCCAAAGCTTACTGCAATTTAGCCACTCTGGATACTTCTATGATTCTAAAACTGAGTTCTGCAGATCTGTCACGGGCTCAGCAGGAGGATCCTTGTCTTGGAGAGATATGGAAGGCTCTTAAAGAAGGAGATTTGTCCAGGGTCAACAGGGAATCTCACAAGGACTTTCCCTTGATAATGAGAGAGTGGGTAAGATTAGTAATGGAGAATGGAGTGATGTTTCGATGCACTCCCAGGAAGCCCCAGGAAAACCCCATCGTAAGCAATTGTGCTTGCCCCAGCAGTTCCATGATGTAGTTCTCCGGTCACTTCATGATGATTCTGGACACCTAGGGTTTGACAAGACTTATGGCTTGGGAAGAGAGATATTTTACTGGCCACGAATGAAGATGCAGGTGGAGAAGTACTGCCAAACATGTGCCAGATGTGTCCAGAGGAAGACCCTGCCAAAGAGAGTTGTGCCATTGTCACACTTATCCAGTGAGGGACCTATGGATCTTGTGTGTATGGATTTTTTGTCCATTGAGCCAGACTCCAAGAACATTGGCAATGTCTAAGTCATCACTGACCACTACACGAGGTATGCACAAGCATTTCCAACTAAGGACCAGAAGGCGTCCACAGTTGCAAAAGTATTGTGGGAGAAGTATTTTATTCATTACGGACTGCCTAGACAGATGCATTCGGACCAGGGCAGGGATTTCGAGAGCAGGCTCATTCAGGAGTTGTTTGATCTGTTGGGAGTGGAGAAATCCCGTACAACGCCATACCATCCACAGGGTGATCCTCAATCCGAACGGTTTAACCGGACTCTGTTGGATATGTTGGGAACCCTGGATCCGAAGCAGAAACCCCAGTGGAGCCGTCACATTGGACATCTTGTACACGTATACAACAGCAGTCTGAATGAAACCACAGGATACTCGCCTTACTTCCTTATGTTCAGAAGGGAAGCAAGATTGCCCATAGACCACAGTTTTGGTGTGTCTAGTGATGGTATTTCTAATAAGTGTTACCAACGTTACGTCAAAACCATGCAGCAAGAGTTGAGGTCTGTGTACGAGCTGGCGGAGGAAAAAGCGGGAGAGAAGAATGCAGGAAATAAGAGAAGATATGATCAGAAGCTGCATTACTCTTACATTGTTCCTGGAGATAGAGTACTGATCAGGAATCTTGGATTGCAAGGAAAGCACAAGCTTGCAGACAGATGGAGTACTGAGCCCTACATTGTCCAGAGTCAGATGCCTCACTTACCTCTGTTTCATCTTAAGCCAGAGAGTGGAACTGGACCTGTCAAGATTCTGACAAGAATCACATTCTTTCTATTGGACAAGGTTTGAGACAGCGACAAGTTCCTGGTAGTGTCCCTGAACCCAGAAAGAGAGTTCTGGGTAGCACTTTATTTTACAGTCCTGTTCCTCATGTACATACTATGTACTTATTATAGTAATTACAATAACTATGTAATAACTAGGTACTAACCCTGAACCTACCCCTAAACCTAACCCTACTCCATGTAGTTACCTTGTATTACCAGAACTTTCTTAAATAAATACACTGTAAGTGCACTATAAGTACATGGAAGTACACGTACTGTAAAATAAAGTGCAACCGAGTTCTGAGAAAAAAGAAGAATGCTGGACAGACACAGAGTTTGGAAGAAGAAGGTGAGGATGCTACTGTAAGACAAGAAAAAGAAGGCAGAGGTGATCAGACTCCTGACTTGAATTCAGAGAGTGAGGATGAAATGTATGGAGTGTGGTATCATGTACCTGAAAATCATCCTTGGACTCTTAGAAGAAGAGACCCTTCTCAGACTAATGCAGAGGTTTTTGATAATGCTGTTTCAGGGACTGTTAAACAGATTGTTTCTGAGAATTTTGAGCAATCTGGAGCCCAAGTTGAGGTTTCTCAGAGAGTTGAGACCGATTAATCTATAGAGTCTGTTTCAAGATTGCCACCGGAAAGTAATCCTGACAACTTGCAAAGTGTGAGCCAATTGTCAGACATCGGTGATGTTGAAAGTGACCTTTCAAATGTGAATGAGAGTGATCTAAATCAAGGTATCTCTGCTGAGGAAATTGAAAAGGATAGGAGGTCTCAAAGAGAGAGAACTGTGCCTAAGAGGTTTACCTATGATACTCTTGGGGAGCCAAAATTTGAGCCAGTCATTGGTCAAACTAAAGCTGTAAGTCCTGTTAGATACTGTTCTAGTGTTTTTTGTGGATGAATGTGCCTGCAAGAAGGTTAAGTAGCTATTCAGTTGACTTAAGTGCTAGACACTAATTTGAGTGATTTGTCTATTAGACATGAGTTTATTGTGATATTATTCTGGTCATTCATTTGAAAAGTGTATGTGTCTAAAATTGTGAAAAGAGCTAAGATATTGACATGTCAATTGTGTAATTATCTGTTTTCCCTCGTTATGAGGACATAACAATTTTTGGTGGGGGGAGAATGTAGAGAGCCAGGAAAAATGTTTTGGGTTTTCTAAATGTATACCTTTAATTTATTTTGTTTATAAATAAGATAATTTAATTATTTGTATTTGGGCTTGAAATGGTATTCATATGCAAACAAAGTGTTGATGGAATTTATTTTTTTCTCTCTCTCATGTTCATATGAGACATGTTTATAAAAGTTTTTTTCCAAATATGTGTGTAAATGAAAAAAAATCATAAATGGTTTCATTTGACTTTGTAAATTTAATTATTTGGAAATTCAAAGTGAAACAAAAAGGGGAAAAAAAAGTTCCGGAGAAGAATAAATACGTTTATTGATCTGCCATAATTTTGTGTGATTTCCTGTGGAAAGAATTTTGTTAATAGTTTTTTTTTTTTTTATCTAAAGGGAAACACAGTAGTGGTTTATTCATTTATTATTTTCAGAAAAAGAAACATAAATCTGACAATCTGGGTTATAGTTGAACTGTGACTGAAGAGGATGTGCCTTTACCGGGGTAGTGGGTAAATTCAAGATCCCCTAGCTAGATTTCTAACTTGTGAGCCATAAGATTCTACCCGGCAGGAGGGCTACATTTATATACATATAGACCAGAGGTCATATGCGCAAGGATTAATGCATTAAAGGGGCGGTCACACTAGACTTTGAACCTGCAAACTTTTTTCGGACGCTACTGAGAATATGGGCGAGAGCAGGATATAACGGTTTCCCGGATTAATATGTGCTTGCTCTTTGTCTTTTGCGATGGCGTCGAAAATGCCTTATTATTTTGTACTCTCTCTCTCTTTTTATTTTAGAAAATAGGACGCTGCACTACAGCTAAAATTAACGCTTCCTTACTTTTTGAATTTCTGTACATATCGATCTTCTACTGGTCCCACATCTTCAAGTGATGTGAATTCACAGGTCAGAGTTCAAACTTCCAGTCTGAAACATTCGCATGCGTATGAATGGAAGTCAATGGAAAGAAAAGTAACTGGTGAACCCCTTCAAAAGGGGAATAGCCATAACCATAAACTCTACTCTGACAATGCAACTTCAATCTCGTGTCTTATGTCAAACATAACTGAACATTAATAGAGGTTTCTTTTCAGTCAAAAAACAACGTTAACTATAAAATAGCACTTGATTTAAAAATCTACCCTCCATATGACAGGGATATGCAGGATTCAGTTGCAGGTAACAAAAAAAAAGTTTATTTAGCCCTCACTGGGCAAACAGGAAAAACAAAAGAATGACCACTCCACAGAGCAAAAGAAACCTCTCAGCGGGGACCAGTCCAAGCGTCTTCTGTGATGCAACGTCAAATCACATCAACCAGAGCGTCATTGGTGACGCAACGTCAAAGTCACACTGAGCTGAGAATCCTTGGAACACAAAGTCGAAGGCTCACCAAAATCCCTGAATGAGAGGACAGAGTGCAGAGAGGAGCTGGGGTTGGATCTCGGAGGATCCCAACAGAAAGGTGATGCAGGGACCGGAGGCAGAACCAGTCTAGACTGATAGAAAGAGAGGGAACAGTTCCAGAGGGAAAAAACAAAAATCAAAAAACACTTGGAGCCTAAAACATAACAAGGCAGGACTAGGCAGACAGGACGATCACCAGCGAAGCACTAAACAATCACAACAGTCTGACAAAAGACAGAGCATGAGAGGAACTAAAATAGAGGAGAGCTAATGATGAAAGAGTGGCTACAGGTGTGACGGAACACAGGGAATTAAGGGTCTAGACACACAGACAACAAGACAAAAATACAGCAACTCAGACCTAAGTCATGACACCATATCCAGCCATATGCAAAGCATGCTGGGAACTAACAGATACCTCTAAAATAAAACTGTAAAATTTAAGCCTTCTTTCCTTCAAGGGGGGGTGAACTGCTCGTTTTCACTCAATATCCTGTTAATCTTGAGTACCTATAGAGTAGTACTGCATCCTTCATATCTCCAAAAAGTCTTTATTTTTATTATATTTATAAGAGAAAGATAGTCTGTACCGATTTTTCCCGGAAAAACACGAGCGCCTAGAGGCGCGACGTGTGGGCGGCGCTAAAGAATCACGAGCGCCAGTAGGCTTTTGAGTTGAGAGCATGTGGAAGCTGTGACACAGATCCAGAGGCTGAAATTTAACAAGAGCAGCATCAGCAAAGGCAGTATGCTATGTACTGAAACTGTATTTTGCTTAGCGGTTTTGGAAAATGACTAAGTTCCACTTTATGTCGTCTTTTTTTTTTTTTTTTTTTTTTTAAGCTGTACATGTGGAAAGTGCAGTTTGATGACAACATCGCATGTTGTTTACTTGATGTGCTTACGCGCTGATAGATAAGTTAACAACACAGAGATATTTGAAGCAGTTTTACTCACCGCATGTGGTTCCAACACACAATCGTGACCCTTTTCCGTTGGGACTGCATTATCCTTAAGAAATAAACGATGTGCAATCCGAAATGCAGGGAACAAACAAAAACACTTGCACAACTCCGTTGATGCTCTGTAAAAATAAACTCCATCCACTGGTCCCTTAATGCTGTTTCTCTTTTGGTAATCTGTGCAGGGTTGTCTTGCCCTGGCAACCAAAAACACACTTCTTTTCTGACTTTTCGCGACGCTCTCGCTCTGATCAGGCTGTGCTCAACCTCTCAGTGCTCTGCTATACGGGAGCGCGCGCTCTTCCGGCAGAAGAGCGTGCACTTAGGACCCATATAAGGAAATTCTGCTCCATCTAACGTCACACAGAGCCATACTCGAAAAAAACTTTCCGAAACTTGTGACAAACCGGAAGAGGTTTTTTTGGAACAAAAATACTCCTTCAAACGTACAACTTAATTTTTGAAACTTTGTCCATGTTTAGCAGGGGAATCCAACTCTTTAACAGTGTAAAAAACTCAGTATGCATGAAATAGCATTTCACCCCCCCTTTAGTTCTTTCTTTTTCTTTTTTTCTTTTTTTAGTTTAATTAGTTTCTCAATTTAAGCCTCAAAACTGCTTAAAGGGTTAGTTCACCCAAAAATGAAAATTATGTCATTAATAACTCACCCTCATGTCGTTCCAAACCCGAGATACCTCTGTTCATCTTCGGAGCACAGTTTAAGATATTTTAGATTTAGTCTGAGAGCTCTCAGTCCCTCCATTGAAGCTGTGTGTGCAGTATACTGTCCATGTCCAGAAAGGTAAGAAAAACATCATCAAAGTAGTCCATGTGACATCAGAGGGTCCGTTAGAATTTTTTGAAGCATCGAAAATACATTTTGGTCCAAAAATAGCAAAAACTACGTATGTCTTTATTCAGCATTGTTTTCTCTTCCGGGTCTGGTGTGAGAGTTCACGACGCTGCTGACATGTTTTCTGGTGCACCCAATAACAAATATAACACGTCAAAACAATTTATTAATATATATACAGTATGTATATGTGTGTGTGTGTGTGTGTGTGTGTGTGTGTGTGTGTTAGTTTAGACCTGAATTTGAACTTGAACTCACAATAAGAAGGTTCATTTCTGTATGACAATATCAGTAAATGTTTATCCTCTCTGACTAATTTAACTAGTATTTTGTTACATGCTACCAGAACAGAAGCAACTGAAATCATAAAAACACATTTCAAACTCACCGTCCAGATGCCAGAAACACAAAAAGAACCAAAATGAACTGATTTGAGGAACATTTTCTTCATCGGTTCACTGAAAGCCCATGATAGTGCAGGTTAAAATGTCTGAAAACCCTCATGACTGAACTGTGATATTTATGTATCTGGCTGAATCCTACCTCAACCTCAGTTTCCATTGATATCTTTCTCCTTTAATTAACATCACAAAGACCAACAAACTTCTGCTGATATTACATTTTCAAATGAATTCTGTCCCTGTGTGAAAACTAACAAAAGAATGAAATATTGGATATATATCCGTCTACTGGTATGTTAACTAAATTGTGCCCCAGGCTGTTGTGTGGTTTGAGTCGAACAGTGATCTGATGAAGTGTGTTCCCAGCATTGTTTGTCTGCTGGTGAATTCACTTTAATTCAGTGTAAAGACGCTTTGTGTGAAACAGAAGATTGAGAGATTCATAAAAGCTGGAAAATATGAAAAATTCAGGAAATGCTTCACAAACAAACTACAGACACAGACACACACACACACACACACACACACACACAGACCACAATCATTGAGCTGTTTCTTTTTTTTTTCTTTTTTTTATTACTGAAATACGATCACAACTTTAGAAAATCAGGGTCCAAGTACTTTTGTGTCTTTTCATTTTTAGTTCTTTATCTCAGAAATGAAATATGGAAATTGTGGTTACAGTACTTGGGCAATGACGATGACAATGATGATGTTTCACAAGTTCACAAGAACACAAGTATAGACAAGAATGCATATTGAGAAACAGCCAGTGTGTTTCTGGAGGTTTGTGCTTCCTGTTTCATTAGTTTAATTTCCTGTTCAAGAGTCAAGAAGTGTTTGCCTCTTTCTCCCAGTTCGTGATCTTGTTTAACCATTTGAGATTTAACAGTGGCCAGTTCTTGATATGCACTTTTAAATGTTCTGTAATGTTGCTATAACTGGACACAACTTTTAATTTCAAACTGCTGCAATCCACTGCTGTTGCCATTGGTTTGGTTTATAATAATTTTTCAGTTACTCTCTTTCTTTTTTGATACAAATGTCAAGCATCTTATAGTGCTTGGTTTGCACAGTTCCAGTATATCTCCAACAAACCAAAACCACTAGAAGGCAAGCCTGCAACCATTAGCCAAAAAAGTGTAACGGCTAAAGCTAACGCTTCCGGTTTGCCAGTACGTGGGAAAGAAGACCAAGAGGCCGTTGTCATTGAAGGAGAGGCCCCACAATGCTGAACAAACAGCTTTTTAGAGAAAACAGCTTATCATTTAATGAATCGACAGCCTATCTACTAATCTTCAACATGTTTTACACTAAACAATACTTTTGGATAAAAGTGTTCTTTAGAGTTTACCATGAAGTCACTGACTTTTTGCAACAGGTGGGATTCAGTTTACGGATTTCTCATTCATTCCTATGGTATCCATATACAGCAATTTAGTGACGCACAAATCTGACTGCAGTTAAATGACGTCAAGGATGTAATGTGATTGGTTTTTAAGGCACACGTGATACAAGTTAGCCGTTATGCTTTCTCCAATAGTAAGTAATCCAGACCCTCTCATAAGAAAACCTCTTGAACAAACCTAATGATGTGCACCAAATGAGTTACTGTAGAAATCGAATACTTTAATGGTTGCGGATGAAACGGCTCAACACGAGAGCTAACATACACGTAATGACATGTGAAAGAAAACCTCATCGGGTTTGAAAGGGTGGCTCAATTAAATTGTGGAAATAGCAGATGACTCATACTCAGAGACTCATACTCAGTTGGTTTTCTATTCTATCATTTTAAATGATTCAGTCTGCATCATAAACCTAATAATTGACCTTAAAAAGGGAATTCATGAGCAAAATCTGCTTCATATCATATAACAAAGAGCCAAAGTTTTTTTTTTTTTTTTTTTTCTTGCCAAGCTGTAAAAAAAAAAAAAAAAAAAAAAAAAAAAACAGGTAGCCAAAAACTGTGGATTTAGTTACATGAAGGCACAAATATAAATACTGTATGTTTCAGTATTTTTCCAAAGTTTGGTATTATTGTCACGTCGGGGTGCGGGGATGAACTCAGACACAGACAGAATGCACTACACACAGGGTTTGTTAAATGACAAAAGGGGAAAACAAAACCCATGAGGGGGGAAAACAACGACTAGGGAATAGACAAATTACTTAACAAGACTTAGACTAGAAACAAACAATAAACAAAAGACTCTTCACTCAGGAACTCACACTACAGAAAACCAATCCACAGGTCTCACAATGTTCTTCCAAAGTGTAACTATGAACCGCACTAGACAGCAAACACGAGGGGATTGAAATAGGGAGACTAATGATAACATAACAGGTTGACACAGGTAAAACAATAACGACAGAACAAGGATAACAAGGGGGCGGTGCAAGGAAACGAGACAACACAAGCACATTGCCCAAAGACAAGGTCATGTGCTTGCACACAAAATACGGCCTGTCATGATCCTGCCTCAAAACTAGAGAAAAATCAAGGACACGAGGGCAGAATCATTACAAATATAGTCATACACTTATGCACTTATAGTGTTACAAAAGATTTCCTTTCAAATACTGTATTTTTCAACTTTCCATTTAAAGAAAGCATCAGTTTCCACAAAAATTATCATTCAGCACAACTGCACTGAAACAATTAAAGATAAAAACTACTTTGAATTTTAATATTGTAAAATTATTACCGTATTTAACAGGATTGATCAATAAATACAGCCTTTGTGAGAATAAGAGACTTCCGTCAAAAACAGGAAAAAGTCACCAGGTTTCGTAATGATAGAGTACATCAATTTTTTCTGGACATCATGTACTTAAAGTTATGGATGTATAAAACAAAAACTAAGATTACTAAGGGACTTATAGTGTAGGGTGCCAGATCTCACCTCAAACCTCCTTATCGAGCAGCAGTCTCTTCCTCCTCTTCCTCAGTATCCAGAATGGTGTTCTCCAGCCAGTTGATTGAGGAAACCGATGTGCTGTGTCTTTTGTGTCTGAGTCTGTTCATTTTCTAGATCTGAGATGGGTGCAGGTGAGCAGTGCTGATAAAGTCTTAAAAGTGAAGAAACTGGGCTAAAGGAACCAGAGCATCTCCAGCACTAAACACAAACTTCTCTCCAGCAGGAGGTACCTCGCCCGTTCCCACGACTCTCAGCCCCGCCCCACTCGTCACAATGATTTTCAAAAGACAAGTTGCTGTCTAATATAACACACATATTTTTGACTCTAGAGGAAGTAACAGTACATCCGTCTAGTTGCAGATTGTAATCTACAAGATTCTGTGTAGTGTTTTTTGGTCCAATAATTAGTATCTCTGTCTTATCCGAATTTAATTGGATAAAATGATTGTTTATCCAATCTTTTACATTTTTAACACACTCTGTTAGCTTAGATAATTGGGAAGTTTCATCTGGTCTCGTTGAGATATATAGCTGAGTATCATCAGCATAACAGTGGAAGCTAATTCCGTATTTTCTAATAATATTACCAAGGGGCAACATGTATATTGAAAATAGAAGGGGACCTAGGACGGATCCTTGTGGCACTCCATATTTTACTGATGATAAATGAGATGACACCCCATTTAAGTAAACAAATGGTAGCGATCAGACAGGTAGGATCTAAACCATCTTAGAGCATGCCCTTGAATACCTGTATAGTTTTGTAATCGATCTATGAGTATGTCATGGTATGATATATGGTGTGGAACGCAGCACTAAGATCAAGTAAAACTAGAAATGAGATGCAGCCTTGATCTGACGCAAGAAGCAGGTCATTTGGTAATTTGTTAATTTAGCCACTGTGCTAAATAAAAACCTTGGATTGTTTTGGTTATTTTCTATGAGTTTGTGTATATGCTCTGCCCTAGCAGAGTTTCTTTCTTGAGAAAGAGAGTATTACTGTTATACCATGGTACAGTACATTTTTCTCTAACCTTTTTCAATTTGTTGGGGGCAACAGCTTCTAAGGTATTATAGAAAGTAGTGCCCATGTTGTCAGTAATTTCATCTAATTCATGTATATTTTTGGG
Organism: Carassius auratus; assembly: GCF_003368295.1. Classification (NCBI taxonomy): domain Eukaryota; kingdom Metazoa; phylum Chordata; class Actinopteri; order Cypriniformes; family Cyprinidae; genus Carassius; species Carassius auratus. The sequence goes on from NW_020528772.1 coordinate 325,779, forward strand.
TACAAATAGCAGTTGAGATAGATCAGGCAGGTTATTTGCGAATCTGTCTTTGGTGGCTGAAACATAGTTCTGCCCAGACGGTAACGCTGAGACATATAGTTAATATCAGTGTGGCGAGTGGGGCGGGGCCGAGAGAAGTGGGAACGAGGAGTGAGGCCAGGTGTAGTGATTGGAGATGAGCTGCACCTGCGCCCCACCGCCAGTATCGAGTCCCACGTAGGAGATGGAAGGATATAAAACTGGAGCAACGACCGTGAAGGACGAGAGAGGACCAGGCCTGGGACATTATTTTATGTTTTGGCTTTTATTTGTGCGAGTCAGTCGCCGTGAGGGGCTGACGCTCTGTTTTGTTTATTTTTCAATTATTAAAGTATTTTGATTGTGCGCCGGTTCCCGCCTCCTTCTTCCCGATGAATAGGAAGTTTTTATCGTTACAATTAGTTATACGCAGCATGCACGATACAAGGAAATGATTTGTAACATCACTTAGAGGTACGATATCTATATCAGTAAGATCGATTCCATGAGATATAATTAAATCTAGTGTATGATTAAAATTAGATTTTAATATCATTCCTTCATTCATTTGGTCTTATCAGATCATTACTGTTAGAGACTCACATTTTACAGAAATTAAACTCTTCATACTCTTCATACTTCAATACAAAACAGTGCTGGACTTTGACAAAGTATTTTAAAAAATGTCTTTAAAGTGACTTTCTAATGTCTAATTATAAATCCAACAGCATAAGGTGAAAATAACTACACACAAGAGGAGTGGAAACTTTAAGTGAATACATGAATCTTTGACAATTATTTCACCATTGATTTGCAGAAGATTTTCTGTGATGTTACTGTTAGACAGTGCTGGGAAGGTTACTTTGGACTCTGTTTACTAAACTCCTTAAAAACTGGTGCCTTGTATTTTAGAACGGTCAATGCAATTAAGAAATAAATCAATCAAATCTGTATGTGTGTGTTTGTGTGAAAAAAAATAAATAAATCAAATGCAACCCCCTTTGTAATTGTTTACATTTCACAAGTATCTGTAATTTAATACTTTTTTCTCAGTAGCTGTAACAGATTGCACTTATATTTATTTAGTAATTAAATGAAGTAATTCTGTCACATGTAACTAGTTACTCCCCAAATCTGGTGTTAGGGAATAGAATATATGGGGAGTATTAACACTGATCTATATCTTGACCCCTCTTTGCCACCCCAAATATAAAATCCTGGACACGCCACCGGAACAACGAGCAGTGTATTTGGCCAGCACATCTTCAAGCTTGTTTCTATCTTCATTCTCATTAAAGACCAAATTATTTTACACTTCAGTAGCCTGTGGACCAGCAATCGTCAGTAGTAAAGCAACGTTACGAGCTTCTGGCTTTGTGTTCATCCAGATAGTGCTCATGTATGGCTCAAATTGCTGCTTGAAACTGCACAAGTTGCTGTCAACATTTCCTGTGAGCTTTAAGTTCTCCGGTGGTTTTATAATATGCATCACGTCACTTTCACAACAGGCTGCTCTTAGTGTGATTTCACTCCTGGTACAATGTTTTGTTCAGTTCTTAAATAAAATGTCTCTGTGCAATCTTAACATGTCTGTCTTTATTCATCTTATACACACAACATCAGTTTGTCTTTTCTTCTTTCTTAATTGCCATGTATCTAATGTATATTCACTGAACACAGTGTCATCTAGTGTCTTCCTAGAGTAACATTCACAATCACTTGATATCATCACACTGCGCTCTGAACTTATGTATTCCTCCAGACGCTCGATATTATAAATGCTACAAAACATAAACAGACTCTTGAAGCTCAGAGTGAGAAAACTTTATTGATAAAGGCAAGCAAATACAGAAGACAAATGAATAGTACAGTGAGATCAGAGTCTTATCTGAGAGAAATATAATCAACAAGCTTTTAAACTGCATCTGTACAATAAAAAATATTATTAGACAATTACATTTTAAAAGCCCTTAAACCCTGAATCAAATATGAAAGCCTGATATAATGAATAATCTATATTAATATGACAAACCACATAAAACACACTTGAAGAAGTTTTAAAGTTCAGCGTCTCCTTTAGATTTCAATTCCTGTCAAGAACATGCACCTGATGTGTGAATCTATGTTTGATCTTGATCAGCTCTTCTGGATCTGATGTCATAAACCAGAAAAATGACAGTAGCCACGCCCACCAGAGCAGAGAGGACCAATCGGATCACAGCTTCAGTAGAACCACAGCATTGGACAGAGTCTGAGGAATAAAAACACCAAACTGAGATCAGATCAGTCAATAAACATTAATATCAAGAATATTTGAAGAACAGGACACATGATCTCTTCTCACCATAGACAGAAACACTGAAAGCTTTTAATGACTGGTTTAGATTCAAATGTTTTGGTCCTAAATGTAGTAAATAACGTCCAGCATGTTCAGTTGAGATGTTTGTGATGGTCAGAGATCCAGTTTGATTGTCCAGCTTCAGTCTGTCTCTGAATCTCCCGTCAAGAGCATCATCATATACAGAGAATCCATTGGTCCTTCTACTGATCTCAGCTAATAAAGTGATTTCAGCTCCAAACCTCCACTCTATTGAAACATTATTCATTATTTCAGTAAGATCAGAGTTCAGAGTGACTGAATCTCCCTTCTTCACTGATATTTCTTCTGTATCACCAAACACACACAGAACAAACAGAAACAGGGTTTGTCACAAGTTAGTACAGTAAAAATACTTTATAATTGTTTATGTAAGTAATTAGTTAAGAAATGTAATTTTTAAATAATAATGTAAAACAAAAGAACAGACAAAAAATAATATTGTATCTGGTGATGAAAAAAATAAAAAAGGTGTAACAAATATTTAATTCACCATTGACAGCATTGAGAAAGAACGTTTTCCTCATTCTGCTCCTACGGTAGATCACGAGTTCATAACGTCCAGTGTGATCAGTTGTGATGTTTGTGATGGTCAGAGATCCAGTTTGTTTGTTCAGCTTCAGTCTGTCTCTGAATCTCCCGTCAAGAACATCATCATATACAGAGACACTGTTTTCCCATTTATTGATATCAGCTATTAAACTGTCTTCAAACCTCCACCGAATCCAATCATAATCTCTTTCAGTAAGACCACAGTTCAGAGTGACTGAATCTCCCTCCTTCACTGATATTTCATCTGTATCACCAAACACACAGAGAACAAACAGAAACAGGGTTCATCACAGATTGAGAGTGTTATTTAATGGTTTACTAAAGTAAATAGTTAGAAGTTTTAATCTGAAATGAATGACATCATAAAAGAACAGAAATGGTGTTTGGATTAATAACTGTATCTTTTGCCTGATTCTGTAAGGATCATCAGAATCAGAAACATCCAGAAACATCTCACAGCAATTCATACATATTTTACGACTTGCATAATTCGTTTGAATTTGTACGAATGACTTACACTGGGGTTTATAGACAAATCGTGTCAAATCAGTGAGGTTTTACAAATTCGTACGAATTAGCCACTTCGTAAAATACTTACGAAATGGTCGTGAGATATAAATATAAAACAGCTGAAACAATTATTTAACCCACCATAGACACTGAGCCAGAAACTCTTGCTCATAGTGTTGTTATATACTTCATAATATCCAGCATGTTCAAATGTGATGTTTGTGATGGTCAGAGATCCAGTTTGATCGTCCAGCTTCAGTCTGTCTCTGAATATCCCGTCAAGAACATCATCAAATACAGAGAATCTGTCGGCCGTCACATTGATTTCAGCGATTAGACCATATTGAAACCTCCACCGAATCAGATAATTATCCATCATTTCAGAAAGACCAGAGTTTAGAGTGACTGAATGTCCAATTTTCACGTACATTTCACCAAACACACCTGAAGAACAGAGCTTTTTTAAAGATATATAACACTTTCCTCACATTATGATGGTTTAATCAAACTTGTAGAGTCATTAAAAACAAATCCTCAAACCAATCTCCTCCAGACATCACTTTTGGTCACACTTTTACTTTAATCTTTAATGTCAATCTAACACTGTCGGGTATTTAAGCTTCATATTTATTTTATTTTATAATTTCATAATAGACCTGAATTTAGATCTGAATTCAAACTTGATCTCACCACAGTTCACTTATTTCTATATGAGAATAAGTGAATATTAAACATCTCTAACCAAATTATCCAGTATTTTATTACATGCTACCAGAACAGAAGCAACTGAAGCCATAAAAAAAAAAAAAAAAAAAACTCACCAACCAGACGCCAGAAACACAAACAGAACCAGAATCTGTCAAACATCTTCATTGATTTCAGTTCACAAATATGAAGACAAACTCTTCCGAACTGGTTCAGTAATAAAATGACAGATGAGCTGATGAGAGACTGATCTGTAGTAAAGTCACGAGAAACTCTACTGTCGGCTGGAAGTGTTAAACCGTGTCCTCCAGCTCAATTCTTCCTTATTTAGTCACACTTTCTTTGTCGCGTTTAGCTCTAGTCTCCCTCTACTTCCTGTTGGTCAATGGTGTTAGTTTACACAGAAATAAACTGAATCAGAACATGATCAGAGACTAGAGAAGATACGAGTGTTTAAAGCAGTGTTTGATCGGCTTGATGTCAGGTGTGAGAGGATAACAAAGCCCACCTTTTGTCTTATTTTATTCTGGCTAAAGAAGTATACATTAAACCTCTATTCACATCTTTGTTTCTCACACGTTAATGTAATATAAACTATCGCTCTTACCTCTGTTATTAATCAGATGCAGGACAGACTTCTGTACTTCTTCCCACCAGAGTCCAGTTCATAATACAGGATCAGGAACAAAATAAAATCATAACTTTACTCTTAATAAATTACTCAGAGACTTGTTTAAAAGATGTTAAACGCATCACCATATGAAATGGTTTCGCTTTATTCAAACAATAACTCATAAGAAAATAATAACTAAAAGTAAATAGCGTAAAGTCTTCAACCGAGATGCAGCAATGAATGTGTTCAAACCATAACATTATATAGTCACAAAAACAACACGTCCTTTTTTCATGATTTATTTCGGTGAACACACACACACATCCGCATGCACACACTCATAGACAGGTTGCTATGGAAACAGGAAGTATGACATATCACTTTCGTAGCAACCTCTATTAGAACACATTCATATGAAGTAATTTCTGCTGTTTTTCTTTCTTTAAAGCAAATTAATCCATCTTTAGTTTTAATCTTAATCCGTTACAAAATCTTAAAAGTGTAGGCCAAGCAAATAACTACTTCTACACCAAACTGCATAGCATCATTTCTCTTATGATAAGATAAAAACATATTGCAATACATAATTTAGAAAGAAAGTCCATACTGTAACGTAGTTGTAAAATGCACTTCCTTGAACAATCATAATTCAGATGGCAAGAGGCAGCATACGTGACAGTTTTAACTGTTGAGCAAATTCTAACATCATGCATTTCTTTTTTCTTATCCCTCTGATGGTCTTCGTTTCATGTTTACCCTCGTGTTTTGTGGGGTCTCCAGAGACCCCAGACAATGACATTTAATTTTGTAACAAGATATTAGTTTTTTTTTTTACAAATGTAATTTTACTCTGTTTGTTAATGTTTTTACTCAACATTTGTGCAGTTTTTGGAGGATTTATGATATCTTAAAAATTTCTATAAATATATAAATATTTATTTAAATAGGCTTTTTACAAAAAAATTGCATTTGATGTAAAAATCATTTTATAAAAGACCCAGATTTCTAACTTTCATTCATGGGGATAACATGGATCATTTTAAATGATTTAATGTAACATTTATACCCATTTTTTGGAAAATGCAGTTTAAAAAAAAAAAAAAAGTCACTTTAACCACTAGATGGCTATAGAGCTCCACTAAATGCTAGTTGCTATTTGACTACCTGAAAGAAATCTTTTCACAAGTTGGATTCAGTTGGATTCATTTCTAAATATTATAAAATCACAATTATAACAAAAATAAAAAATTTTTTGTCAAAGGTTAGCATTTTTTTCCTGTTTTTCAATAATGTTACATCACAATGCATTGCAGGCAGTAAGCATGGTAAACCGCATGACTTCTGATGGGGTTGGAGCAGATTTGTGTGCGTGTGCTAAATTGTTTTGTCTCAAAATTTGTGACACTCTGGGTTTTCGGGGTGTCTGGAGACCCCGCAATCAAAATATCATCAAAATCAGAAACAACGCAGAACAAATCGACAGAAATGGCACAAATAAAGTGGCACACTTCCTCCAATGCAAAAAACATCCACAATGCTAAATTATATTGCTCACAACACACGTACACACACACACACACACGTAGAGAAATACATTTTTGAGACTATAGAAACTGTTCTCTTATCATTTGTCAAATAAAATCATCCAAAATGCAGAACCAACACAAATATAAAGTGGTTACACTGACACCGACAATGTGTACACACACACACACACACACACACACGCACGCACGCGCACGCGCACGCACACACACACACACACACACTCACACACTCACACACACACACACACACACACACTCACACACACACTCATATACACACACACACACTCACACACACACACACACATATTTTTTTATTTTTTTTTATTTACCTGGTTCATTATCACAGTTATCGAGTGACAGATGATTGTGAATATTGTGAATGGGAAATCTCATTCCTAAATAATATAACACTTATATTATGTGCACCATCTGCTCTCAGTCTTTCCATCGGTCCCTGACACTTTATCCATTCTTTTAATCACTCTACTAACTTTTCTTCGAGTGCTACCCTTAAAGGCCATATCATGGTTTCATTTTCTTTATGACCTAATTCATCATCTCTCTGAAGTGCTCTCTCAACAGCTGTCACTTCCGGTAACTGTGCGGTCCCCTGAATTTCCTCTTTCTGTCTGATCAGCTGTCCATTAAATTCAACCAAGTATCCTCATTATCTTTCACTTCCATCAGTGAAATATTTGGGTAAGTGCTTATGGTTCTTATGATATTTAGTAACTTTATCTTTCCTTTTCTGTTTAATTCTTCTCAAATCTAATTGATTGTCTCCTAGAATTAAACTCCATTGATCTCGTCTATGACTATTTTCACGAGCCTGGTTCATCACTAGATTTCTTTTTAACCTAGCCAGCTCTCCAGTCATAGAAAAAAACTTTTGGTTGTTCTTTTGCTACAGCTTTTAGCTGCAATAATCTTTTACTCACAGCAGTTACTATTTTCATCAGATTGCGTCATCGCTGCTTCTTGCTGGTGTGTCAGAAATGCAATCGAGCATCGCCCTTCTGCACTCCACAATGTTAAAGTAACTTCCTCTTCTTCTACAGAGACTGGAACATAAAGAGGAAGTGTCTCATCTCGTTGTTCTAATGCACCACTATTAAGACATATTTTGATTAATTTTAATCTAGCCTGCTCCATTTGCTCGGTCCACTGCCATTTTTCCTTCCTTGGTTCCATGATTTAATATTTTTGCCTCTCTAAATATTTCTTGATAGTCCACTCCAGACACTCCACCAACTACAAGCAACTCCACACCACACATATAAACTCTCAGAGCAGATCATTAGGGTAGGTGTAGGGTTAGGGTTAGTTGAAAGTGTTACTCTACCAACAGTTGACATGTGGTTGCAAAGCTACTCAACGCTAGTAGAAAGTCCAAAACGGATCACCAAAACAAAGAGCCAACGCAGATTCAAGTGCTCTTACTTATCCTTTGTGGATATCAAAATATTATCAGTGTAAACTACTGTATAAGCGGGATTTCTGATAAAACTTTCATAATTGCACTTTAAAATTGATTTAGCACAAAGCTTGTATCATCTTTGATTAACGTCATCTGTTTTCATTACGATTTTTTAAGGGGAGCCGAAGAATCCTATTCTTATATCACTTCTGGATATTCTTTGTTGTTTTTCTTTTACTTTCTCTTTGTTTTAACTTACTCTTTTTCTACACTGACTTCTTTTTTTCTGTCAGCTGTTTTTCACCCTGCCTTTTCTTGTTTAGGGCCTGCCTTTTAGTCTCTTTGCCATAATGTGCTCAATTTATTCAATTATTCTGGACTTTTCTGTATTACTTTTCTCTCCACTATTCTCAGTTTGATTTTCCCTAGATTTTGGATGCTCCCTATATTTTCTCCCTCTACGGGATGTACCTTTAGTGCCAGATCTTTCTTCAGTTTGTCTCTGCTTTTGGATCTACTCTCCATCTCATAGTGATTATAGGGCTTCTTTTCATGGATTGACCGTCTCATTGGGTTTTTAGACCTTTGTGTTTTATTATCTGATTTTCCCCGTCTGTCTGGATTATTTCTGTCTTTCTGTCATATCGAATAGAGCTTTTTCAGATTCTTCAGGAGAGGTCTCTGGGGCATAAAGAAGGAATACTTTTGCTCCTTCTAGCGTTCCTGTTCAATTTCTTCTTTATTATTAGGAATTAACCCTTCAAAAACCCTACGTAATTATCTGCCTCTGTGCAGCCCAAATTCAGCCAAAAAAATGCAAGTCTACTTACTCACCAGCAGAGCCGTGCAGAGACCTTTGGAGGGGCAGGTGCTCAAAGTATAAAAGGGGCACATGGAACAAGGTTTAAATAGCGCGGTTCAAAATAGCAATACAGCAATATATTGTGATGCATTCCTTGCCGATTTGCGTATCGATATGGATGATTATGTATTGATACGGCAGCAAATGCTGTGATGCAGTTTTTAAAAAGAAAAAGATTAGAAGAGACAATTTTAAGTTTAAAAGGAAAGAAAGGGGAAAAAAATCCACCTAATAATAGCTCTGGGATGAGAAACTGAAATGTCTTAAATTGTCCCAGCCTGAAGGCTTTTTCTTCTCTGTTCAACAGAATAATTAAGAAAAGCTGTTATAGTAAAAACTATAGAAAACGCTTGTGCCTCTACATTTTCCTCTTTCTCACCAGCCTCTGTCTCCTGGCTTGTTTTCCAGCTCTTTCTGTCACTTGTGCATCTACATTTGCCTCTTTTTCTTCCTCTATCTCCATCTCCTCATCTGATCTATTACTTTCCAGTCTCTGTCCATCTAAGAACAAGGCACAATCTACTATTTTATCATCAATCTATTATTTTAACCATCAATACTATTCTTGCACCTAATCAATAAGTCCACCTTAAATATTGATACAAAACAATAAACAACTGAGTCATGCTATGAAAGCACTGTATAACTGATATAGGCTTATGTTTTATTTATTTTTCCTTTTTATTCAAAACAATTTCAAACATGCTTAATATATCAGGAAATATCTCGATTCTCAAACGTGTAATTAAACGCGTTCTGCACCTTTATAGATTGTTATTTGATCAATAAATGGAAAGGTAGTGTAATCTATTAACTACACATAAAACACTGACTTTTTACTTAAGTGTCATATCATGCCATAAAATATTTTTAATACGACTGAATTTGTATTTAATGTAAATTTTAATAACAATATTGTAAGTTACTTATTTTAAGACTTTCATTTTACAGAGAGTAAATAACATTTACATTATCAAATAACATTTTCATTCAGTCTAGCCAGAGTTCAGGCACTCTCAAAAACTACCATTACAATCACTGAAGCACTTTACATTACATTATGCACATCAGGATTTTTTTTTAGTTTTCTCTCTCTCTCTCGGATGAAAGAATTCGCTAAATAATTCAGTCTGAGCAAGTGAACAAAAACACCGCGTTTCATGATGACTCTTCTGCACGTCTCCAATTGGCCATTGCATTCGCGCAACAGAACCGTTGATTGGTTATCATCATAAAAGCGTTGTACGAACGTCTCTGGCTCAGCGCCAACCAGCGAACACGGATAAGAATTTAGCAGCTGATGCTGTGCACTAAACGATCTAATCACAACAGTGTGATTATATCAAATATATACAAAATATTATTCTGCTGTTTTTTTTTTTTTTTTTTGGTCGTTTGGAAGCTGCATTTAAAATCAAATTGGCTCAGAAATCTTTGAATGGGCATGCCGCCTCTTCCCTGATGCCTGTGAAACGTTTCTCCCTCAAACAGCATGCTAACGTTACTCTACACTACAGGCTACACACTGCAATATAAACAACATATCTGCATGTTCTCACATCACGTCGTTCTTGTAAAATAATAATAAGTAAATAAATATAAAAATCACTTCACTGAGTATGAAACACCACTTACCAGCTTCAGCGGTGTTGAAAATATCCTCTGACAATTAAAAAATGCGCGTGCGGCGTGACGAATCGTCCCGGTCGGATGAGGAGGTCGTCGTCGTCAGGTCAAAGGTCATCTTGTTGGTCGTCTTATTGACGGCTAAATTATTATTCAAATTTTTACTAATATTTATATTGGGCATGAGCAGGTATTCACAAAAGGAAACGTTATGACAAAAAAAAATTAGAGGAAATTTTGCTTTGACAAAAGGGCACTTTGGGCACCAAAGGGCAAAGGGGCAGGTGCTCAAGCACCCCCCCCCCCCCCGGCACGTGCCTGCGTCACCAGATATCTTCATCTGTTCACCATATCTGGATAGTTCACTCACTTTTCCTTTCACTGTAGTATTTTTCAATTTGGCCTTTTTCAAGAGTTTCATCTCCTGATCTTTTCTCATTAATTCATCCAGAGTTACTTTGGATTCCATTGAATTATCTTAAGTTCATCTTGGAGTATGCACCTGATTTATGGGAGTTATTGGCCTTCTCTGGCCTGGTGTCCCCAAGTGTAATTAATAAGTGCAATTTATCTCAACTGGTTACTCTATTTCTTCCTCTGACTGGTATCTTGACTCAGGAGTTATATCCCTGAAACTGAGCCTTCTCTGTCTCCTCGTTTCTCTGATGGGGGAAGTTATCACATCTCTGTCTGCATATTATTCAGCTACTAGGCTACATCTACAGGGAAAGCTGAATTTCCTGGAACTTCATCAGAGCGTCTCACTTGTAGAGATTTTGCTCGAGTGCGCCCTCCGGAGACGAGTATGAATGAAAAACAAATTAATTTAGTATTCATTATTGCTCACGAAACCTTTCCTTACGTTCTTCTCCAGTGTTTCTGTGGCTCAGTGGTAGAGCATTGTGTTAGCAGTGCAAAAGGTTGTGGGTTTGATTCCCAGGGAACAAAGGTACTGTTAAAAAGAAATGTATTAGTCGCTTTGGATAAAAGCGTCTGCTAAATGTGAAGTTAAATGAATATATTGTTATTACAAAAGTAATATTCCTTATTTTGTTTAATGTTTTATTTAGAAATATTATTATTAGTTTTATTGATATATAAAATAAAAGGAATATAACAGCTAATAAAATTGGTGTCTTATCTCCATCCTGCCGCCAGAGGTCACTCAAAGAGAAACAAACACAGGCTACGAAATTACACTGTTTACAAAACTGAAAAAATAAGTTTTCTATGTTCTTGTGTACAAATAATTGTTTCTTTTCTATTTGGATTTCTCAAAAAAAGTACATCCATCTTCTTTCTTTCAGTTTCCTATTTAATGTCTCTCCTGTATGTTGCTGGCTCATTAATATTCAACATATTAAAGCGTTGGTCTGATCACTACCTCATTCAGCATGGAACTGACGTCATTCTTCAATCTCATCAGTCAGTTTAAATAAAATAACTGCTCTTGAGCCTTTTGTCACTTTAATCAGACTGAATAAGCTTCTTTGGCACTAAAATCTTTTTATCTGCACTGTTTGTTCACTTCACTGGATTGCACTCTCTCTGCCATGTGCCTTGCCATGCTTTATTTTTAGATGCTAGCTGGATTTTGTTGCCTTGTACCTTAATGTGCAGTGACAATAAAGTTGAATCTAATCTAATATAATAGGAAATATTACAGCAATATTTAGCAATATTACTGATTTGACTGCGCTGGTATTATCAGATGAGAAGTGAACTGATCTGGATGATGACATCAGTGTTGTGATTTATAGCTGAAATGAGCTGATTTGACCAACTTCACACAGTTTATCGATCCATGATGACTTCTGCCTCTGCTAAACACAAAATGGAAAACAAACTCTTTTCATTAATATACTATATTCAGTATTTTAAAATAATGTTTGATAAGGGAGAACTGTACATGCTGCATGTTTTGTTCAGTTCTTAAATAAAATATCTCATGTCTGTCTTTATTCATCTTATCAACACAACATCAGTTTGTCTTTTCTTCTTTCTTAATTGCCATGTATCCAACATATATTCACTGAACACAGTGTCATCTAGTGTCTTCCTAGAGTAACATTCACAATCACTTGATATCATCACACTGCGCTCTGAACTTCTGTTTTCCTCCAGACGGCGCTCGATATTATAAATGCTACAAAACATAAACAGACTCTTGAAGCTCAGAGTGAGAAAACTTTATTGATAAAGGCAAGCAAATACAGAAGACAAATGAATAGTACAGTGAGATCAGAGTCTTATCTGAGAGAAATATAATCAACAAGCTTTTAAACTGCATCTGTACAATAAAAACATTATTAGACAATTACATTTTAAAAGCCCTTAAACCCTGAATCAAATATGAAAGCCTGATATAATTAATAATCTATATTAATATGACAAACCACACAAAACACACTTGAAGAAGTTTTAAAGTTCAGCGTCTCCTTCAGATTTCAAGTTCCCCTCAAGAACATGCACCTGATGTGTGAATCTGTGTTTGATCTTGATCAGCTCTTCTGGATCTGATGTCATAAACCAGAAGAATGACAGTAGCCACGCCCACCAGAGCAGAGAGGACCAATCGGATCACAGCTTCAGTAGACCCACAGCAGTGGACAGAGTCTGAGGAATAAAAACACCAAACTGAGATCAGATCAGTCAATAAACATTAATATCAAGAATATTTGAAGAACAGGACACAGGATCTCTTCTCACCAGAGACAGAAACAGTGAAAGCTTTTAATGACTGGTTTAGATTCAAATGTTTTGGTCCTAAATGTAGTAAATAACGTCCAGCATGTTCAGTTGTGATGTTTGTGATGGTCAGAGATCCAGTTTGATTGTCCAGCTTCAGTCTGTCTCTGAATCTCCCGTCAAGAACATTATCATTTACAGAGAATCCATTGGTCCATCTACTGATCTCCACTAATAAAGTGATTTCAGCTCCAAACCTCCACTCTATTGAAACACCATTCATTATTTCAGTAAGATCAGAGTTCAGAGTGACTGAATCTCCCTTCTTCACTGATATTTCTTCTGTATCACCAAACACACAGAGAACAAACAGAAACAGGGTTTGTCACAAGTTAGTACTGTAAAAATACTTTATAATTGTTTATGTAAGCAATTAGTTAAGAAATGTAATTTTTAAATAATAATGTTAAACAAAAAACAGACAAAAAATAATATTGTATCTGGTGATGAAAAAATAAATAAAAAAGGTGTAACAAATATTTAATTCACCATTGACAGCATTGAGAAAGAACGTTTTCCTCATTCTGCTCCACATTCTACGGTCGATCATGAGTTCATAACGTCCAGCGTGTTCAGTTGAGATGTTAGTGATGGTCAGAGATCCAGTTTGATTGTCCAGCTTCAGTCTGTCTCTGAATCTCCCGTCAAGAACATCATCAAATACAGTGACACTGTCATCCCATTTATAGATTACAGCTATTAAACTGTCTTCAAACCTCCACCGAATCCAATCATAATCTATTTCAGTAAGATCAGAGTTCAGAGTGACTGAATCTCCCTCCTTCACTGATATTTCATCTGTATCACCAAACACACAGAGAACAAACAGAAACAGGGTTCATCACAGATTGAGAGTGTTATTTAATGGTTTACTAAAGTAAATAGTTAAGTTTAAATCTGAAATGAATGACATCATAAAAATTAATAACTGTATCTTTTGCTGATTCTGTAAGGATCATCAGAATCAGAAACATCCAGAAACATCTCACAGCAATTCCTACATATTTTATGAGTTGCATAATTCGTTTGAATTTGTACGAATCACTTACACTGGGGTTTAGAAAAATCTAGAAAAAGAATTAGCCACTTCGTAAAATACTTACGAAATGGTCGTGAGATATAAATATAAAACAGCTGAAACAATTATTTAACCCACCATAGACACTGAGCCGGAAACTCTTTCTCACAGTGTTGTTATATACTCTATAATATCCAGCATGTTCAAATGTGATGTTTGTGATGGTCAGAGATCCAGTTTGATCGTCCAGCTTCAGTCTGTCTCTGAATCTCCCGTCAGGAACATCATCATATACAGAGAATCTGTCGGCCGTCATATTGATTTCAGCTATTAATCTTTTTTCAAACTCCCACCGAATCAGATCATTATCCATCGTTTCAGAAAGATCAGAGTTTAGAGTGACTGAATGTCCAACTTTCACGTACGTTTCACCAAACACACCTGAAGAACAGAGCTTTTTTAAAGATATATAACACTTTCCTCACATTATTGTTGTTTTAATCAAACTTGTAGAGTCATTAAAAACAAATCCTCAAACCAATCTCCTCCAGACATCACTTTTGGTCACACTTTTACTTTAATCTTTAATGTCAAACTAACACTGTCGGGTATTTAAGCTTCATATTTATTTTATTTTATAATTTCATAATAGACCTGAATTTAGATCTGAATTCAAACTTGATCTCACCACAGTTCACTTATTTCTATATGAGAATAAGTGAATATTAAACCTCTCAAACTAAATTATCCAGTGTTTTATTACATGCTACCAGAACAGAAGCAACTGAAGCCATAAAAAATAATTTAAACTCACCAACCAGACGCCACAAACACAAACAGAACCAGAATCTGTCAAACATCTTCATTGATTTCAGTTCACAAATATGAAGACAAACTCTTCAGAACTGGTTCAGTAATAAAATGACAGATGAGCTGATGAGAGACTGATCTGTAGTAAAGTGAAGTGAAACTCTACTGTCGGCTGGAAGTGTTAAATCGTGTCCTCCAGCTCTTTTCTTGCTTATTTAGTCACACTATCTTTGTCGCGTTTAGCTCCTGTCTCCCACAACTTCCTGTTGATCAGTGATGTTAGTTTACACAGAAATAAACTGAATCATGATATGATCAGAGACTAGAGAAGATACGAGTGTTTAAAGCAGTGTTTGATCGGCTTGATGTCAGGTGTGAGAGGATAACAAAGCCCACCTTTTGTCTTATTTTATTCTGGCTAAAGAAATATACATAAAACCTCTATTCACATCTTTGTGTCTCACACGTTAATGTAATATAAACTATCGCTCTTACCTCTGTTATTAATCAGATGCAGGAGAGACTTCTGTACTTCTTCCCACCAGAGTCCAGTTCATAATACAGGATCAGGAACAAAATAAAATAATAACTTTACTCTTAATAAATTACTCAGAGACTTGTTTAAAAGAAGTTAAACGCATCACCATATGAAATGGTTTCGCTTTATTCAAACAATAACTCAAAAGAAAATAATAACTAAAAGTAAATAGCATAAAGTCTTCAGCCGAGATGCAGCAATGAATGTGTTCAAATCATAACATTATATAGTCACAAAAACAACACGTCCTTTTTTCATGATTTATTTCGGTGAACACACTCACACTTCCGCATACACACACTCAAATACAGGTTGCTATGGAAACAGGAAGTATGACATATCACTTCCTTAACAACCTCTATTAGAACACATTCATATGAAGTAATTTCTGCTGTTTTTCTTTCTTTAAAACAAATGAATCCATCTGCAGTTTTAATCTTAATCCGTTACAAAATCTTAAAAGTGTAGGCCAAGCAAATAACTACTTCTACACCAAACTGCATAGCATCATTTCTCTTATGATAAGATAAAAACATATTGCAATACAGCATTTAGAAAGAAAGTCCATACTGTAACGTAGTTGTAAAATGCACTTCCTTGAACAATCATAATTCAGCTAGCAAGAGGCAGCATACGTGACAGTTTTAACTGTTGAGCAAATTCTAACATCATGCATTTCTTTTTTCTTATCCCTCTGATGGTCTTCGTTTCATGTTTACCCTTGTGTTTTGTGGGGTCTCCAGAGACCCCAGACAATAACATTTAATTTTGTAACAAGATATTAGTTTTTTTTTTTTACAAATGTAATTTTACTCTGTTTGTTAATGTTTTTACTCAACATTTGTGCAGTTTTTGGAGGATTTATGATATCTTTAAAATTTCTATAAATAAATAAATATTTATTTAAATAGGCTTTTTACAAAAAAATAGCATTTGATGTAAAAATCATTTTATAAAAGACCCAGATTTCTAACTTTCATTCATGGGGATAACATGGATCATTTTAAATGATTTAATGTAACATTTATACCCATTTTTTGGAAAATGCAGTAAAAAAAAAAAAAAAAAGTCACTTTAACCACTAGATGGCTATAGAGCTCCACTATATGCTATTTGCTATTTGACTACCTGAAAGAAATCTTTTCACAAGTTGGATTCAGTTGGATTCATTTCGAAATATTATAAAATCACAATTATAACAAAAATAAAATATTTTTTGTCAAAGGTTAGCATTTTTTTCCTGTTTTTCAATAATGTTACATCACAATGCATTGCAGGCAGTAAGCATGGTAAACCGCATGACTTCTGATGGGGTTGGAGCAGATTTGTGTGCGTGTGCTAAATTGTTTTGTCTCAAAATTTGTGACACTCTGGGTTTTCGGGGTGTCTGGAGACCCCGCAATCAAAATATCATCAAAATCAGAAACAACGCAGAACAAATCGACAGAAATGGCACAAATAAAGTGGCACACTTCCTCCAATGCAAAAAACATCCACAATGCTAAATTATATTGCTCAAAACACACGTACACACACACACACACATATAGAGAAATACATTTTTGAGACTATAGAAACTGTTCTCTTATCATTTGTCAAATAAAATCATCCAAAATGCAGAACCAACACAAATATAAAGTGGTTACACTGACACCAACAATGTGTACACACACACACACACACACACACACACACACGCACGCACGCACGCACGCACGCACGCGCGCACACACACACACACACACTCACACACACACACACACACACACACACACTCATATACACACACACACACTCACACACACACACTCACACACACACACACACACACACACACACTCACTCACACACACACACACACACACACACACATATTTTTTTATTTTTTTTATTTACCTGGTTCATTATCACAGTTATCGAGTGACAGATGATTGTGAATATTGTGAATGGGAAATCTCATTCCTAAATAATATAACACTTATATTATGTGCACCATCTGCTCTCAGACTTTCCATCGGTCCCTGACACTTTATCCATTCTTTTAAACACTCTACTAACTTTTCTTCGAGTGCTACCCTTAAAGGCCATATCATGGTTTCAATTTCTTTATGACCTAATTCATCATCTCTCTGAAGTGCTCGCTCAACAGCTGTCACTTCCGGTAACTGTGCGGTCCCCTGAATTTCCTCTTTCTGTCTGATCAGCTGTCCATTAAATTCAACCAAGTATCCTCATTATCTTTCACTTCCATCAGTGAAATATTTGGGTAAGTGCTTATGGTTCTTATGATATTTAGTAACTTTATCTTTCCTTTTCTATTTAATTCTTCTCAAATCTAATTGATTGTCTCCTAGAATTAAACTCCATTGCTCCTGTCTATGACTATTTTCACGAGCCTGGTTCATCACTAGGTTTCTTTTTAACCTAGCCAGCTCTCCAGTCATAGAAAAAAACGTTTGGTTGTTCTTTTGCTTCAGCTTTTAGCTGCAATAATCTTTTACTCACAGCAGTTACTATTTTCTCAGCACTATTTTCATCAGATTGCGTCATCGCTGCTTCTTGCTGGTGTGTCAGAAATGCAATCGAGCATCGCCCTTCTACACTCCACAGTGTTAAAGTAACTTCCTCTTCTTCTTCAGAGATGTGAACGTAAAGAGGAAGTGTTTTATCTCATCATTCTAATGCACCACTATTAAGACATATTTTGATTCATTTTAATCTAGCCTGCTCCATTTGCTCGGTCCACTGCCATTTTCCTTCCTTGGATCCCTGATATAATATTTTTGCCTCTCTAAATATTTCTTGATAGTCCACTCCAGACACTCCACCAACTACAAGCAACTCCACACCACACATATAAACTCTCAGAGCAGATCATTAGGGTAGGTGTAGGGTTAGGGTTAGTTGAAAGTGTTACTCTACCAACAGTTGACATGTGGTTGCAAAGCTACTCAACGCTAGTAGAAAGTCCAAAACGGATCACCAAAACAAAGTGCCAACGCAGATTCAAGTGCTCTCACTTATCCTTTGTGGATATCAAAATATCACCAATGTAAACTACTGTATAAGCGGGATTTCTGATAAAACTTTCATAATTGCACTTTAAAATTGATTTAGCACAAAGCTTGTATCATCTTTGATTAACGTCATCTGTTTTCATTACGATTTTTTAAGGGGATCCGAAGAATCCTATTCTTATGTCACAAGGTGACGATCTTTAGGGGCAGTGTTTCCGCCCGGACCGGAAAAACAGAACACCGGAACGTCCGGTAGCGCCGTAAGAGGGAAAATCAGGGAATTCGATGCACCTGTGCCTAGTTAGGGACAGCGGTTGGTGATTGGAGGATACGCTGGACAAGGCAGTACTTAAGGCCAAGTTATTTCACAGTCTGAGAGCTCTTTCTGGTGTGTGTGAAGCACTGTGTCGTGCCCGTCTTGGTGCGCTGCTGGTGGCTGTCTAACTCTCTCTCTCCCTCAGGCTGGAATTGTATGATTGTGAAGACATCGCGAACCTTAAAGGTTGAGAAGTGAACGGATTATGCGGCGAATTGAGACGACGTGAAAAAGGGGATTGGAAGCGGCATTGATGTGAGTACTAAGAGCAAGCCGAAAGTGCCCTGTATATTGACCTGGCGTTGTGTAGATCTCCCCAGGAGGAGGAGGGCGGTCCTACCCCTAATATAGCGTGGTGGGAGAGCCGAAGGAATACTTATTGAAGTAGTCACAACGACGACATCACTAGCTAGGCCGCATATTCCATCGCCAGATGCGAACCAAGCGAAGTGAAGGAAGACGGGTGTCCTTTTTGTACACTGAGTGTGGTGGGTGAGTCTTCGTGCTGTGAAAACCTAAAATTTTGACGTGGTGCTGTATATTGCTGTGGGTTGCTGTGTATTGCCGTGTGTCCTGTCAGATAAACCCCCGCCTTCACGCACTCGCGGGAGGACAAGGAGACTGCTGGTTCTAGCCTAGTTCAGTACAGTATATGTTGTGAGCGTGCTTCAGATCTCCGGAGATAGCACGGTACGCTGTGTTCAGCCCAGAGGTGGGAGCTATTCAAAGCAAACTAACTGTGCTTTGTGTCCAATCTGATACCTGTGGAGAGAAAAGGAAAAAGAGAGTGAGTAACACAAGGAGAAACAGAGGAAACCTGTACTTACAGTACGCTGTGTTCAGCCCAGAGGTGAGAGTCATTCAAAGCAAACTAACTGTGCTATTGTGCCCAAGTTGATACCTGTGGAGAGAAAAGGAGAGAGAGTGAATAACACGAGGAGGAATAGAGCGAACCCTGTACTTACGGTACGTTGTGTCCAGCCCAGAGGTGAAAGCCATCCAAAGCAGAGTAACTGTGTTTTGTGTCCAAGTTGATACCTGTAGAGAGGAGGAGAGAGAGTGGATAACGCGAGGAGAAATAGAGCGAAACCTGTACTTACAGTACGCTGTGTCCAGCCCAGAGGTGAGAGCCATTCAAAGCAAACTAACTGTGCTATTGTGCCCAAGTTGATACCTGTGGAGAGAAAAGGACAGAGAGCAGGTAACACGAGGAGAGACCGAGGAAACCTGTACTTACGCCGCTGCCTGTGGAGAAAGAGAAAGCGAGTGAGCACCCAAGCAACGAACTGTGTGAACCAGTACTTACTGTGAGCTGCAATCAGCGAAGAGGTGAAAGCCATCCAAAGCAGAGTAACTGTGTTTTGTGTCCAAGTTGATACCTGTAGAGAGGAGGAGAGAGAGTGGATAACGCGAGGAGAAATAGAGAGAAACCTGTACTTACAGTACGCTGTGTCCAGCCCAGAGGTGAGAGCCATTCAAAGCAAACTAACTGTGCTATTGTGCCCAAGTTGATACCTGTGGAGAGAAAAGGAGAGAGAGTGGGTAACACGAGGAGAGACCGAGGAAACCTGTACTTACGCCGCTGCCTGTGGAGAAAGAGAAAGCGAGTGAGCACCCAAGGAACGAACTGTGTGAACCAGTACTTACTGTGAGCTGCAATCAGCAAAGAGGTGAGAGCAAAACCAAGCCGAATTAACTGTGCCTTTGCGTCCCAGCCGTTGCCTGTGGAGGAAGAGAAAGAGAGTGAGCACCCCGAGAACGAACTGTGTGAACCAGTACTTACCGTGAGTTGTATTCAGCGAAGAGGAGGAAGAAGGAGGGCGCTACGGATACCTAAGACTCTGGCCGGGCCCCGAGTCCCACGCCCCGGATCCCCGTGGCTCCCTTGCTCCCTGACCTCTTCCCGGCCATAGCCCATCTGGAGGGCCGAGTCAGAGTTTAGTTTTAATTGCCCTTTCCCTATTCCCCAAGCTATTTTTAAATATTTAAATAAAGATTGTTTTATCACTTACTTGTTCTCATGTTGTTTGGCCATTGGGTTGGCTTTGGGGACCTCCTCGAGGTGGAAGTTGAGAAGGGGTGTGGCTTAGTCAAAGCATAGCCGCCCCTGGGTGTGACAGATTTGGCGTAGTCGGCAGGGTTTCCACCTCGAGTTGAGTAACCAAGGTCGTCCAATGACCGACGACACGGGGCCTTCAGCCCAACCCCGTGCTATGTCCGTTTTTATGGGGAGCCCCTGGATCCAAAAGTATGGGGGGACAGAATCCGAGGTACGATTGTCTGAATGGAAGGCCCAGCTAGAGTACCTGGCCGACCTACAGGGCCTTAGTGCAGCCCAGCGGCTTCAATTTGTGTTAAACTCCCTGGATGGAGAAGCGCGGCGAGAGGTGCATGCCGCCCCCGAAGCCGTTAGAGCCAACGCCCAAACCGTGTTCCAGTTCCTCACTGAACAGTATGGTGACCACACCCCCGTAGCTGTCCTTCGCTCCCAGTTCTTCAATTGTAAGCAGGGCCCCCGTCAACCGATTAGAGCTTTCGCCCTGAGGTTGCGAGAGCAATTCGCCCGACTACAGACCCGTCAGGACCACGAGTTGGGAGATGGAGAGACTCTATTGCGGGACCAGTTTCTTCTGGGGCTGAAGGAGGGTCCGGTGAGACAGAGCCTACGTATCCAGTTTCGAAGGGACCCCGGGTCTTACGTTCGAAGATCTGAAGAAAGAGGCACTGGCCCTGGAAGGTGATGAGACTGAGGTGAGTGGTCCCCAGTGTGTGCGGCCGTCAGTGAAGTAGCACCAGCACAACCCGGAGGCCCTGACTGGAAGCAAGCACTGAAGGCTGAACTTTTGAAAGATGTCCGCGATCAGATGTCTGAACTGTCTAAAGCCCTCGTAGGAGAATTGCGCCAAGGACGGGCGCGGGAGGAACCACGGCCGGCGCCCCGAGACCGAGTGTACTCAGAGGGAGGCCGAGAGCCGTTCAGGCGCCCGAACCACTTTAATCGGCCCCGTTTTGAATGGGACGAGCAAGGGCGACCCATCTGCAACCGCTGTGGCAAACCAGGTCACTATAGCCGCCAGTGTGGGCCCCGCAGGGCGTCAGAAGGGGGTTTTTAGGTCGGCCGGCCACTGTGGGTCGTGTGGCCGGGACCCCTCGAGAAGACCCTGGAAGAGGATATGGCTCTAGGAGCCAGATGATTGGGCGTAGCCCCGTGGCGAAGGTGAGAGTGTGCGGCAAGGAGATTCAATGCCTGGTAGACACAGGCTCCCAAGTGACGTTATTTGCTGAGAGTTTATCCGAAGAAGTGTTTGGGAAACAAGGGGCACCAGGGGCGGAGGCCCCCTGGCTTACTCTGAAGGGCGCAAACGGCCTCGACATCCCATATATTGGCTACCGATTGACGGACCTAGAGGTTCACGGAGTGATGGTCCCCCAGAAAGGTGTGATTATCGTGCAAGACCATTGTCTGGGTGTACATCGAGCCCTGTTGGGCATGAATGTCCTCGCTGATTGCTGGGAAGAGCTATTTCGGGCTAGGCCCGTATCGAAGATACCACCTGCAGAGAGGCCCAAGTGGGAGTGTGTGGTAGCTGACTGTCGAAGGGTGCAAATGAGCCAAGTCCGCAGAGAACAGGAAGAGGTAGGAAGAGTGATGTGTCGTTTTGCTTTGTCTGTCCCCGCAAAAAGTGAGGCTGTTGTGTGGGCGCGAGTACCGCCCCGAAGAGCGGGCCCAGAAGAGTGGGTGCTGGTGGAGCCCCATGTGGATTGTCCACAAGTGGAAGTGGCACGAGGACTAGCGACGGTCCGGCGGGGGAGAGTCCTCACGGTGCAAATACATCGGCACCAACGATTAGCCCGTCTGACAACGGTTAAACCCCACCAAGTAAGGGAAGAGAGGGATATTAATTTTCGTCAGGTGTGCCCCACTGTCATCGAGGTGGCCCTGACACAAGTAGACACCCCATGGGGTGGTATGGAGAGGAGTGTGCCGAGCCACCTGGCGGGTGAGTCATTACAAGGGGAGGATTTAGAACAAGCACAGACACAGAAGTTACAGGCCCTCCTTCGGAGATGGCAGCATGTGTTCGCCACCCACGATGAAGACTACGGATGCACCCAGGTGGTACAACATCATATACCTACCGGGGATGCAGGGCCCAGCCGGGAGAGGTATCGCCCAATTCCGCCCACTTTGTATACCGAGGTACGTACACTCCTGCAAGGCATGCTGAAGCAAGGAGTTGTCAGGGAAAGCAGCAGCCCGTGGGCGGCCCCCATAGTGCTGGTGCAAAAGAAGACGGGGGCTTGGAGATTCTGCGTGGACTACCGTAAGCTGAACCTCGTGACTAAGAAAGACAACTTCCCTTTGCCGCGGATCGAAGATTCGCTTGCCAGCCTCACACAGTCGGCATGGTACTCTACCCTAGATTTGGCCAGTGGCTACTGGCAGGTGCAGGTGGCCGAAGCAGACCGGGTGAAGACTGCCTTTACAACCCCGTTTGGACTATTTGAATGGGACCGGATGCCTTTCGGGCTCTGTAACGCTCCGGCCACCTTCCAGCGGCTGATGCAGCGGTGCTTGGGAGGTCAGTTAATGGAGTCAGTATTAGTTTACCTGGATGATGTGATTGTCTACTCCCCAGATTTTGATTCACACCTGAGGCACCTCGAGGAAGTCTTTCGGGCCATGGAGAAGTACGGATTGAAACTACAGCCCAATAAGTGTCACTTACTACGGAGAGAAGTCAACTTTTTGGGCCACGTGGTCAGTGCGGCTGGAGTGTCCGTAGATCCTGGAAAGGTATCGGCCGTGAAAGACTGGAAGGCCCCGAGGACAGTGAGGCAAGTGCGATCCTTTTTAGGATTTGTGGGATACTATAGGCGTTTCATAAAGGACTTTTCAAAAATTGCTGAACCCCTTAATCAGTTGCTGGTTGGCACAGGTCGTAACCGGGGCCGGGGGTCGCCCAACGAAGACTGGGATGCAAATTGTGAGTCGGCGTTCCAGACATTGAAGCAGGAGCTGCTACAGGCCCCTATCTTGGCATACGCAGATTTCACAAAACCATTCCTTCTGTATACAGATGCCAGCATTCTCGGGCTGGGAGCGGTGTTGGCTCAACGGCAGGACGGAGTCGAGAGGGTCATCGCGTCCGCCAGCCGGAGCCTCCACCCAGCCGAGAGGAACGATGCGAACTATAGTTCTTTCAAATTGGAGCTGCTGGCATTGAAGTGGGCCCTAAGTGAGAAATTGAAAGACTACCTCTGGGGTGCCAAGGTGACGATCATTACAGACAATAACCCATTAGTACACTTACAGACGGCGAAGCTGGGAGCCGTGGAGCAGCGGTGGGTGGCCCAACTGGCCAACTTTGACTATCAACTACAGTACCGACCAGGGCGTGAACACACGAACGCGGACGTCCTCTCAAGGCTGCCCGAAGCGGAAAGCCCCGGAGGGGCCAGCCCGGAGGAGGGCTATATGGTAGGAGCAGTAGAGGCACCAGGCAGCAGACAAGAGGCCGTGCCTGAGAACTGGGGATGGGATCCCCGTCGGTGGAGGGAGAGACAGGCCAGGGATCAAGATGTGCGGCTGGTAAGAGAATGGCTGGAACAGGGCCGACGGCTGACGCCAGCGGAGAGGTTAGCCCAGACGGATACTGGGAGGAGGCTGCTGGGGCAATGGGACAGGCTGGAGCTGAGAGATGGCGTTCTGTGGCAGAAGGGTCAGTGACACGAAGTTGGGCGAAGAAGTACGCCAGATCGTGGTACCCGCAGATGAGGTAACGGCGTTAGTTTCGGCATACCACAACCAGTTGGGGCACCAGGGACAGGAGAGGACCGTGTCCCTGCTTAGGAGATTCTTCTTTTGGCCCGGGCTAGAGGCATCGGTGCACGCCCTAATTCAAGCTTGCCCGAGATGCATATTGTTTAAGTCCAGACGGGAGGTCCGAGCGCCAATGGTACCCATCCATGCGAAGGCCTCCCTTCATATCATGGCTATGGACTTCTTGACACTGGGCCGACCACGAGATCGCTACCAGAACATCTTGGTAATAACGGATTTGTTCACAAAGTACGCTTGGGCTATCCCCACCCTCGACCAGACTGCAACCACCACCGCTACAGTTTTATGGCGGGCCGTCTTCCAGACGTTCGGATGCCCGGAGTTTCTGCACTCCGATCAAGGAGCCAACTTTGAGTCCAGGGTAATTAGAGAACTATGCCAGTTGTACGGTTGCACGAAAACTCACACCACTTCGTATCATCCTCAGGGGAACGGCGGCTGCGAGAGATTCAATCAGACCCTATTGGGGCTGCTGGGGACCTTGGACCAACAACGGCAGGACGATTGGGTGAGTGCATTGCCAAACCTCCTACAGGCCTATAACAACAGTATACATAGTACTACGGGTTACGCCCCCACGTACCTGATGTTTGGCAGACACATACGAATGCCTACTGACCTGGTCCTAGGAGTGACAGCCGACCAAGAGGAAGCAAGTGTAACGGAGTGGGTGGGGCGCCATCACCAGCGCTTGCATTTCGCCTACGAGCAGGTGTCGAAAAGGATACAGACGGCAGGAGAGAAAAGTAAGCGGTTGTATGATCGGACTGCTAGAGAAGCCCCTCTACTGCCAGGAGAGAGGGTGTTGGTGAGAGATAATCGGCGGCAGGGGAAGGGGAAACTGAGTGACCGTTGGGAGGCCACCCCTTATGTAGTCTGCCGGCAGCAGAGGCCGGGACCGGAACATGATTCGCCCATGCCCTAACTACCCTGAAGCCGTGGAAGAAGTCCCCACGGAACCTGTACCAGTGGCCCCCTGGATTGAAGGTTGGGCTGTGGTACCAGGGAGACCCGTGGTGGCACCACCCCCGATCGCCCCGAGAGAACCAGAAGCAGCCCCTGAACAAGCTGAGCCCGATTCACCAGTGAGACGATCCCAGCGAGAGAACCGAGGCCGACCCCCTGCCCGCTATGGTGAGTGGACAGCCCGAGGACGTTCTAGGGACTAGAACGGATTGGCGGGGGAGGATGTCACAAGGTGACGATCTTTAGGGGCGGAACCAAAATTCGGGAAGTTTGGTTCCGCCCGGAAGTGTTTCCGCCCGGACCGGAAAAAACAGAACACCGGAATGTCCGGTAGCGCCGTAAGAGGGAAAATCAGGGAATTCGATGCACCTGTGCCTAGTTAGGGACAGCGGTTGGTGATTGGAGGATACGCTGGACAAGGCAGTACTTAAGGCCAAGTTATTTCACAGTCTGAGAGCTCTTTCTGGTGTGTGTGAAGCACTGTGTCGTGCCCGTCTTGGTGCGCTGCTGGTGGCTGTCTAACTCTCTCTCTCCCTCAGGCTGGAATTGTATGATTGTGAAGACATCGCGAACCTTAAAGGTTGAGAAGTGAACGGATTATACGGCGAATTGAGACGACGTGAAAAAGGGGATTGGAAGCGGCATTGATGTGAGTACTAAGAGCAAGCCGAAAGTGCCCTGTATATTGACCTGGCGTTGTGTAGATCTCCCCAGGAGGAGGAGGGCGGCCCTACCCCTAATATAGCGTGGTGGGAGAGCCGAAGGAATACTTATTGAAGTAGTCACAACGACGACATCACTAGCTAGGCCGCATATTCCATCGCCAGATCCGAACCAAGCGAAGTGAAGGAAGACGGGTGTCCTTTTTGTACACTGAGTGTGGTGGGTGAGTCTTCGTGCTGTGAAAACCTAAAATTTTGACGTGGTGCTGTATATTGCTGTGGTTGCTGTGTATTGCCGTGTGTCCTGTCAGATAAACCCCCGCCTTCACGCACTCCGTCGCGGGAGGACAAGGAGACTGCTGGTTCTAGCCTAGTTCAGTACAGTATATGTTGTGAGCGTGCTTCAGATCTCCGGAGATAGCACGGTACGCTGTGTTCAGCCCAGAGGTGGGAGCTATTCAAAGCAAACTAACTGTGCTTTGTGTCCAATCTGATACCTGTGGAGAGAAAAGGAAAAAGAGAGTGAGTAACACAAGGAGAAACAGAGGAAACCTGTACTTACAGTACGCTGTGTTCAGCCCAGAGGTGAGAGTCATTCAAAGCAAACTAACTGTGCTATTGTGCCCAAGTTGATACCTGTGGAGAGAAAAGGAGAGAGAGTGAATAACACGAGGAGGAATAGAGCGAACCCTGTACTTATGGTATGTTGTGTCCAGCCCAGAGGTGAAAGCCATCCAAAGCAGAGTAACTGTGTTTTGTGTCCAAGTTGATACCTGTAGAGAGAAAAGGAGAGAGAGCGGGTAACACGAGGAGAGACCGAGGAAACCTGTACTTACACCGCTGCCTGTGGAGAAAGAGAAAGCGAGTGAGCACCCAAGGAACGAACTGTGTGAACCAGTACTCACTGTGAGCTGCAATCAGCGAAGAGGTGAGAGCAAAACCAAGCCGAATTAACTGTGCCTTTGCGTCCCAGCCGTTGCCTGTGGAGGAAGAGAAAGAGAGTGAGCACCCCGAGAACGAACTGTGTGAACCAGTACTTACCGTGAGTTGTATTCAGCGAAGAGGAGGAAGAAGGAGGGCGCTACGGATACCTAAGACTCTGGCCGGGCCCCGAGTCCCACGCCCCGGATCCCCGTGGCTCCCTTGCTCCCTGACCTCTTCCCGGCCATAGCCCATCTGGAGGGCCGAGTCAGAGTTTAGTTTTAATTGCCCTTTCCCTATTCCCCAAGCTATTTTTAAATATTTAAATAAAGATTGTTTTATCACTTACTTGTTCTCGTGTTGTTTGGCCATTGGGTTGGCTTTGGGGACCTCCTCGAGGTGGAAGTTGAGAAGGGGTGTGGCTTAGTCAAAGCATAGCCGCCCCTGGGTGTGACACTTATATCACTTCTGGATGTTCTTTGTTGTTTTTCTTTTACTTTCTCTTTGTTTTAACTTCCTCTTTTTCTACACTGACTTCTTTTTTTACTGTCAGCTGTTTTTCACCCTGCCTATTCTTGTTTAGGGTCTACTTTTTAGTCTCTTTGCCATAATGTGCTCAATTTATTCAATTATTCTGGACTTTTCTGGATTAACTTTAGGGCCAGATCTTTCTTCAGTTTGTCTCTGCTTTTGGATCTACTCTCCATCTCATAGTGATTATAGGGCTTCTTTTCAAGGCTTGACCGTCTCATTGGGTTTTTAAACCTTTGTGTTTTATTATCTGATTTTTCCCTGTCTGTCTGGATTATTTCTGTCTTTCTGTCATATCGAATTAGATCTTTTTCTAATTCTTCAGGAGAGGTCTCTGGGCCATAAAGAAGGAATACTTTTGCTCCTGCTACTGTATGCCACTTTTCTTCAAAGCTTTCCTGTTCAGTTTCTTCTTTATTCTTAGAAATTAACCCTTCAAAAACCCTAGCTAATTTTCTGCCTCTGTGCAGCCCAAATTCAGCCTGCGAGTCCACTTACTCACCAGATATCTTCATCTGTTCACCATATCTGACTAGTTCACTCACTTTTCCTTTCACTGTAGTATTTTTCAATTTGGCCTTTTTCAAGAGTTTCATCTCCTGATCTTTTCTCATTAATTCTTCCAGAGTTACTTTGGATTCCATTGAATTATCTTAAGTTCATCTTGGAGTATGCACCTGATTTATGGGAGTTACTGGCCTTCTCTGGCCTGGTGTCCCCAAGTGTAATTAATAAGTGCAATTTATCTCAACTGGTTACTCTATTTCTTCCTCTGACTGGTATCTTGACTCAGGAGTTATATCCCTGAAACTGAGCCTTCTCTGTCTCCTCGTTTCTCTGATGGGGGAAGTTATCACATTTCTGTCTGCATATTATTCAGCTACTAGCAGAGGTGTCAAGTAACGAAGTACAAATACTTCGTTACTGTACTTAAGTAAAAATTTGGGGTATCTATACTTTACTTGAGTGATTATTTTTCAGCCGACTTTTTACTTCTACTCCTTACATTTTCAGGCAAGTATCTGTACTTTCTACTCCTTACATTTTAAAAATAGCTTCGTTACTGCTATTTCATTTCGGCTTGTTTTCATTCCGGCTTGTCATCATTCAAAAAAAAAAAAAAAAAAAAAACCTATCCAGATAAATCGCGCCATCCGGATGGAGTGAATTTGATTGTGGTTGGATGAGAAGTATAAACATATACCATTCCGACACCCTATTGGTCTGTACGCGATCCATCGCACTTGCACGTGACACAAATCACATCACAGTCCAGCCAGGACATAGACAGTTTTGGGTTCGTTTGTCAAAAAATATATTTCTTAAAAGTAGGGTTGGGTATGGAACCGGTATCCGATTGCCTCAGAGTCAGTCCGCTTAAATTTCACATGAAACCAGCGTCAGACCAGTCTCCTCCCGTCTTTCAGCGCGCTCTTCAATCCGCAGAGGCGCAGACCGCGAACGGAGCAGCGCATGCGCACTTAAACAAACAGAGGACACAAGGTATGTGTTTATTGGTAGATTGTTAGAATATCCATATCTGTGCAGTTCTTTGTCATAAATACAGTTTACAAAAGGTCACGAGGTAGCAGTCGGTTTCTCATCTGTAAAGTTTTCGCTCATCACACCACAGCCGTTTCCTCCAGCGAAAATCTAGCCCATAACACATATGAACGAACACATACTTTAATTACACTTATTTAAATATACTTAATTTAATCATACGTACTTTATACATACACTACTGTGCAAAAGTCTTAGACACGTTAGTATTTTCACTTAAAAGAATGGTGTTCGGACAGTTATTTATATATTTTGCTGTAGTGTGTCAGTATAAAATATCAGTTTACATTTCCAAACATTCATTTTGCCGTTGTCAAACTGCTTGTGCATTCAAAATCACACTAGATTATTATTAAAATTAATGGCAAACTGATATTTCCTACTGACACACTACAGCAAAAGATATAAATAACTGGCTTAAAACCCTTTTTGGGGAGAAAATACTAATTTTTCCATAAGACTTTTGCACAGTACTGTATTTTAAAAACGACATTGTTGCTACTTCATAAAGAATGACCATACAGTAATTCACAGAACTGATAAAAGACAGTGACAGACAGCACTCATCTTAACTAAATATCAGAGTGAGTGACAGAGATACAGTAGAAACATTATGTGTGGTTTTGTATTAAATAATGACCCAGATTGTGAAATACATTTATTAGCCTTAGATTAAGGGAAGCACAACTTGCACAACAAGCTATGGATTTATTTAAATATTTGTAATGTTCTTTAAAGTTATCCATAGTTTTTTTTTTTTTTTTTTTTTTAAGTATCGGTTCAGGCACCGTTTAGGAGCCGGTACCGTTTTAAAAGTATTGAAAAGGCACTGGACCCTACTTAAAACGTATTATTTCTCACTGGCTCATTTACCAAATGAGTGCTTTTTCTTCGTCCTCCACAAATTTAAGCTACTGTAGGTAGTTCGGTAGCGAGACGTTTTAATAAATTAGCGTTTTCGATTGACGATGCGATTGACAATGTTGTGATAAGTAGGCTATACCAACTTTGTAACTCGTTCCCCCCCGAACACTGGACATAGCAGCCGTATGTACCAAATACAAGAAGCTATCAATCAAGAAAGTATCAGGATTATGATTTCTTTTTCAGTTTTAGTTTTTGATTAATCACAAGTTATTGATGACAAGCCTCTGAAGTTTGACTTTTTGCACCATAACAATACTTATTGGCAACTAGTCATCATATCTCTAGTCCTTTAATGTATTTGCATTGTACTAAAGTGCGTTCATTTTAAATGGGCATATATGCAGCTGATGAAGACCTGAAGGTCGAAACGTTGCTTGATTAAATTCCTCTGGAGCAGTAGTTTTCAGTGTTCAGACTTCACTTCTTTATTTGTCTATATCATTTAGTTGTCTTGCACCTGTGTCCTAATTGGATGTTTGGGATGTGCACACCATTTTTGTATTTTCATATATGCGGCTGAAACAGGAAGCCTAGTGCATCCCAAATTTTTCAACATGAACATTTTAATACAACATTATAGTCATTATGGCCTATGGCCTTTAGAAAAATGTTTTTTGAGGAGGTGGGGTAGTGTACAATAGGCCCCTGTGGTGCGGCCTAAGCTTTTGTTCTTAATGGCATTTTTTCCCCCTTACATTACTTTTACTTTGATACTTTAAGTAGTTTTTTAAACCAGTACTTTTACACTTTTACTTGAGTAAAAAGCTTGAGTTGATACTTCAACTTCTACAAAAGTCTTTTTAAACCCTAGTATCTATACTTCTACTTGAGTAATGAATGCCAGTACTTTTGACACCACTGGCTACTAGGCTACATCTACCTCAAAAGCTGAATTTCCTGGAACTTCATCAGAGAGTCTCTCTTGTAGAGATTTTGCTCGAGTGCGCCCTCCGGCGACGAGTATGAATGAAAAATAAATTAATTTAGTACTCATTATTGCTCACGAAACCTTTCCTTATGTTCTTCTCCAGTGTTTCTGTGGCTCAGTGGTAGAGCATTGTGTTAGCAGTGCAAAAGGTTGTGGGTTTGATTCCCAGGGAACAAAGGTACTGTTAAAAAGAAATGTATTAGTCGCTTTGGATAAAAGCGTCTGCTAAATGTAAAGTTAAATAAATATATTGTTATTACAAAAGTAATATTCCTTATTTTGTTTAATGTTTTATTTAGAAATATTATTATTAGTTTTATTGATATATAAAATAAAAGGAATATAACAGCTAATAAAATTGGTGTCTTATCTCCATCCTGCCGCCAGAGGTCACTCAAAGAGAAACAAACACAGGCTACGAAATTACACTGTTTACAAAACTGACAAAATAAGTTTTCTATGTTCTTGTGTACAAATAATTGTTTCTTTTCTATTTGGATTTCTCAAAAAAGTACATCCATCTTCTTTATTTCAGTTTCCTGTTTAATCTCTCTCCTGTATGTTGCTGGCTCATTAATATTCAACATATTAAAGCATTGGTCTGATCACTACCTCATTCAGCATGGAACTGACGTCATTCTACAATCTCATCAGTCAGCTTAAATAAAATAACTGCTCTTGAGCCTTTTGTCACTTTAATCAGACTGAATAAGCTTCTTTGGCACTAAAATCTGTTTATCTGCACTGTTTGTTCACTTCACTGGATTGCACTCTCTCTGCCATGTGCCTTGCACTGCTTTTATTTTTATTTTAGATGCTAGCTGCATTTCGTTGCCTTGTACCTTAATGTGCAGTGACAATAAAGTTGAATCTAATCTAAAAAATCTTATATAATAGTAAATATTACAGCAATATTTAGCAATATTACTGATTTGACTGCGCTGGTATTATCAGATGAGAAGTGAACTGATCTGGATGATGACATCAGTGTTGTGATTTATAGCAGAAATGAGCTCATTTGACCAACTTCACACAGTTTATCGATCTATGATGACTTCTGCTTCCAATAAACACAAAATGGAAAACAAACTCTTTTCATTAATATACTATATTAAGTATTTTAAAATAATGTTTGATAAGGGAAAACTGTACATGCTGCATGTTTTGTTCAGTTCTTAAATAAAATCTCTCAGTGCAATCTTAACATGTCTGTCTTTATTCATCTTATCAACACAACATCAGTTTGTCTTTTCTTCTTTCTTAATTGCCATGTATCCAACATATATTCACTGAACACAGTGTCATCTAGTGTCTTCCTAGAGTAACATTCACAATCACTGGATATCATCACACTGCGCTCTGAACTTTTGTTTTCCTCCAGACGCTCGATATTATAAATGCTACAAAACATAAACAGACTCTTGAAGCTCAGAGTGAGAAAACTTTATTGATAAAGGCAAGAAAATACAGAAGACAAATGAATAGTACAGTGAGATCAGAGTCTTATCTGAGAGAAATATAATCAACAAGCTTTTAAACTGCATCTGTACAATAAAAACATTATTAGACAATTACATTTTAAAAGCCATTAAACCCTGAATCAAATATGAAAGCCTGATATAATGAATAATCTATATTAATATGACAAACCACACAAAACACACTTGAAGAAGTTTTAAAGTTCAGCGTCTCCTTCAGATTTCAATTCCTGTCAAGAACATGCACCTGATGTGTGAATCTGTGTTTGATCTTGATCAGCTCTTCTGGATCTGATGTCATAAACCAGAAGAATGACAGTAGCCACGCCCACCAGAGCAGAGAGGACCAATCGGATCACAGCTTCAGTAGAACCACAGCAGTGGACAGAGTCTGAGGAATAAAAACACCAAACTGAGATCAGATCAGTCAATAAACATTAATATCAAGAATATTTGAAGAACAGGACACAGGATCTCTTCTCACCAGAGACAGAAACACTGAAAGCTTTTAATGACTGGTTTAGATTCAAATGTTTTGGTCCTAAATGTAGTAAATAACGTCCAGCATGTTCAGTTGTGATGTTTGTGATGGTTAGAGATCCAGTTTGATCGTCCAGCTTCAGTCTGTCTCTGAATATCCCGTCAGGAACATCATCATATACAGAGAATCTGTCGGCCGTCACATTGATTTCAGCGATTAGACCATATTGACACCTCCACCGAATCAGATCATTATCCATCATTACAGAAAGACCAGAGTTTAGAGTGACTGAATGTCCAATTTTCACGTACGTTTCACCAAACACACCTGAAGAACAGAGCTTTTTTAAAGATATATAACACTTTCCTCACATTATGATGGTTTAATCAAACTTGTAGAGTCATTAAAAACAAATCCTCAAACCAATCTCCTCCAGACATCACTTTTGGTCACACTTTTACTTTAATCTTTAATGTCAAACTAACACTGTCGGGTATTTAAGCTTCATATTTATTTTATTTTATAATTTCATAATAGACCTGAATTTAGATCTGAATTCAAACTTGATCTCACCACAGTTCACTTATTTCTATATGAGAATAAGTGAATATTAAACCTCTCAAACTAAATTATCCAGTGTTTTATTACATGCTACCAGAACAGAAGCAACTGAAGCCATAAAAAATAATTTAAACTCACCAACCAGACGCCAGAAACACAAACAGAACCAGAATCTGTGAAACATCTTCATTGATTTCAGTTCACAAATATGAAGACAAACTGTTCAGAACTGGTTCAGTAATAAAATGACAGATGAGCTGATGAGAGACTGATCTGTAGTAAAATTAAGAGAAACTCTACTGTCGGCTGGAAGTGTTAAACCATGTCCTCCAGCTCAATTCTTCCTTATTTAGTCACACTTTCTTTGTCACTTTTAGCTCCTGTCTCCCACAACTTCCTGTTGATCAATGGTGTTAGTTTACACAGAAATAAACTGAATCATGACATGATCAGAGACTAGAGAAGATACGAGTGTTTAAATCAGTGTTTGATCGGCTTGATGTCAGGTGTGAGAGGATAACAAAGTCAACCATTTGTCTTATTTTATTCTGGCTAAAGAAATATACATTAAACCTCTATTCACATCTTTGTTTCCCACGTTAATGTAATATAAACTATCGCTCTTACCTCTGTTATTAATCAGATGCAGGAGAGACTTCTGTACTTCTTCCCACCAGAGTCC